>NC_056683.1:78510853-78844782 GCF_018350215.1 Panthera leo
CTAGGTTACTATTCCTGTACCATGCAGTAATAATCCAGACCCCACATCTATATGTGGCACAGGCCTGGGATTTTAATTTCTCATGGACAACTTGACCTTCTCCTCAGCTAAAGCACTGGACAAACAGGCAGGCTTCTTTTTATTTTGATCTAGTGAACATATTTTTTTAGATCCCATCCTATGAACAAGACAGATCCTCCAGCCAAAAGCTCAACATGAGAAATTCATTTCCAGACTCACACAGGCCAAGTTCATGTCTTTTGTCCCAGCTCTAGACTTTAGAGCCCATATCTGATATGAAGCTCATTTGGGCAGTAGCTTATTCCTGAGTACTCTTTTGGTTTTGATTTGCCTCTTCATTTTTACTACATGGAGTTTTTCCTTTCTCTTTTGAGCTTAGCTATCATAACAGAAACTATTGGCCCACATCTTAGCATTAGCTCTAGTGTGCAAGACTATTATTACCTATTACCCTGACTTCTGACTCTCTGTCTGAAAGCTTTATGTTGGATAGGAGCACATTCAGCTTTCAGACAGGGCAAACTAAAAATGCCAGAAAATTAATGCTCCCCGTGCACCTGTCAACCAATGACAGTGGGGATTTGGTAGATAAATACCCTCGTCTCCTCCCCCTTCAGTTGGGATAACTCACATATGTTCTATTAAGCTCTAGGCGCTCACAGTGGTGACTTTTTCGATTATATACTCTTTAAGGGCTTTATTTCATTTCTTATGTTTCCATTTCTACTACCAGTGCTTCCTGGGATTACTGCCTCAGTAAACTAGTGGCACTTATGACTTTGTCTCAGGGACTTTTTCTGGGGCATAGGCATCACCGACTGGAGCTAACCGTATGCATAAACTGTGACCCAGCGCTTCCTCTCCTGAGTATATATATACAATGAAAATGGAGACAAATATATGCTAAATAACATGTATGAAAATTATCTGTGGATATATATTTATAATGCTCCAAGCTGAAAATAACCCAAGTGTCCATTAACCATAAGATGGATAAATAGATAGTGCTTTATTCATAAAATGGAATGTTACACATCCAAGTGAATGAATGGACTGTCACTAAACGTAACAACATGGATGAATCTCGCAAACATAATGTTGAGCTTAAGAAGCCAGACACAAAAATATACACCTGTTTAATTCATTGGATTCCTACATCATGATATTGGTGCTATGTTGTTATTGGGGGCAATAACAAGAAACTCAGAGTAAAAACTATATAATAAAAATGAAATATCTTCTAGTATAATTTGAAAAAATAAGGAAAAGCTGATTTGGGTTTTCTCCTTAAAAATGATCTGAATTGTTAGGTGATCATGTATATGAAGATATTTATGATTTTACAGTATGAGGTTTAAAAATCCACAATCCTCCCTTATTCACTGATGAGCTTTATAATGTTAATAACTTAGTGGACTTTTTTCTCAGCATCTTATTAATTATATACACATAATGACATCCATAGTATGTATGTGACTCTCATTTTAATTGATGCAATTAAAAATAATATGGCACAGATTTTTCAAGTTTAACAAGCAGAAATTAATAAATGGATGGTTCACATTTTAAGTCATCAACATATCAAAAAGCAACCAGGCAATTGCAGGTAACTTTTGGTTGAGATAATTAGTTTGCTGCTCCAAATTGAACCCGTTGGGGTCAACAATTTCTTCAGTAACTGTATTAGCATATTTTAATACCTGTTGAATCTAGAGACTCACTAATATGCTTAGTAAATGGAATTGCTATTTACAGTTATTAGCATATTCAATCTTCATCCTAGCTACAAGACTCTGAAAGCATTATTAAAATCCCATTGCTGTAACAGAATCTCTGTGAGTGTTTAAGATCATTCTGCCATAGAGCAAATAGGAAAATATAATCTTTTCTTTTAGTGAGAACCTTTTTCCTTTTAGGCATGGGCTCCTAATGTGGACTTCTTGAGAGGCAGAAATATGGGCTCTGGAATCACATTGAATGGCTTTGAATTCTGGCTCCATCATTTAGTAGTAGGATAGCCTTGAGTTATTAACCTCTTTGTGCCTCATTTTCTTCATCTGTAAACTCAGAATAATAAACATACAAGTTATAGGATTTAAGTAAATTCGATGCTCTTTGAACTATATCCAGCATAAAGTTAGGTACTTTAATTTACTTAACAAATATTTATTCAGCACTATTTTCCAGAGAATATCTAGGCACTTGGGTATATCAGCAAATAAAACAAAGATTCCTGCCCTAATGGAGTTTACTTATACTTCATCCAAAGAGGCAAACAATAAACACAATAAGTAAGTCATGTGTATAGTATGTTAAAAGATGATGGAAACTATGCGAAAAGGCACATGCAGAGTAGGGTCAGTGAGATCAGGGTCCCAGAGGGACCAGGAAGTTTGCAGCAAATAAAATGGTCAGGGTGGTTCTCACTGAGAAGGTGAAATTTGACCAAAGGCTTGTAGGAGGCAAGGGGTTTAGCTAGTGGATGTCTGGGGAAAGAGAGTTTCCTGCTATGCCAAAAAGGCTTGGCATCTTCAAAGAACAACAAGGAGGCCAGTGTGGTTGGGTACATTATGTGAGGGGTTGTAGCAGCAGGGAAAGGGGCTGGATCTTATAGGTCATATCAGGCCACTCTAAGGACTTGGGCTATTACTCTGAGTGAAATTATTGTTGTTGTTAATAATCACTACTCTTTCTGAGACAGGACATCTTTGCTATAGATGTTGTTTGAGGTATTTCAGTCCCAGATCCATGGTACCCAAGTGACAATGAGAGAAAGATGTTGTGAGATTGGCCATGGCTCTTTTTAACATTGTCGAGGATAAAAGTCAACAGTTGTTTGGCCAAGCAAGGTAGTATTAGATCCAGCCTGTGTGAATGTGTGTCCCAGGGCAGGATCAGCACTGTCACTTAGGAGCAAAGCAATCATGGTGGATGTTGGCAACAATAATTCAAGGAAGAAGATCCTCTAGACACTTCCACACTTCACCAAGCCACTTCCTTGAGCCCCATTTGGGTAGGGATAGGAAATCCGCTTAAATGAGGAAGAATGTGTGAGAAAAAGGAAGAACGTTCTTTGGTTCTGTCTCCTGTGTGTTCCAAACCCTGTCACATCTTTCTAAAGCATATTCCTAGCATACATATGGTGTATATGGGTGGCAGATATGTGTGCAACTTGACATGCGTGTGTGTGCCTGTATGAGTTTTAAGTAATGCCCACTGCTGGAGCTATGATGATGTCTTTGGTCGGTTTTAAATGAAATATATTAGCAGTGGTTTCAGCAAATTACAGGAAGAAGTTAGCCAAAGAGTTCACAGGCGTCTCCAGAGGGCATAGAAAAATTTAATTGCCTCTCCTTGCCTGCGCCTGGCTTTTGGAGAATAACCTCAGCTGCCTTTTGAATAAGAAGCATTCCTCACTTCATGATTCTCCAGGTAACTGGCAAGTTTCCACTGCTGAATTGATTTTGTTCCAAATTTTCTGTGCATATGAAATGGGATGTGGTGACTCATTGTCTCCCAAGTTCTTTGAGGTTCATAACCAAGATAGATCCTTCAGTTCGAATCAACATGATCCTGTTCCCTATCTCTCCATGCTCATGGCAACATTGTCTTTCTGTGTCTTGGGGACCACACATCTGGAAAACTGTAATCTTCCTCTTAGCCTTTCCTGCTTATATCCTGCCCTCCTTCAAACAGTTGTGGAGAGTTTGCCAAATGTACATGAACGCAAGCACCGAAATGCTTTGTTGTCTCAGCCATTTACAAATAATTCAACAGTCTACGAATTATTTAAAAGCAATCTAGCCAGAGTTCTCAGAACCTCCAATCATATTTTAGTACTTGCTGCTATGACAATCTTTGGACATATTTTTCTGCTCCTCATGGCACTTCATTGGCTTTTTTCAATTATCTCCTACATCAAATTTATGCTTTCCCACCCTAGATTTTATGGAAAACAGATCTTTCTTTCCTCTGGATTTCCTGTTCCAACCAACAGAAAGGAAGAAAGCTTTTCTTTTGCAGTTTCTTCATCCTGTTTTCAGCCATTCCCTGCCCCACCCCCACGGTTACTGAGCATCCACCGTGCACCAGGTGTTCTCCCTTCCAATCCTCAGAGCAAGTCTTCAGGATAGACGTTATTAACCTTTGGGTACCAGTGAGAAAACCAAAACAGGAAGCAGAAAAGTTATCAGTTCAAGGCCACACAACTACCAAGTCAAAGGGCTGGGATTTGAACGTAGATCTTCTGCCTTGACTTTTCCACCAGATGGCTCCTTTTTCTGTGAATACCCTCTATCATATATCCACAGGCTGTCTCATTTGCTTTGTCTAGACTCTCTAGACTTAACTCTTCCAGAGTCTACTCTAGCCTATCCCAACCATATTTGTGAGTGGAATAAAGAAGACTGCTTATACAGCCTCACAGAGGTAACACCAATCCCCTTCTAATGAAAATTCTGGTATATCTTGATGTGGCTACTCAGATAGTGTTTAGTAGAGAGGGGACTTAGCCCAGTCAGATCCCAAGAACTAGATTTTCTCCTTCACATCAGCACAGATTAACTTTGCACTCTCTGGAGTGCAGGAGAAAGACAAGCCTCCCTTTATCCTAGGCCAGGATCTTAGGACTTTAGCAGTAATAAAGGACACAAGTGAAGGAGGGTGGCATTTATACCACTGGGAGGTTGACAGCAATGTCATTTATTTATTTATTTATTTATTTAATTTATTTACTTATTTATTTATGAAAGCAATGTCTTTAAATGAAGGAAATCCAGGGAGACAGAAATCTAATTTCTCGTATTCTACAAAGCCAAAGCACTCCCCTTTTAAAATTACCAAAGTTTCAGCGGGAGCTTTTCTTTGTGTGGCGTGTATGAGTATGTATGTGTGTAGGTATGTGCGTGAATGTCTGAGGGTAATACTGTCTGTGTGTGTGTCTAGAGTGGTAGCTCTCACCCCCAGAGGGTGGAATTTGTGCAAATCCAACAAAAATTGGGAAACTCGGAGCAGACCTGCAGTGCCTATCTCTACATGCATGCTCTTCATTTTCTGTTGACCCAAAGGATTGATAGGCTTGTTTACAAGGCACCCTTCCTTCCCATGCTCTGGCTGACCTTGCCTCTGCTTGATCGACCCACCACCTTTTCTCTCTCGTACACCATCATTTTCTCTCTCCCTTGTACGTGTAATCCTTATCTTGAAACTGCCTTTATTTGTGATACTGCCACCCTCACTTTCTCTCTTACTATATTCACAAACTTAAAAAGAAAGCTGTATACGATTTATAACACTTCTCTTCTTCCTCCCTTCAAGTAAAACTGCTCTCTTAAAGACTGTCATAACCTCTTAGTCACCCCACTTGATGGTTTCTGTTCTTTCTTCCTGGACTCAGCTTCAGTAACTTCACAATGTTCTTGCCCTTGCTTTGAGAATCTCTTCCTCCTCACTTTCTAACACTCCCCTTCCCCACCTCACATTCATCTGCCTCCTTCTTCCATTCCCTGACACTCTGGCTCTATGTGACTCTCTCTCCAAGAGACTGATTTCCTTCTCAAGAACTCAAATAGGATTCTTATGCAGATGGCTTTGAAATTTATATGCCTAGTTCTATCCTTCCCCTTGACTTCAGCCTTAACATGCATAACTATTAAATAGTTCCACCTAGATGTCACATGATTACTCTAAAGTCGAAATGGCAGGACAAAGGTATCATTTTCTGAAGTTAGTCCATCCTGATGTCCTCATATTTAGTAATAGCATCGTAAGCTGTAAGTCACTACAGCCCAAGACCCAGTCCTCTGGGGTTTTTCCTTATTCTTCAGATGATGTAGATTTTCCTCTCTGACATCTTTTCAATGAATATTTTCCATTCTATTCTCACTCATGTCTCCTAGTTCTTTCTTGGTGTGTCGATAATCTATTTCCCTTTTAGTGCTAAATTTTCTGTACTCTGGGTACAATTGCTGCTCACTTTCTTTGCATGTTGCTACAAAACTAACCTTCTTGAAAGGCTTCCACTCAACTCTTCAAAAACCTTTTCTGGCTCTTCATTGCCAACAAAGCAGAGCCCATACTCCTTAGCCTTATATTCAGAGTGTCTCCACCAGTGTAAGGTTGCCCCACCCACCTTTCCAGCTTTGTCTTGTACTTCTTTCCCACATAAACCCTACACACCTGAAGTTTCTCTGTGCTTCATTTTCCAAAACTACCTTGTATACTCCTCATTGATCCTTCCTTCTTGGAATGCCTGCCCTTCATCCTTCTATTCTTTAGAAGTACTGGCACCTCCTTTTATCCTACTTCCTCCAGGAATCATTCCATAATCCCCCTAACTGGAATGGCCTCAGCTCCTATGGGTATGCTAGGGAACTTGGTGACTCTTACATGTTATTACACACATGCCTTAATTTCTCCCTATGCAGTCCTGTTGAGTGGTTATTTGTAGAAGTGTTTCCTTCCTTCCCAACTACATGGTAAGTTCATGTTTATATTTCCCATGACACTTAAGATAGAATCTTTCATTTTTTTTTATTGAGTAAGAACAGTCTTCTGTGTGTGTGTGTGTGTGTGTGTGTGTGTGTGTGTGTGTAAAGGTAAGGAGAGAAGTTGCACGAGAGAATTCATTGAGATATGGGAAGAAAATACCAAAACTTTAACTTATGTTTTCCACTTTTATTTTAAATATATTTTGTGCATGTTCAATAGTGAAATATTTGAATACAATATTCATATATTCAACATTTGAATGCAATATTCATTATAAAAATATACCCGACTGTTGTCTCACATTGGAATCACTAGAAACAGATTCTGAAGTAAAGAATTACATTTATAAGGTCGACTGGGGGAGCTCTCGGAAGATACACCTTCCAGGAGTGGAGGAGGTAGGATGGGGCACAGGGAGAAAGGTGACCCGCAATGTGTTTGCAGCTGAGGCCTCGATAGATCCTACTGTGAGCTCTGGAGCTGGGAAGGCCCTTCAGAGTTTTTCTGATTTAAGGTAAGGGGGCTGGGCCTTCCTTCCCTCCTCATTGGCCAGTTATTAGCCATGGGCCATCCCCTGGGAAGAGAGTGGCTTCAGCTGAGGGCAATTCAGTGAAGGATGCCATTGTGACAATCAGCAACCCATATTTCCAGCAGCAGGGGATTATATGCATGGGCTCTGAAGAAGACATCTAAATGCAGCACCACAGTATCCACCACAATGGCTCATTCTCAGATTTCTCTCTCTCTCTCTCTCTCTCTCTCTCTCTCTCTCTCTCTTTAACTGATGGGAGTGCTATCAAAAATCTTTGGAGACCCTGGGATCAAAGAATGACTGAGGGAAAGCAGAGTAAGAAAACTAACATTGCTTAAGGCCTCTCTGCTTTAGGCACTTTGCCAAGTACTTAACATGCTCTTCTGCTCCATTTCAAAGCATAAAGAGAAGGGAATAATAAGTGATTAACATCCTTCATGCATGTTTCATGCTGCCAGGAAGGTGGACTAAGCATTGAATTTGGTTTTCTAAAGAAGGAGCTATATGATTCACATGGGGATGACTCAAGAATGAATAGTGTTTAAAGATGGACGGTACCCATTTCCATCAACGGCCACCTCCCAAGTTGTGTGGAGAGAATTCTACCCAATTATATTCCTTTTAACTTTCAGTAAAGGTGTCATTCAACAAAGCTGGTTATTTCCAGTCTGTGGAGGAACAGATATTGAGCTGGAAAATATCTTCCCTGAGAGTTTGTTTTGAACAATTAGGGGACCCTTTCTTACTAATGAATAACATCTCTATCTCATATCTGCAAACTCTTCTAAAACTCTCAGAGACTGAGAACATTTACCTCCTCATCCTTTTCTCTCTGATCCTTTTAATTTAGGCGACTCCTCAATTCCTTTTCCAGGCCATATTCAGAGGAGACAGCATCGCATCATGGGGGTAATAAAGATGCCAGGGTTGGACAGATTCAGGTGTTTTTGTTCAGCTATGCATCCTGAGGCTAGGGACTGTCTTTCCTTTAGGACCAGATTACCTAATCTGTAAAAAGGAGAGAAGATTAGAACCTGTCTCACAGGTACTTTATTATTGGAGATCCACACTTATGGGGTGGTGATAAAAATTCAAGAATAAAAATTATGTAAAGCTCTTAGCCTAGTACCTGGTTTATAGAATGTGCAAATTAAATAATAGCTATTTTTAAATTTCTGATTTTTCTTTGCTTTTCTCACATTCTTTTCTATTTTTCTCCCTATTCCCCAGGAAGCTGCGGCATTATGAAATCTCAGAGTAAAAGGGCCCTAAAGGGTTACCAAGTTGTACTGCCCAGCTACATCATGAACTGCCTTTCTAGCAGCTTTATCCTTTTCTCTCTGCTTCCCCTTCCCAACACCATTTTTCATAGTTTCCTCCTTTACGTAGTCAATTTGAGCATCAGATTGCACCAGGGATCTATTTCTGTTTGTTGGTACCCAGACAAAACCCAAAGGCTGGCCCACGGTGAGGTGTCAAGCCCTGGGAATGGCCACCTGTGAGTAAAGCCCCAGCAGAGTCTGACTGCTGTGCTTAGAGCCAAGTCAGTGTTAATCCCAATGAAATAATTCTAGATCACTGTGACTATGTTTCCTAATGCAGAAAAAGCATGGGCTTGGGCCAGCGTTCTTTACCCAACGCAAAGAAAAAGGGTTAGGGGAGCAAACATGTGAGCCAAAAACTTTATGTGGCCTTGCCACACTGAAACTATTGGTATAAAGTTATTCAGGCTTTTAGAAGTCCTAATTATCAATTCCTTATCTTGGTTGCTGACAACTGCTGGATTCCTTGCTCTACAAATACCCTGAGTTGCCCCCCTTCCACATTCAACTTTATGCTTTCATTTCTTTGTTCTCGTTTTTTCCCATTAAAAAAATAGGCCAAGTCTCCTCTCATGTTGTCCTTAGGCCAAGTTTCAAAGGAGGGCAAATTACTGCCTAAATCCCACAGCTCACATAGTACACACACATACATACACACGGGGGAGGGGGGAGAGAGAGAGAGAGAGAGAGAGAGAGAGAGAGAGAGAACAACCCTAAATCATAAGGCAAAAAGCCTTTTGACCCCCAGGCCCTTCCCACCTGCCTGCATCTCTTTTCCGTACCCCACTCATCTTGCTCCTCTTGCTGTTTTTTTATTTGGAGATCTACTCTTAGAGCCCATTCCAGAAAGACCCAGGGTCTTCTTTCCAAGTGCAGATTCTTTCCAAGGTCTGCCAAAGCCCAGTTTCCAAGAGTCTGTGGGAGTTTCCCTTTCGAGCCTCCCCATGTGACAGCAGCCCAGTGACACGGACAAGATTTCCTGTCCTTGTGGTGCATTTATCAGAATCCCTGTCAGTTTCGTTCAGGTGCTGGGCAAGAGGTAGAAAAACTCCAGCGTGAAAAACAGCTGTAAACGGGTTCTCTCTGACCCTTTCTGGCCCCAACTCAACCCAGAACGCAGTCCACGCAGGTGCAACATGCAAAGCTGGTATGTGCATCTGTCATTCTCCCGGAGGAGGTTTTCAGACCCTTTGAACCAGAAAACACTCATCTGTATCAATTTTTTCCTTACACGGTAGCTTTCTCAAACACGTATTCCCATGTAGCGTGTATCCCTCCTTAATTTGTGGTCATTTTACCAGTAATCAAAACTATCATAACACACAATTTTGTAGCACCCTCCACTTGGGAATCGCATTGCACCCTATAAAGAGTAGCTAATTGGAGAGGGAGTGCTGTGTATTTATTTAATAATACAGTTGTATCTTCTGTTTTAACAAAATGTTCAGTTCTTTACTGTTTATTGTCAATGTAATTTCCTTCACATAATACAAATTAATGAGGAGAGAAAAAAGCAAGTTTGTTTTTCATTAGTTACTAATTTAAGGATTTCCAAGCTGATTAATCAGAGTTCTTCCAGCCCATCCCCCCGGCTCCCATGCACTCAACTGATCGACCATTTTTCTTCCTAAGAAAATCGTTTGTAGTTCAGTATTTGTTTTGAGTCCTTAACCTATACAATTTCCCATTTGCTTATCCATCCGCATTTTTCACGGGTGTCTTTCCCTCCCTCTCCCTCACAGCCCACGTGCACGTGACACAAGCGTGCACACAGCCTTTCTTGCTCATTTCTCTGGCAACTCTCTCTTCTTTATCATCTAGTCTCTCCAAGTTAGGACTTTCTTTTTCCTCTTTTCCCTTCCTTTTTTTTTTTTTTTTTTTTTACTACCTTTGAATCTAACGCTGTAGCCTCAAGGGCGATATCTTTCAATTTGGAGTTATCTCCAAATACCCACACAGACAGAGATGATAGCTTTCTGCTGCTGGGGAGATTATTAACTGCTCATACAACTTTATCACAGATTTTTTTGTGTGTCTGACAGTTGCTTATAAAACGTATGTTTTTCCTCAAGTCCTCCAACAGCGTGCCTATCATTGTCATGTGTCTTCTCCTTTATTGGGCCCACAGGCAAAACCCAATTATCAATTGTGAGATAAACGGTTCTCCAGCAGAAGGAGGCACTTTCTCCTTTCACTGGGGCTTCCCAGCAAGCTGTCTTCAAGGGCTTGTGACCTGTGGAGTTGTATAGGGTCCCACACTTAGAAGGGCCCTGTGCCTGCTTTAATACTTTGTTGTCATGAGCTTAAAGTTCTTAACATTTTAATGACGGGACCTGCATTTTCATTTTGCTCCAGGCACCACAGTTATGCAGTCAGTCCTATTTCCACAGTAGTATTTCTTTCCTCCTACTATTTACAGGTCCTGGAACCCCGATTTAAAGCCAAAGGGGTTGGACTGGTCCTTTGGTGTTTATTGTTATCAAGGAAGAGGACACAACAGGCTTCTCTCACCAGCAGGGCCTTTCCCTCCTCCATTTCACCTCCACGGAGAGAATCTCCTCTGAGTCTCCGAGATCATTCGGTGACTCTTACTCCAACACATTCTTCTCCTCTTAGACCTCAGGTTGTTTTCCTCCTGCGATTCCTCCTCTGAACTTTTCCTCATCCTCTTTCACCCTCCATCATGAGGTGATTCATCCTAATCAGGTGACTGGGGGTGACCCAACTCAGTAATTCAATAGCAGAGGCGCTACACCTGGTATCTAAGAACCTCTGGACCTGCAGTCTGAGCTCCAATATTCAGCACAGCCTGAGAAAGGGTGTCCTGATAGTGGGTGAAATGCTGTCTAGAGAGCAACAACCACCTCGAGGTGGGCTGAGGGGAAAAGAAAGAAATAAGCACTTTCAAAGAAAGGGATTGGAGGATAAGAGAAACAGTAAGAATTAAAAAAAACCAAAAAACTGGTCTAATGAAGAAACATGTGTTCATCACTTATGAAGATATATGCAAACAAGTATGCAAAATGAAGCGAAGGGGGACAGGAAAGGTCTCTCCATGAGTATAAAACTGATTGAAATGTCAACTGTCATCCGTACTTAAGGGCCCATTGCGAAGGAAAAGCTGAGACTCCGCTAGAAAACAAATCTGACAAGAACAAGATCGTGTCCTTCTCTTTTAGACACGCACACTCACATCACCACGACAGTGACAATCACGGTGATATTATTCTATTTTACCTGACTTGTTCCTTTAGACAGCTGCTCTTGAAGATCCGGGCTTTATCTTTGTTTCTTAGGCACTACTGTTTGTCATAGTATCTAGTACTTGGTGTGTGTTTTCAAAATTTGAGCTCAACCCATGACCCTTCTTTTCCATACTTATGTGTTTTGCATTGACAATGACATTCAATGCAGATTCAGTAAGATTTGAAGAGTAACAAGCATGGAACACACTGGTTGGACTCAAATTCCCATTCGGCTGTTGCCAGCTCTGTAGCCTTGGACATAGGGCTAAACTTCTCTGTGCCTCAACTGCTTCATACATAAATAGGCTATTGAGAGGATTAGATGACTTAACATACTTAAAGCACTTAGGATGCCCAGTGGTAAGCACTCAATATAGGTGTCAGCTATTATTATTGTTCTTGACTTTCCGTGTGAGAAAACAGAGCTGGGCTGTGCAAAGTGTGTAGTGAGGCCCTGTTTTCTGGAGCTCCAGAGCCACGCATTCTGTTCCAGGCAAGGGCTGTAATCCTCCCCGGGATCCATAGCTTTCTCACCTCTTATGGCAGGAGCAAGCCTCTATCTGAAATGTACAGCTCAGGGTCCTCTTCCCTCTCTTTGCCCAAGGCAAAGGTGATATATTCCATGTTTATTTCCTGAACAGATTTGCCAGAAAGAATGTTTCTGACCGTTCGCATCCAGAGCAGACCCCAGAAATATAACTGTGCTGTGTGGATAATGCTATGTCCGGATACCGATAAAGCTCATGCAGTGGGGAAAGAGACAGCTCTATGAGGGTGATATATCCAATGCATAAGTAAGAACAAAACACATTACGCTGGGGGAAAACATCTCTGGGAAATCAGTGGGACCAAGTGGTGGAAATACTAGCATAACGGATAGGACTACAGCACGTGAAGAAAGGCAGTCGCCTTTTTCTCCACACCTCTGCAGCCCCTGCAAAGCAATAACATCAAACCAATTACACAATAAAATATTTAGAACATATTATCTAGTTTAACCTGCAAACACAGTGATAGACCTTGGCATTTTCCATTGCTTATAGTTTCTTTGTAGACAGAATTCACCCCATTAGGTGACAGATGTCCTTGATACTAAAATAACATTCAATCTTTCTTCTTTTTTTTTTTTCAGATGCAAACCAGGGACATTTGTGATTTGCTTTCATAGTGTCTAAAGCGCTTGGGCTTTTAATTGATTATTTTTTACAACGGCCAAGCTTGCCATTGGAGAATTCTTTGAATTTTCAAACAAAGCCCAATGCCACAGAAACCCTGCAGAGTCCCTGAATAAAGCAATATTATACCCCGAAGAAAACATTTGATTTCAGGAGCAGCCGTGCTAACATTCATCAACAACATCCTTCACTGCCCCCAGTAGATGCACGTAAGTGGACTCCCGGTGGACAAGATTGTCATGTTCCGCAAACTTCTAGTTCTCTCTACACAAGTATCAAGTTCTCAGACTGCACTTACTGACCAGAGTCAGAGAGCCCACAAATAAGTCAAATTATCAGAAGGCAGTAGCTCTGTACCGGAACCACAGGAGAAGATAAACAGCCTTTATGTGCCAACCTGGTTTCCTTAATACCTTCCATCTAAAGGATCTGTGTGCCAAGATTATGATGGCAGGGTAGAATCATCTAAGTCACCTTTGCCCCCGGAACACTGTGCATTGTCTACAGTTGAATTGCCAACCTTTTAATCCAAGCTTTTTGAGTGCTTTTCGTGAACAAAAATAATAATAATGATAATGCGTTAAAAGAATAGCTTCCTATCCTAACACATCTTCAGATCACCGCTGGGTGACCCTTTCATTCTTTTTGGTGCAGCAGCCCATAAACATGAGGGGACAGTAGAGATGTAACATGCTAGAAAAATGTCTTTAATCCAACATGCTGTGACACTAATGGAATACATCTCAGACATGGTAATATTAAACTATTTGCTTTAACTCTTCCCGTTGCTGGCAATCGCACTGTGACAAGTGTCATCTTCAACAAGAAGATAACCTTAAACATTCCATTTTGGCATAAATGTCTTTTACTAGCAATAAGTAATCCAAGAAAAACAAGTGCTTCTACATAGATTTCCCTTGCATACACTGACCTAAAGTAAGGAGACCACAAAGACTGACTAACAAGATGTTTTGAAGCCAATACTCAGGAGTGCCTACCCTTCTGATTTCCATTTGTAAATATTTTCTTTTTTCTCTGCTTATAATGAAATTTGGAGCTGGTGAGACTTTTTTGGCTTTCACAGGGTTTTTGGTGGCAGGGAGGCAGAATTTTCCTCCATCTAGTGTGAGGATCTGACATTTGCTCCTAATTTATTTAGAGTGTGTAATAAAATGTTTGATGTAGGACTTATGTATACATTTGCACTATCTATTCTATTGGTATTTCATTAGTATTCAAAGACTAAAAGGGTTTGATCTCTCTTCCTGTATGGAAGATGGGAATGGGACCCTTTGAAATCCAGCTAACAGAGTGTTTCTTATTGTCACCTGAGATCTGTGACAAAAACATTCCAGAACGTGTTTCCAAAGGGATTGTAGTCAGGCCAAGGAAAACAGTTGGAGGCAACTCACTAAATTGAGACAAGTCTAAACAAACAAAAAGCTAAGACACAAAGCCAAACATTTCAGGAACCAAGAAGATTCAATGAGAGAAAAGATTTAAAGTAGAACAAAGTGGGTGACCCAAGTGAATTCTCTTATCTGACCCTTACTCTTGTTTTTTTAAGGATTCTGACCCTTACTCTTGCTTTTTTAGGACACCTATGGCTCTTGGGCTGGGTGTGTTTGAAGGGGCCAGTTCCGAGTGGACCATGATTGTCTTCCATACGTAGGCTTTCTTATTTTTACATGGGGACCCAAACATCTCAGAGAACACTGCATTTGGAGATAGTTTTCATCCCATGGAGAGCCTAGAGTATAATAATTTGGATCAAGAAAGACAGATAAGGTACATAATTTTTATTACAGGCATTTAATTCTTAAGTAGATCCACAGGTCTTTAAATCATTCTCTTATGGCTTATATTTGATCTGTCTTTCTAATTTCTTCCATTTGCAGGTGGGAGAATGGTGTGTGAGCTAATAGGATGGTGCTGAAGCAGAAAGATGTAGGGTGGCAATGAACATCTTCACTGTGATTAGGGAAGGGAGAATGAATCCTATGGACAAAAAGTGCTTCGGGTAAACTTATAAAGTTTGGGAGACAGCTTAGAAGATTCCTGGTGAGAAAGAATGAGTTTAGTGTATTTGAGAATGGTAGATATCTACCAAAATACTCAGGAGAAAGGATGTAGATGTGAGAGAGAAGAGTGGAGCAAGGTAAGATCCCAGAGAATCAACCTCAGTCCAGAGCCCACAGAAAAGCAAGTTGGTGGTCTTCTTAGGACTACCTGCTAAAAGGCCACCTTTGTCTTTAGTAGGCATTGATTAAATCCTTGGACCTTACCATTAGGCTAAAACCAGAAGACCTGAGTTTTTCAAACTGGTGAGGCAACTTAATATCTATGAGCACTTAGTTAAGTCTCTTAGACTGTTTCAATCTACAGAGTTACCTAGTGTAAGAGGGCCTACAACCTCATTCATCTTTCTTGACAGTTTTTGGGTAGATCACATGAAAAAAGCATATGAAAAAATTTGAAAATCTTAAGGGGGACTTTCAACAACATGGAAGACTGAGAAGACAAGGATGCAAATTCAAGTGCTGGAAAAAAGATTTCTCTACCATTTATTTAGTACATAGCTCAAAAAATGAAAAGGAAGTCCAAAGTGGCAGAAGTTAAGAAAGAATCCAAAACCAGAACAGTAAGTAGAAGCTGATGCCACTTGCCCAAGGGAGTTGGGCAGATATGTACCTAGAGTCCAGAAGTTGGGTACCAGAGACATAGCTTTGGACTTGTGTCAGGTTGGAGGCTGAAAAACAACTCTGTGCACAGAGCTTAAAGTCTTAAAGAGCTGCTCTATTTGTAAAGAGATCTAGAAAAACTTTTCCTACCAGCTCAGAAAAACAGAAATAAAGCTTACTATTTATCCAAGGCCTCAGGGGAAAGGGAAAGAGTTGCTTATGAGAAATTTAAAGCCACATGTGGGTTGTGCCAAATGTAGGTTTAGTCTGAATTTATTCTACTAGGGTGGTACAGAAACTTAAACCATGAAATTAGCATTAGAAGCTGATTTTGGACTATCAAATGACTTGAAATCCTCAGTGAAAACACATCTGAAAGGACTCAAAAGTGTTTTATTTTTTTCTCCCACATTCAGAGCAATCAGGATCTCCAGGGAAAAATAGGCTCTGCAGAAGATGAGTTCACAAATTAAAAAATTACAAACCACACGAGGAAATGAATCACCATGAAGGAGAGTCAAGACATAAAAACAAATGAAAACTAGCTACCCAGGTTTTGAGCATAACACATTTGAGACGATGTAGATTTTTTAAGAATTGAATAGAACTTCTGAAAATGAATATAGAGATTAAAATTTTTTACTGTTAAAAAAGGATAAGTAAGGTATGATGAGAGGTTATGTATAAAAAATAGATGTTTTTATTTCACACACTAATGATAAATATTATGAGAATAGGGGAATTTTATGTAATGTTTATTAATGTCCATTATAAAGATCTATATTAAGTTCTGAAGATACCAAAGCCAGTTTAGATGCAGTCTCTGACCTTGCAGAGATCACATTCTAGGGCAGACCACAACAATGCAGAAAAAGCAATAAAATGTTGTCGATGAATAGGGCACAAAGAGGGTGTAAAGGAGGCAGTGGTCAAGTCTATCTTCTGGGTCTGGGCAGTCAGGAAAAGTTTTGTAGAGCTGGAGATGCCTGAATTGAGTATCAAAAGATGAGTGGGTGTTTTCCAGACCCATAAAGAGGGAGAGGCACTAAAAGTAGAAGGTGCATGATGAAACAACATGGTATGTCTAGGCTACTGGATGTGAAGGTGAAGGAAAGGATAGAGAGGTGAGTAGGGGCAGATCATAAAGAGCTTATGGTGATATTTACAAAGAGGTATGAGGAAAGCACAGTAATAAGTAGTTAGGAACCTGGAGTCAGACCCCCTGGTTTCAGTCTTGGGCATAGAATTTACTAGTAATGTAATCTGTCTCAAATTACTTAATATCTCTATATTTCAGTTTCTTCCATTGTAAAGTAGGGAAGAATAATATAAACTCTTCAGAAGATTGTTGTCATAATTAAGTGATATTATATATGTCAACACTTAGCACAGGTTCTAGGTTGTTTTAATGAACATTAGCCTTTGTTAGTATAACTCCCATTCTCATTAAGACAGAGAAGGTTTTGAGAGAGATGGAAGCAAAAAATTAAGTAATAAATAAAATGGCATTTATTCAATTAACAAGTACTTGAGATAATGTGGAAGAAACTAAGGTTATTGTAGACTGTTCTTTCCCTCGAGACACTTAAATTCTAAAAAAATTTTTAATGTTTATTTCTGGGAGAGAGAGCGAGCGAGCGAGAGAGAGCATGAGTAGGGGAGGGGCAGGGAGAGAGGGAGACACAGAATCTGAAGCAGGCTCCAGGCTCTGACCTTGAGGCACAGAGCCTGACATGAGGCTCGAACCTGCTGACCACAAGATCATGCCCTGAGCCAAAGTCGGACGTTCAACCGACGGAGCCACCCAGGCACCCCAAGACACTTACATTCTAAATGCAAAGACAAATATTGAAAAGAGGCAGAGGAATATTAAAATGTTGAAAGGAGGCTGAGAAAATGATGGTCTTACTTAGCATCACCTGGGAGCTTGTTATAATTGCCATTTTTCAGATTCTATTCCATATCTACTGATTGAAAACTCTGCGTAAGTCCCAGAAATCTGTGTTCTAACAAATACTACAGCTGATTCTGATGCAAGCTAAAGTTTGAGAATCCTTGCACTTGGCTTTTATTTCAAGTTTAATGGAGGGAGCTCTTTACTGCAGTTAAAAACAACCTAACAGGGGCGCCTGGGTGGCGCAGTCAGTTAAGCGTCCGACTTCAGCCAGGTCACGATCTCGCGGTCTGTGAGTTCGAGCCCCGCGTCAGGCTCTGGGCTGATGGCTCGGAGCCTGGAGCCTGTTTCCGATTCTGTGTCTCCCTCTCTCTCTGCCCCTCCCCCGTTCATGCTCTGTCTCTCTCTGTCCCAAAAATAAAAAAAAAAAACAACAACAACAAAAAAAAACCAACCTAACAGCACCTGGAATGGAGCCATTGAAAATTACTTGGCTCCAGGTACTCCTATTGTGCCTTCAGCTTTTCATGGGCTTTTCTGAGGACTAATTTAGATTCAAAGGACCTTGTTTTTTAAATTGAATCTTGGTAAAATCTTAAGGAAGAAATCAATAGCTAATTATAGTCTGTTTGATTTTCCCTCTTCACTACCCTCAGGGGGGTAGAACATGGGCCTGTTGCTTCCAGCAGGGGGCTCCATGATCATCCAGAGGGACAAGGAGAGGTTCCTACCCAAAGACCGGGAGTTAGGGCCAGCCGTACACACAGGCTGACTTTGCCAAGAATACATTCTGTGGATCATGCCCACCATCCGGCCACTCACCTGCTACTTAAAGTACCTAAGTGGTTGGTCATAAAATACCTTCTAAGCAAAGAAGATTGAGGTAATTGTGGGGCTTTTAATTTGTGATGGGGCATACAAATGGAAACAAGGCCTATACCGTGGCCTTCTTTTTGTCCATCCTTCTGAGTAATACTCAACTTTTATCTTATGTATATATTGAAGATACATTTAGTGAAGACTTCTTAGAAGGGATGACAGATGGTTAGCCTGCCCAGGGCTACCGCAGGTCTAGGTCAGGCCAGATCAAATGGGCAATTCCGTGTCCCGGACCGCTGACAGAGAGACTGGTGGTGTGTTCTTGGTCCGTCCCTGGGACTGTCCACCCCAAACGAAAGTCAAACTGCTGGCTTCACTTGAAGTTTAAGCAACCGTTTCAGATAAGCATAGCGTCTTTGAGGCTGAACCTAGTCTAGGCATAATTTTCATCCCTAAAATTGGTTTGTAAGGTATTTGTTTAGCATTTGGAGGAAGTGTTCCTAGAGACATCTTCTTATCTGTGGTCACTAGGTAACCAGGTCAGTCCATGCCATGCCTGCAGAATACCATTAATAGTGATGCTTTTCACTAGACATAGTCACTATCCATAAAGGACAAAGAGGAATGCATGTGGATGCCAAGAATACATCCCTCTCCCTTAATAATAGGGCCAACTGAAAACAATATTTGGTGACTTAGCATTGAGCTGGGGGAAGGGTGGAGAAAGAGAAAGGAAGATGTATTCCCTCAATAAGAGTATAGTGCTTTTCCACTCTATAATGGAAGAAAATGCTTGATATCAAATATAAGAAGGCCTCTCTTAGTGTTCTACACTGGAGACTGCAAAGCATTTTGATGGGTGGGCGGAGGTGAGAAGTAGATTAAGGTGCAGGTCATTTTAACACCAAGGGGTAGGGGTGGGGGGTGGGGCTGCCCGTTTGGCAGCATTTGAATGCGGTACTAAAGTAAATTCCCAAGTGGAGACATTGAACTTTTCTTTAGATGAAGGACAAGAAAGTGGTTGACAGATGGAATATCTTTTGTGTGGCTAGCCAGAATATTGGAAACCAGTAGGAGATCCCTAATATTTTAATGTAAATTTCACTAGCATGCTTGGAGTTTGTTTTAGAACCAATCTGTGATAAAAGTGCTCCTGATGACACTTTGCCATGAGAAGTAGAGGATTTCCTAGGTCAAAGGCCCCCCCTTGGTATTTGACCAAGGTTAGACCATGCTAGGGGCAACAAGGGTAGGGGTTGTTTGCCACAGAGCCAAGAAACACCCCATGACACAGGGACACTTGTTGAGGTAGAAGGCACCTATCTCAACAGATTTTTCGGGATGGGAAACTGGTTATTTGGGGAACAGATGTTGAGGACAATAAGGAAAGATGAGAAAGATTAGTTTCCAAGCTTCAAATGGTTGACTCATTGCCCTTTATGTAGTTTCTTCTGAACACTCAAATGGTGCAAATGGGGAAAACTGGAGAGGGAGAGAGGTCAAGTGACTTGCCCAAGGTCACAAAGTGGTAGAGCTGGATTGTGAACCCACGCACTCAGATTCCAGAACCTCTACTCTTAATCAGCTAAACTTCTGTAAACTTAACTGACTCAGAGTCTCTGGATTTATGGACAAGAGGACACCAGCTTTTTGCAGGCAAACCTCCCACAGGTGGAGGATCCTTTGTATTCTAAACTTTGCACTTAACCTCAGTTATTCTGCAAGTTCAGATATGCATGCAGTGAGCTTGAGGGAATTTTCGAAGCATTGGTTTAATTTGGAATAATTCCACTGGACTGTTTGTTTCCTCACTAGTCTCTGCTTACTGTCCCCACCTTACCCTCGCTACATCATTTAAAGAGGGTATTACAGTGGCTAGAACACTTTAATTCCCAAACCTACTATGTATCTGTACATGACCTTAAAGCAAAGGAATTCTCAGGTGATTCTAGAATCTACATTTGTAAATGGCAGTATCTACATCTGCAAATGGCAGGTAATGGCTATTGCCTGATGGGCTTTTAAAAAGCAATTTGTTTGTAAGTGACTTCTGACTTCTTGGGTCAAAGAATTATAGAAATTAAAACAGAAATGAAAGATTCTGCCACACAAGGCCAGTTATTATTGGGAAATAGAAGAATGTGCCTACAATAAGAACCATGAAGATCAAAGGGCAAATGCATTCAATTGAGTGAAACTAATAAATTATTGGAAAACACTTTCCAAGTAGAGGAAAATGCCATATATGTGAGCAACGGCATTATTACTAACTTTAAAAGAATATAGGACTTCTCACATTGCAGCGCATCAAAACTGTCTTTCAACCATTTTTATTCAGAAACAATGACTTACTACAATGTTTATTTAGAAATTGAAATTACCAGTGCAGACTAAGCACTTATTCCATTGCAGGAACTCTGGAAGCCTAAAAGGCAATAGACTGAGGTGGTGCAAGCAGCCTCCTGGCTTTCTCACATACGAGATCAAGATGTTCCCAGGAGAATTACCAGAAGAGTCGATGTCTGATCTGAAGAGGAAGTTGACAATATATCAGAATGTATACAGTAGACATATGTTATTTAAAGCTTAGGCTTTATATAGTGTCATAGGTTATAAGGCTCTCCCCACTAAGCACCAGAACCATATGGCTTTTAAACCTTACTAGTGACATCCTAACAATTGATAAAGAAAACCCCTCTCATTTCCTATTCAGACAGATTAAAAGAATTGAAGACTTCTTGCTACCCTTTGGTTGTTCAAAGCCTTTCAACTCCCTCCAAATATTTCAAGCTCCAAAATTCCCTATCCTATATCATTACCCAATTAAATCAGCTTCCTTAAGTCAGACATTTACAGCCAATGTGCCAGAAATAGGTTACAAGTACATTGCACAGTCCTTAGGGTGGCTGGGTAGGGTTTCAGGGCAGTGGTTTCTAGCCATGAGCAACTGCAGCAATCGACTCTCACGTAATTGATACACAAATACTTTCTATGCATGAGGTGCCATTTTTTTTAAGCTGGGGAAGAACTGTCCTGAGTATTGCAGAAAGATGCTCTCATTATGAGGTCATCTACTACAGTACATATAGTAAGTGAAGTAAAAATGCGTATTTAAAAATACATATAATCGAAGCTATTATTTAAAACATGTATACTAAGGTATGAATGACTGAGAAGTTCAATATGTCATGAGGACGTTTGCAATCTTGCAATAAAGGATCTTGTTCATCTGAACTCATTTCTAATGGAGAAACCACAGCTTCTCCTCCCCTAGCAACCGCTCATTGCCCCCATCTGTGAGGTTAACAGCCTCCACCTTTCCCTGCCTTGCAAACCAGTCCCGTGCAGTGTGAAATGCACAGAATCAATACCGTTTCTTAGCAGGAAGTCTTGTGGCACTTACACTTGTCTATCCTAACACCTAACAGGTGACTTCCTATCTCATGGGGCTTGGTAAAAATAGTCATTTTTGGAGGGAGAAGTGAATGTTGACAAAAATGTAATAGATATTCTAAATCGAGGAATCCTAGATCCATGGCTGCAGAGGACTGCATGTGCACTATCAATTATCGCAGAACCATAGAACCTCCTAAGGGCTTTTATTTTCCTAGGATAGGGATAGATTGGCACAAGTGTTTGTTGAATGAATAACATATAAATCAACAAATAATCAAATTCTGGTTCATGACAACTATTGATAAGAAATGGAGTAAAACAATCTGGTCTGTGCAGTGCTTTAGCCCAGCTAAACAGTTAAGAACAATGTAGCAAAAAGCAATTGTACCAAAGCATCACAATGTGATATTTGAGAGCTGAGAATCATGGTGCGGTTCTGTTTGGGGAAGTCAAAGGCACAAGTTTTTCAATCTATGTTTCCAAAAGTAGAAGTAAAATTGGTACTGACATAAACACTAGTATCAGTGACATGGAGAAGTTTCAAGTATGCCGCTAAATCTCCTGAGAAGCATCTGTTTGTTTTTTATTTCAATGCCTTCAATTTTTTGCATATATATGAACCCTGGAAAAATAGAACATCTATAGCAAAGAGTTTGACTCCATCTATGAATTCTATGCACGGACTGATTGCTACTGAGTCACCCAGGAGGCTCCTGGTGACAGTGAGGTGACACTGAATTTGATCACAGAAGACAGAACCATATTTTAAAAAGAATCGTCCCAGCAGGGCAGCTATGTGGCAGAGGTTTGCCACTTTTCTCCTCAGTGTTGGCTGCACACACCGCACTCCCCTTCAGGCTGTCAGCGCCCTTGGAGGTAGCTTAGGGGGGAGGTGGAACAGAACAAAAGGATGGGGCCTATCGGACGCTGGTGGAAAGACACAGCCCATCTGACATCACTGGCACTGCTCGCTCATTTTCTAAACCCTCCCCAAGAAAACCTTCCGTCAAGACCGCACTTCGCGGACTTAAGGTAGAGCTACGGCAGCGATACCATTTCATTGCAGTTTGGGCCAGGTGGCCCCCCAAGCAGCCACGAGGACTGCAAGGGCCTCATCTCCGGGGCAGGGAAGAAGTACAGCCAAGCGCAGAGGCTGCTCTTGCGTCAGGCCTTGAGCCCGGGCTTGTGCCCTTTCCACCGCAGCACGGCAGCCTCGCCGAGCCCCTGTAGGTGTAAGGAGCCACTGCGGCAGGAGACCGTCAGTGGCCAGTGCCGTCCCCGATAGCCTTAGGTGAGGGTCCGGGCTACCATGCTAGGCCCAAGGGCTTAGTCCAGTGGCCAAGCGCTTAGTCCACTTGGCATCCAGTGGACATGGACAAATTCATTGCTAAATGGAAGCAAAATCCCCTCTGGCTTGCTTCCGCCTTGTTTATGGTCTTCTCCTTGTTATTTAGGAGCTAATTAGGCAGCCTGCCCAGTGTCTCTGCTCCCAGGCCTGGTGCTGCCCGCCCTCTGACCACTTGCCTGCCTGCTATTTTTGTCAGCAGACGAGGTCAGCGAGAGAGGGCATGAGACTTTAATAGGCCTCCTCTCCCACTTGTCAGCATCAGTGGAACAATCTTTACAGAATGTTTCATATTTGGCTATCGAGGATTTGGACATCTGGGGATTATTTATGGATTTCATTACTCACTTTATTCCACTCACTATTACTGTGAAGAGCTGGGGCTCGCCTATATCCCTAACACAATGTCAAATTTGTGGCGGGGTCCTGTGCCCTGAAGAACCAAATACGTTCAGTTCGTCAGTCTCTTCACGGCAAACAGTTGTGGGTTAGCAAATACAAAAGGATGCAAGAAACACTTGTGTGGAATTAGAAGGTAGGATGGGCGGAGACGTGTTAAACTGTAGGAACATCTCACTTTGAACAATAGAGCTGTATCTGAAAAGTTCTTATAAATTGGATTTATAAACATTTAGTTGCATTTTAAATCCACCAGAGGAGTTGACAACTCAAAGCGTACCCCGCTACAAGCTCTTTCACAGGTGCAAAGTATTTTTGTGAGGAAATAATTCCCTCCCCATTTGTCTTTTTTATGAACTTGAATCTGAATATATCAAGTTGTCTTAAAACACCTGCCTAGCTAAGTCTGCCAAGATGCTTTTCATTGATTACCTGGTAGACGAACAGACTTATCCTCAAGCCCAGAAGTGCTGATTGTAAATTGGACATAGGTTTTTATTCGGCCACACCTGATTAGGTCCCTACATTTCTTGAACACTCATTTTCTGTATATAGGAGAAAAGCAAATAGACCAGTTCATACAGCCAGGTTTAGAAGCTTCTGCTTTATGTAATGTTAAATCTATTGGTTATTGTGTTTTTGTACATTTGGGTGTATTTGTCTTTACTTTAAGTTTCTAAATCTAATATCTTTGCAAACACTTGAATCAGTCGCCTACAGAATTTTTGTTCAGACCCAGCCAGTTGGACTGAGCTCATTTTCATTTGCAAATTTCGTACTCTTTTCTGCGGTTTATACCTCATCCCTGCTCTTCCATCCCTAGACAAAAGCTAGTGTTTCTAGTTCCCATTTTCGAGATGACTGCACTGTCTCTGTCTTTGCTGTCATTTGTGCAGATGGCTTCAGATTTCCAGCACAAATATATAGTGCCATGACAAGTAAGCCCCCAAACTTTCAAGTGTTTAGGAAAGCTGATTTATCCTAAACTTTTAGTTTCTCTTGGCCTACTGCCTGACATCCATTTGGTTCACTCCGAATATTCTAGCCCTGGACACAAAGGCAAAAACTTTCTTTTTAGACTGACTGTGGTATTTACTGTCAGGGATGATAGCAATAAGAATAGTGGCATTGAGCCTCACCAAGGCCCTTGCTTCATGACTGTTCCCTCACTTTGGTATTCTTATCCTTCCACCTAAGATGAGAAATAAAATCTTGGTTACCTGCCTGATCTCCTTAGAAGCAGACCTGGCTCTTCATCGTTAAGAAGGATAGCTGTATGCCTCTTAGAAGAGGAGAGCCGTAGAAGCTGATTCCATGGGTGGGCACCGCATTTTAACCACGGCATTATTTGTTTCTAGATTCAAACTACCAGGGGCAGTCTGTTAACATGCTCACCAAGCCTCAAGAATTTTCTGTTCTACTGCAAGCATCTCCTGAGGCCACCTTGTTAAAGAATTTAATTTCATAATCAGTTTCTCAGAATCAATATTTCTTTTCCTATTTCCCTTTGCTTGGACATAATGTGATTAGAACAAAGAGCTCTCATGCTTTGGGACTTATCAGAATTGTTGCTAAAGAAAACACTGTCCAACAGTCCTCCTCCCACATGTGAATTCTGCTCTTCCTCTTCCACTTGGGCATTGCAATGTCTGTGAGAGCCAGGGACCTCAACCAAGCAGGCTTGCGACTGGGGCTCTCGGGAAGCAAATGTGCCCCCATCTTCTTGAGGTGCCACTGGAAGGGGCAACTTGTACCAAGATCTATGTTAATCCATATCTGCTGTCACAGCCACGTTATCTTGTTGTCTGTCTAGCTCCTCTCTTCCTGGGTCATTCAAAGAGATATTTGGATTGATCTCATTTCAGTGAATAATGCTAAAATTCGTAGGGGTTTTCCTTCTGTTAGGAAACTAAGGGCATTCTGTAAGGCTTTTCTCTAATTCCTCAATCAATAGGAAGAGATACTTGAAAATACTTACATTGGATGACTGAGTAAGACAATTTGCTCATAGTCACCTAGGTTAGAAAGATTGAGATTTAACAAGACAAGCAATCAGAGGCTGAATTGAATGGCTAAATGGCCTCCATTCCTATCTAAGCTAATCAGAAATCTGAATGAGGCACAAACCAGAAAAATTGTTGTTAGGTTTGTAAATGCAAGTAATAAAATCTATCGAAAGAAAGAAAGAAAGAAAGAAAGAAAGAAAGAAAGAAAAAAGGAAAGGAAAAAGTATGGCAACCCCCAACCCCACCCCCTTCAAATACACAAATTTTCTTTGTGTAGACTTTGTGAATATATGTATAGTAAAATCTTTACAAAAACTGTGAAATAGGCAATTAAATTGGGAAAGGATTCATGACAGAATATTTTAAAGCTTTACTCCCCTCTCCACAGCGTAACTTAAAAAATGTTTTTAGCTGTTTCCTTCCCTTAATAACCTCAAATTCTTAATCGAAGAGTAGTCTGTGCTATTCAATATGAATGAAATAATTACACTTGGGTCAGGTGTAGGGTTGGGTTGCTTTGGAAGGTTTTAAAAGATTCTCCCTCTTAGTCCTTATCTATTTGTCCCCTGAAAGATTTCTGTATCTCTTTGGGCAAACCAGGCAGAAGCAGCAGCAATAATCTTATTTACAAAGGGGGCAGGAGGGCAGAGGGTTGGAGGCCTCAAGGGCTGGTGTTCAATACCATCCCTGTCATCCTGAGATCAGAGGGTTTGCCCCCGCCCAGGTGAATAATGACCAGGAACACTTTGTGACTGATGACTGCTCTGTTTCAGGAGCTAATTGATGTCCCTCAGTTCCTAGTGAATAATGCTCTTTCTAGCAGTGACAGTAATGTCATCAGGAAGGAAAATATGTGGCCAGCTAATAGGGAAACAGGATATGGAACCCCCACCCCCACCTCTTGGCGCTCTACTGGGCCAAGTGGGAAGAGATACTCTTACATATGTATACAATGCTTTGTAAAAATCTCTTTGAATTAGCAGAACTGGAGAAAAGGCTCCCTAAACTTTGACCTTTTTTGCCTAATATTATAAATCTGCTCAGGCCTCTATAAATCACAGTGGAGTACATCAAGAAAAATAAATCTCTTTAGTATCTATGGCCCTTGGTGATCTAGCTCCTGGCCCTCGTCCTCATTACTCTCCTCTGGGTACCATGTCCCAGCCACATGAGACTATGTTTAATTCTCTGGACATATCATGCTCTGTTCAGTCTCTCACCTGCCTCCCCTCCCCACCATAATTTCTCTCCCTATAATACTCTTTATCTCCATCTCCTCTATAACATTCTTTATCTTCCCTTTCTTCTTTTCCTGAATAAGCTCCTACTTGGTCTTCAATATTCCGCTTTAATATTCAATATTCCTTATTCAGTTACTTGTGCCCTTTCTGGTTTCCGATAACTTCCTCTATTTTAGACAGATTGCATTGCACTGAGATTACCTGTTTAAGTGTTCACCTTCTTTCATTAGATGTTAAGTAATTCGATGATTTACTATGGTAGATATTCAATAAATGTTGCTTGAATTGAACAGAATAAATGTACAGCACAGTTTGCTAAATGGTAATGGCTTGTGGCTATCAACTCAGTAATGCAGTAGCTAAGAGCAAATTCAAACTCTACCACTTACTACTTGTGTGACCTTGTGCAGGTTACTATCTGTCAAATGGGAATGATAATACTTCACAGCCTGGTTGAGAGGTTTAAATGAGATGATGCATCTCATAATAAATGAGATAAATGCTGACCATTATTGTTCGTGCCAAGTACAAGGTAGGTTCTCAGTAAATACTTATTAAATTGTATTTTACAATTTTAACGTGTCACATTTCATTGACCGCTAGAGAATTATTTCCTAGCTGCCTTATACTACGTACAAGTTAAAAATAAAGCAAGGTGTTTTTTTTTTTTTTTTTTAATTAAAGGAACTAAAGTGAAAACTTTGGTCTAGGAAGTGGCCAAAGAGCTGGAAAAAAATCGCTATTGTAGGTGGGATCACGATTATATTTGTAGCACCCAGCTCTGAGGATAAAATATCAAACTTCTCCTCAGCCTCTGTTTCAGCTACCCAAAGTGAGGGATGAATCTTCCTAGGCAAGTAATAAAGAATACAAATTTATTTTAACATCCAGAATAGATTTGATCAAGTTCTGTAATTCCTACCATCTGGAGAAGGAAGGAAGGAAAATGCAAGTCCTGGTTAGAGCCACATACCTCCTCACATCCCATGCTCCCTTGCAAAGTGATGAGACAGAAAGATCCAGAGTTTAGAACTAAAGGACCCAGGATTGAGCTCCAGAGATTCAACTTACTACAAACTACTGATATGAACTTGGCAAGATACTTGACTTCCTGGTGCTACATGTGTGAAAATGTACTGCAAAACAATAGAACTTTGGGCGTTATTTTTACTAGGCATCCTGGTAACCAATGGTGATGTTTCTAAAGTTTTCATTTCCTAGAGCATGGCAAGTTTGCAATAAATACTTGTGGACTGTACGGTTTTAAATGAATAATAAATGGATGACTGGAGTCACTCTGATTTAATAAAAAATACTATGGGATTTGGAACTAAGAAGGCCTGCATTCTGGGGCACCTAGGTGGCTCAGTTGGTTAGGTGTCTGACTCTTGTTTTCGGCTCAGGTCATGATCTCAGAGTTCATGGGATGGAGCCCTATGTTGATAGCACAGATCCTGCTTGGGATTCTCTCCTCCTCTCTCTCTGCCTCTGCACCCCCTCAAAATAAATAAATATTTTTTTTTTTTAAAAAAGAAGGCGTGGATTCTAAACTTAACTATGCGGTGTTTACCTCATTCAGCTTTTATCTGACCTACAATATAAAGGCTAAGAATATATACCTCATAGAGTTGCTTCAGGATTAAATAAAATATATATAAAGTGCCAATGTAAAGTGCTGGCACAGTGTAGCTTCTTTATTTCTGATTATTAGTTAAAGGATGGGTGTAGACATTAACTGAATAACTGAGACAAAATGAATTATATGAACATGGACTAATTCAAGTACTTTACAAGTCTCTTCAGAACATCCGATATCATCTGACACTACTGATATGTTCAGAGCTGGCCACTGATGAGAAAACCAAATCAGATGTGGTAGCTTGTCCGAGGCCAAACAACTAGACAGTGACTGATCCAGAGCTACATTCTGGGTCTAATAATTTCTTCTGGTCTGTCAGTCAAAGCTGGGTGTCTTAGAGACTTGCCATGATTCTGATATTGGTCAAAAAAGATTGCATACTGGTAAGGAACATTTGAACATTTTTGAAAGGATCAGGCTTACCTAAAGATGTTAGGAATTCTCACATTATTATTATTAAAATAAACTTAAGCGCTGCATCAGCCATCTGTTTCTTAGCACTAAGAAAAAAGTTACTCATTTGCTCTACAAATATTTGAGCACCCATGTTCAAAGCAATGAACAAGCTACTGCAGTTAATACTGGGGAGTCCCAGGGGCACCTGGGTGGCTCAGTCCATTAGGCATCTGACTTCTGCTCAGGTCATGATTTCATGGTTCATGGGTTCAAGCCCCACATCGGACTCTTGTGCTGACAGCTCAGAGCCTGGAGCCTGCTTCTGATTCTGTGTCTCCATCTCTCTCTCTCTCTGTTCCTCCCCTGCTTGCTCTCTCTCTCTCTCTCTGTCTCTCTCAAACATAAAGAAACATTTTTTAAAAAATACTGGGGAATCCCAGAATCTCATTTTTCTATTAACCCAAGACTACATTTGTATTATTTTAATTAATTCCTCACCCCATTCCATTCCTTCCTATCATTTTTTTCCCCCTTAGGCTATGTTACAGGGAACTATGTATCCTATAATCCTATATAGTCGCTCCTTAATATTACCAGAAACTTCTGAAGAACTTAAGACAGTAGCCCAATGACCTGTACTTCTAAATGTTCAGAGACTTACCCATTCTTCACATTTCATCACCTCCTAAACTAATCAGATATGTACACTCCAAATTTCCCTCACCAGCAGTCAGGGACAGGGAGCTGAGGAACAATGATAATGTGTATTGTTCACTCTCCATGTTCCAGTATGGAACCCAAAACTTCACCTGTATCACCTTCAATCCAAAAGAAACTCTTCTAGAATATTTTAGAGGTAAGGGTGGAATTTTTTTTTAGAGAACCATCTCTGGGGGACACGGTGGAGCTTCTTACATACCTCAATTGGTTTCCTGTTTCTATATCGTTCTAAATGTATATTTCACTATAGATAGTAACACTAATGATGGGGGATCAGTGTTTAATTTTGCTACATGAAGACACTGAAATAAGTATCTTGTTCCCCTCAAGTACCAATGTAAAATTTGAGAACAAAGAACACATGTCATTTGCTTTCTGTTAGAAGCATTCAGCTTATGCAGTTTACAGTGTTTACTAAAATAGGCAGAATAATAAATTTTTATTTTGTCATCAAAATATAATCTATTTTTAAATATTTGCCAGTTTATCATTTGAATAATACTTTCTTTCAAAATCAACTGGAAACATACTTTTGGATAATAATAATGTAAAAACTTCATTATAATGCTTTTTTTACTTCATCATAAAATTTTCAAACTAGTTTTCCTTATTGTACAAATAAAATTATGTTTTTATAAGTTATGTTAAAAAGTAATTATCTCTTACACATGGTTCAGACTATGTGTTTATAAATTGTTCAGATTTATATAATTTGCTAAATCTGCTAAGTTCCAATTTCATTTACATATTATGAACAGTACATTTATTTTAATTTACTGCAAAATCACTAAACCCTTTAATGAAATAATGCTTTTAAAAGGTATGGCAGGCTTTTGCTCTTTATTATGTAAATGATGGTTTTATGCATGTTTTTCCTATGTTAAAAATGACTACATTAATCCAATCTGTCCTCATTTCTCAGATAAAGTCATGAGTGCTTTTTGGGAACAAATCAGTTGTTCAGCAATCTTTTAGAACTTAAGTCCTGAGTGTTTTAATGCTAGACTGTGAAATAAGGCAGAATTCAAAGGCGTTTGTGTTCTTCATGATAATCTAGAATTTTTATTTGATTCCAAGTAACTTTGGACAACAGACATGATGGGATGTTTTCTCTTCGAATAAATAACAATTTAATTATATCACTGAAATAAAATATAGTGTGGGCTTAATACACTGTAAATATTACGAAAGTACTACTTTGCTATAGTAATTTAATGACTGAAGCTACATTGAATAACAATCTTACTAGTACTTGTGTACAAAGTATTATACAGATTACTAACGAAGATATTGCCGCAGTTGCAAGGGTGTTACCAGCTCAACGAACATCTAACGATACGATATTCTTCTAAGAGGAAAAGTAATAATGTTAGATTTACAGACAATAAAGAGTTATGTTTCCCAGTTGAAACATTGGAAATAAGAATCCAGATAGCCTGGTATCTTGGTTCATACTATCACAAGAAAAAGTTTCCTTTCTTGGGGACTCTGATCCCCAGCAAGCTAGTACACTAAGTTTACGTGAAGATAGGTTTTAGGATGCCACAGCAATGTAAAGAAACTCTTCTATCTGAAAATTACTGATTTGTAGGCCACTGCTTAAACATCTGACTTTTTTTAAAACCTATTTACATACATTCAGCCCAAATCAGTAGATAAAATGTTTTGTCTATATTACAATAGGCATTGTTAACATTTCATCAGAAGGCCAATGCAAGACAATTGTTAATAGCCATTGCCCAGCATTTAGGAGATTTTAAAATATCATACAAATATACAGTTAGATTGTGAGAAATCTAATTCTGCGCATGATATTGGTGGTCTCTTTTACAGATGTGGAATGGCAAAAATGAATCAACAGGACGGTAATTAGAGTGCTACTCATCCAGGGCCTAATTCTCATCTGCTGGTTGGACCTATTCCCTGCAGTGTGGGTTCAGGCAGCCCAAATTCCTTGACACTTAATGCCAGTTAGACCTGACTCAACATGACGGGAAGGTGTGGGAATCATCTCAAGTGTAGGCATATGTCTGCAGCTCCTCCCAGATCCACGTTTCTTTTATATAAATTTCGTAAGTAATGGAAAATTAGAGGTTCTTGGAAACAGCCCTCCTCATCTAAATGAAACTATTGGTCTAGGGCTGAAAGATCCATCATTACTCTGAAGAAATTGAACAGGTTGGGAATTTGGCCCTTTTTAAGACATATGTGATTGTGAAATGCATGGTCAGGACAAGTATGTTATCCTCAGAGGTATGTAGGTAAGTCTGAGGTTGGACCTTATAAAACTTATTGAAATTTAAATTACATTTAAGTTAATGGGCCTAATTAAGGGATACTAATGAATGGTAATTTTAATGAGTATATTCATTAGGGAGGACATTGGAGTCTCTTGGGTTAGGAAATGATATTAAAAGTGTCAAAGTGACTCAAAGTAACTGAAATGTTTTAAAATGAAGGTAGTGTAACTCGTATGTGATGATATTTCACAGATATTTCTTAGAATATCAATAAGCACCAAGTTTAGTGCCGTCAGCCCCATTGTCCCTTAATTTATTATATATGATTTATATCTTGAAAGCACAGCACACTATAAAACCTACATCGCGTATACACAAATACAGTTTCGAAAATGAATCCTGGAATTTTTCACAAGTAACAAGAATTTCATCTTCACCAGGTCTTCGTAGCTGTGAGAGGAAAGTTGGTCCTGCCTGGTGAGCTCTGAGACACATGGATTGATATTAAGGATAATGCGGACAAACGAGGAACCAGACCCTGGTGAGTGTTTGTAAATAATCTTTTCTCTTTTTTCTAAAGAGACCTTATTCATCCTCCAGCACCCTGAGCCCTCCCCCGCATATCACAGAGAGGTAAAGTGAAGCAACCAACAGGCACATTTGAGCTGTATAGGCAGATGGTTAAATGCATCCCAGCTTGGCCCACAGCCCACATTCAGCTGTAGACCATACACTGCACAAAAGATAGCCCCAGTAGGCTGCTCATCTCTCTAGAGAGCTAGAAATCACCCGATGAATGCTACCTCTCCACTTCAATCCATGCTACCCAGGCCTCTGGGTCCTGCAAGGAGCCACGCTTTATCTGTTTAAGGAGGAGACTGTTTATAAGTAATTTGTCAGGGTCAAGTGGCCTCTGAAGCAATATTAATGCTAACTAGGGAAGGGCCTAATTCTGAGCACCCATGGCACCATTAAAGAATATGAGACTGGGGCATAAAAAGACAGCAAGCCATGCTCATCTTTATACTCCAGCAGATCTTGCTAACGAGGAGCAGGGGAGAGGTCTATTCCTTAGCCCAAACCTATCCAGTCAAAGCTGGGTCCAGGGTTGTCACCAAGGGCATCTGGATGAAGCATAGAAAGAGTCACATGTCATCCAAGCTTCAGTCACAAGAGTGTCGGCTCCTCACTTTCTCTGTCTTGCCCACTGTCTGACTGGTCTCCTTCGCCACATGGACCAGACCTGGTGTCCTACTTCAGCAAGAGGAGTACAGTGCTAGTTAAACAGGGTCATATCACTACACACTCAGCGGAAAAATGTTACCACGGGGGCTTTATTTAGAACCACTTCCCTTCTGATGATCCGTGGACTTGGTCAACATTAGGTGCTCAGAAACCAAGATACTCATTTCCCAACACTGACATGGTAAATATAGACCTTCACTTGCGTCTGTCATTGATGATTCCTTGCCAGACACTGGTCTTTTGAAATATCTAAAGGTCAATTTAGTAGCACTTGACCCAATCTCTCAAGGTGGGGGGAAGGGAGGAGAATTTCCTGAACGTTTATGGTGAGTATTTTTATCAACAAGGTTTCTGGAAGAACTCAATTTTAGAAACTGACTTCATGTGCAAGAATGCAGCGAGTGATACGGTTTATACTTGGTCACAGTTTTCTCACTTTACGACATTACTGTAACAGTTACGGGATAGATACACACACACACACATTTATATTCACACTCACACACGGTATAATTTTACTGATCCAGACAATACTTCTTTTCAATTAAGAAAAAATGAAGACTCATTTGGCCACCCAGGCATGAAATCTACTTAAACCTGGAATATAAGAATGCAGTACCCTTCAAGTAAACAGCAATTGCACAGTGATAACAATATACATTAAGATTGACACATGCTGTCTTAAGAGGTCTAGTAATAGCTAAAGACTAAAGAAAGTCAGAGATGTCAGCCAGAAAAGTCAATATGCCTTCTCTCTTCCATTCTGATTGTAATCCATCACCCAACAGAACAGCTATAGTCCAGAAGATAATAAGTGTCCACGTATGAAAATGCAGGGCTAACAAATTCTTAAGTGTCAATGAATTCTGCTCAATATTCTGGATAGTCTTCAAATTCTTCCCGTTTCATTAACAAAAAATAAACCTTTATGGTTATTTCAATGTCAAATTTGAATAGATTGGAAAAAAATGTTAAGGTGTCTAAAAGTCACGGGCAATAATTTTTTAAAAAGTGATCTCACTGGCACGTATCTGCTGCTTGTGTTCCACTGTTCTCATGAAAGTCTACCTTTCAGTTTTGCTGAACTAGACAAATATAAATAACACACAGTAAACACGGATACACATCTCACATGACACAATACATTTTTACAAAATAGCTCTACTTTAGTACTCTGTAACTTGTAAAAATGGACATCTCTGATACTTATGGACAAATACATTTCACATTATAATGAAAGTTGTGGTTACAAAGGCATTACTCATTTGATGGTGTTTCCCTGTGGTTACTTAGACTTCAAACTGTGTAGCCACAGGTTTCTCTCCCGTTTCACTGAGACTCTGAAGAAGCTTCAGTCACATAAGCAGCAGGCTTTCTTCACTGTAAACTCCTGAAGAACTGAGTTTCAGTACCTATGCTATTGAAATGCTAGAGAACTGATAACTGATCCTGGTGACAATCACCTTTCACTGAGCATGGTAAACTTAAAAAAATATAACCGATGAGACGACAGACTTTTCTAGATTTTAAGCTTTAAAAAAAAATGAACTTCTTTTCCTGGGCTGCCAGGAAGGCGTCAGGCTCACAGAGCCTCGGCAGACGTGTCTGTGGACACAGACATGGTCACCTTGGCAATCTTGACCGTGCTCTTGATGCAGCTCTCCGCGGCCCTGTGAACACTGGCTGTGTTGTTGGCGTGCTTGTGCAGGCAGTCCGAGTCCCCCATGCTGTTATCAAGAGGCTGTGCGGTGCCTTCACACGAGGGGAACATACTCCGGAAAGCATGTCTCAGGTCCTTGCTCCTCAGAGCGTAGATGATGGGGTTCACGGTGGAATTCAACAGGCACAGCATACTGCAGAAGGCAAACACCGTCTTAATGAGCTTGTTCATCTTCCCAAAGACATCATACACCATAATCGCAAGCAGAGGGCCCCAGCAGATGATTAAAACCACAAGGATCAGAACCAGGGTCTTGGCCAGCCTGATGTCCATGCGGGCTTGGTCGGGCCGTGTCACCTGCACCTTGCCGTCCTCTGACGTGTGGATGATGATGCTCTTCTGGGTGCCGCGCTGAATCATGCGGACCGCGTGGCTGTGAGCCTTCCAGAGAATATACATGTATGCGTACACGATAAACAGCAGCAGCACACTGGTGACCCCGATCCAGAACATCAGGTAGGTTTCATCAATGAGCGGGAAAATGTCTGAGCAAACAGACTGCAGCTTCTTGCAGTTCCAGCCCAGGAGAGGCAGCACAGCAATCACAATTGCTATGGTCCACATCAGGCAAAATGCCACCACGGCCTTGGGCCTGGTGACAATCCTCTTATAAGCCAGGGGCCTGTGAATAGATATGTACCTGTCAATGGCTGTGAGGAACAGGCTGCCTACTGAGGCCGTGAAGGAGGCGGTGACCCCACCGAGTTTGAAAAGAAACACATTGGGGCTATCTTTGCGGTGGAACACGTGGAAGTCAACAAAGCTGTAGACAAAAATGACACTGCCCAGGAGGTCGGCCACTGCCAGGCTGCCAATGAAGTGGTAAGAGGGCCGGCAGCGAAGGCTGCGGGAGTGAAGGATGACACACAGCACCAGCAGGTTCTCCAGAACCGTAAAGGTGCCCAGTGTGAGGGACAAGACGGCGATGGCCAGCTGCTGGCTGGGGTTCAGAATCATGAAGCACTCCATGTCCATGAAGTTCTCCCCACACTGGATGTTCTCCTCATTCTCCTTGTAGGATGAAAGGGATTTGTTGTAAAATTCGGTGATGTTCACCTGGTCTGCCGGGACTAACTGGGAGTTGTCTCCTGCAGTCATCTTTTCTTGGAAGGGACTTCCCCTAAAGGAAGTTAAAGGAAATTTCTGTGGGAAGTACCCTAATTTGGATGCCATGTCACCTTTGATATCTTCGTACTGAATGTCATTGGAGCCCACGTAGAGGAGGTCTGTTGTGATGGTGCGGAAGGTGGTATCAGCAAGGCCATCTAGGATAGACTTCATAACCTCTGTCTTGGATTAGGCCAAACTCAAAATGACTGAGGAGGAGACCCGCAGCAGGGAATCCTAACAGGAGGGAAAACAAATAAGCTGAATGGTGAGAAGACTGGGAGAATAACAATAATTTTTTTAAAACCTACTGTAAATATCCCAAATGTGTACCATCACGTTACTTCATTCCTGTCTCTGAGCCTAAATGAAATTCTTGTCAGATTTAATCAACAAAATGAGTCAGTCAGTCAGAGAAAAGCCACCCGAAGTTGGTGATGTTGGTGGCACCCACCAAAAAATATCTCTTTCATTATTTAAGCTGCCTGGATTTAAGTCACTGTGTGATCCTGTACAGACTTCCTGATTGTCAAGCTAAAGGAAATGTGCCTTGGGCATGGCATGCACCTCATGGTCGCATTAGGAAGTGTTTACCACCCGGCTTCTACTGTCACATACACGCAGTGTCCTAACGCTGGTGGGGATGGGGGAGAGCGACACGTCACACAACGTCTGCTCTTGAAGACTCACCATCTTGTCGTACAGGTAAGACTGAACATACAGCACAACCCCAAAGCAAGATGGTGTGGAATCAGGAACTGTGTTGCACGGCCTGTGTGCTGAGTGCGAAGGAGGAGGAAGAGAGGTTTAGAACCAAAGGATCCTTCCATGGGAAAAGATCTGGATTCTGGCCTGTCTCCATTAGGCAAGTTTCCTCTCCCAGAGGAGACATGTGGACCAAGCTATGGCTGAGGTGAATTTCAAAAATGTCCACACCAACCAAGACAAATGTCATGAAGGGCAAACTTGCACTGAGGCTCATGGGAAGACCAAGATCTTTAACCCTGGAAAGCGGTGATGATGGGAGAGTGCTTCCTGACAGTGTCCCCCATGAGTGGTGCAGTGACACAAGCATGCTGGGAGACAGGAAACAGGCCTTTATGGAGTCCCAGTCTTTCCAGGTAGATGGCACCAGAAATGAGGACGACTGAGAAAAGGAGGCCACATTTTAAGGGTTCTTCAATTCTAAGCTAAGCAATTTGTTTTTGTTTCAAAATAAACATCCAGAGAATTGATTTCACTATTTATAAATGTTTATTTAAAACGTGGCTATTAGGCTCTTTTGCTTATAAAGATATTAGAAGGACTGAGTGATACCTATAATAATTTTAAAGTAATCATAAAAACCAGCATTTTACTTCCTAATTGTATTTTTCTTTTTTAAAAACATATCACACTGTATTGGAGAGGGAGATAGTTACTACCTTGGAACAAATTAAAAGGATCTGAGTCCTCCCGCTAAAACACAGAGATCCTACCTATCTGAATTAATGATTCATTTATTCACCCCTTTGACAAATTATGGAGCACCCACTACGTGCCAGGCACTGTGGTAGGTAGGCATAGGGGCTAAGAGTATCGAGAAAGAGTCCCTGTCACATGAAGTATACTGTGTGGCAGAGGACAGACAGCTGACCCCGTAATTATGATGAAGTGTGGTGGCAGCTGTGACTGGTGATATGCAAGATGCTGTGGGAGCAGCCAGTCTAGGGGGTTGAAGGAGGCTTCCCCAAGGAAAGGATGCTTATGCCAAGAGTATGTAGGATTAGTGTGAGTGGAAACAGAATATGGAGGCAAAGAAAAAAAAATTTAAATGAATACCTTCAGTATCACGATGGGGGGGTGGGGGTTTGTTCCATTTATACAGTAATTTGAACCAGGGACAGTGGCTAAATGTGGCCCACCTCCCCACATTCTGCCACACCTGAGTCCAGGCTGTCTCTTGAATCAACTCTGCTCTTTGCAAACCTCCCTTTGCTAAACAACTCCATTTACAAATGAAAATTTTCACCTGCAATCTGAGGGATTCAGAAAATGGCCACGATTTGTGAGAGAGCTGTGAATGGTCCTGGCATATCCTCAAATCTGACTTTTGCCTCTCAACTCCCACCCGTACTAAAACACAGCGCTTTCTGGCCCTGGAAGGCATGCTGCTCTTTGGATCACACCTGCACACCTTCCTTCTTTCCTCTCAGCCTCCCTCTGTCCGAAATACCCATTTCCAAGCTCTCCGTTACATTAAGTTACCTCCATTTCTGACATCTCTTTGGCTAGCCCTCCCCACCAGGCAGAACTAGTTCCCCCAGGCTTTCCCTCTATTACAGGCCCCACCATATCACTTAATCATGAGCTTACATATTTATTTCCATAACTAGAAAATGGCTTCCAAGCACAGGAGTGGTGTCTTTTTTTCTTATGTGTTTCACCAGCCTGATGCACAATAGCAGATGAGAAAGAGAGGGCCGGTCTCCCTTAGAAATGTTCATGTGAACCTAATAGTGGCAGTTGAATTTTATTAACTGGTGCATTAAAGCAGTGATTTAATACTACTTCTTTGTCTTTTCTTAAAATTAGAGGAGAGAAAGGTAATGAATTCAATGGATATTTGGCCTAAAAATCAAAACTTGAGCCCAACATCTCCTCCTGGGAGCCAGTCCAGTAACTCCAACCCCTAAGTCCTCCTATGTCAAGTAACTACTCGTCCTTCACGCTGCCCAATTAAAAACAAATTTATTTGAAATTTTGATCATTTATATGTATATATTACATTCATACGATTCCAAATTCAAAAGCACAGAAGGATATACAGCAAAGCCAGGCTCTCTCGTCCCCATGTCCCAGCCATCCAGTTTTCCTCCTCAGTGGCAAGAAGGTCCTTGTTACTCTTTCCAAAGATACTGTGCATGCATATTCAAGCAGATATATAAATTCATTTCCTCTTTGCTTTATTTTTAACAGATACTAAGATGCTATACATACTGTTCCGCTGCTTGCTTTTCCATTTACAAGTATACGTGAAGACAGTTGCACATTGGTCCACGAACCCTCCCTCCATTTAGCAGGTGCCTCACGTATCCACTAAATGAACATGACCAGCCTCCTTCTGATGAAGGTTTAGGTTATCACTTCTTGTTGTTACAGATACTGCTGCAGCAAATGGCCTCCAGTCATGTCTCTTTTCACATTTCTTATGGAATTATGAATAACTGTATTAAGTTGTCCAAGCTCATACCTTGAACTTACCATGGACTCCTCTTCTTTCTTGGCCTTTATAATAAGAAGACTACTAAATCTTGCTGATTTTCCCTTTTTAAGCACTTCTGGAGAACTTATGTGTAGGTGGCATCCTGACCTTCTTATGTGTATCAAATTGCTTATCGTGATCAGGATATTTCCCCTGCCAGGTAAGTATTCAAACTGCTTATCATTCACAATGACCCTATGAGGTGGGTGCCGTTCTTATCCCCATTTCACAGATGAAAGGCACAGAGAGGGTAAGTAACTCGCCATTCACACAGCCAGTAGGTGGTAGAGCCAGAATGAACCCAGATGTTCTGGTTCTAGAACAGTGCTGTCTAATAAACATGTAATGTGAGCCACATATACAATATCAAAGTTTCCACTATCTAGGTAAAAAAGGAAATGGTAAAAGGTGAAAATAATTTTGATACCTTATTTAACCCAGTGGATCCAAAATATTATCACTTCAACATGTGGTACCAGCCATGTTTGAAGTTCTTAATAGCCACACGTGGCTACTGGTTACCATATTAGACAGTATGTCTAGAGCTGCTTTTAGCCTTGATGAACCATCATCCCTTTAACCGAAGCCAGGGTCGCTACTATCTCCCTTCTTTTCCCCACTAATTCCAACCAGTCAAAACACTAGTAATGAAGAAAACACTGAATTAGGAGTTAGAAGACCAAGATTACTGTGAGACTTGTACTTGGGCGAGTAGTTAATCTCTCTAAGCCTCAGCATTTCATCTACAAAATGGGGATGAGTTTGATGATGATATTGCCTAAATCACAGAATTGTCCTAGAAATTAAATTTTATTTTATTTAAAAAAAAAATTTTTTTTAACGTTTATTTATTTTTGAGACAGAGCATGAACGGGGGAGGGGCAGAGAGAGAGAGGGAGACACAGAATTGGAAGCAGGCTCCAGGCTCCGAGCCATCAGCCCAGAGCCCGACGCGGGGCTCGAACTCACGGACCGCGAGACCGTGACCTGAGCTGAAGTCGGACGCTTAACAGACTGAGCCACCCAGGCGCCCCATAGAAATTAAATTTTTAAAAGTCAGGTAAAGCACTTAACATACTGCCTGGCACAAAACGTAAATCTTCAATAAATATTAATTGTTATCATTACTTAGTACTATGACTCTTACCATAAATTATTATCTCAAGATAACACATTGCTTTGTTAGATCACAGGCTGCTTATTCAGTTTTCATTTTTGTCTCAGCACTTAAAGCATGAAGGAAATAGCAGATGCACACAGGGGTGAGGGAGGAGGAAACTTTATTTGGAACTCTATTATACCCCAGGTATTCCAAAGACTTTATGCATATTCTACCATTAAATTGTCATGACAAGTCTATCAGGTGCTTATTTATAATCACCATTTCACATAAAGGAATGGAAATCATTAGTTGTTAATGTTAAGCAAATTGTCCGGAAGACGAAGAGTTTGTAGTGGAACCCGTGTCTGTCAGACCCCAGAATTTTTGCTTTTGGACTTTATGCACTGTTTTAAGCACTAACAGTAACCAGAATAAAGTCATTTTGCTTTCTGTATCATATTCAAGTCTTCTAGCTTCTTACAAACTCAAATTAAGGCATTTTGTCAATAGTAATTAAGACTACCTCCTACTAAGTCATTATTTCCTATGCCAGCCCATCTAGGTAAATCTGCCTACTGGCATGACCTCGAGGATTAAAATTTTAGTATCTGGAAGAGCTATAAAGCTTCTTCAGTGATGACAAAAGATCACAGATCTTTCTTCAGCAATGCAGAACATGTGTGCCTGTGACTTACTCTGTATTAAGATCACCACATATGTGCTCACATTTTCCACGTTATTGCAACCAAGGACTTTCATTAAAACAAACTAACTTGTTACATTTGAGCCAGAGCATGGTGTGGTTACGAAATATAGAGTAATTTCTGTCCAGTATCAGGCAACCTTAATTAAGGAATACAGTTCTAAAGTATACACGGATTTTCTGCAGTTCAAGGATCTCAGTAATGTCAAAGTACCACTGTGCACAGGCTATTTTAACAGTTAATGGGATCACGATGGGAAAGTGGTCCTCTGCATTTCAGTAATTCTTCCCTTTATTTCTACATTTGGATTATTACAGTAATTTTCACCTCATTATCTTTCGCATTGAGAATTTTCTTTGAGAGTTCACTAGTAATATAGTTTAGGCTTTGGGGGATGCAGCTGCCATTAATTGTGTTTTTGTGTGCGACTGGGAAAATCATAATTGGAAATTTCTAGCAAGGTGCATAGATGCACCTATTAAAGAAGCAGTTGGTTTTTATTACTGTTATAGTAAAACAATGATTGAATGACATTTAAGGGGATTTTCCTAGGATTCTGTTTTTAAAAATATAATCAACTTGTTCTAGTAATTTAAGCTATAAATTATGCTTTTATAAAAATGAAAAATATTTCCATGTGTTGAATCTATTATTTAAAAAAAGAAACGACTCAAGTTTTTAGAATGACATCACCTGTTGTGTTTGTCCACCTCACTACACGCACACTTGTTTCCCATCTACCACCCCCAAACTTCTGCATTAACTGGCAGGCTGTGGTATCATCAAAGAAATTTTCTGGGTACACCAGCAGCATAAAGTTTTCTAAAGTCTACCTAGAGTCACATCTTTGTTTCTATAACCCTTAAGGGTATAAAATATCCGTGTCCTCATTAAGGTGAGCACTGAATAACAAAACAAGACTTCAAATAGAGTCTTTTCTATATCAATATAATTAATAGCAGGCTATTTTAGTCTTCATTGCCCTGCTGAAGACTTTCTTTGTTTTAAAGAGACATTTTAATAATTTAGATATTTATTGCTGTTCTATCTGGAGTCCAAATCTTTGCAGTTCTGGCCTATGCGGCATCTCTGAGGAAACAGGCAGAAGGCAACATTTGCTCCCTGCAGGATGTCACGTCTAGTTGGGCAGAAAACCCTCTAGACACATCAGAAGGACCAGTGCTCCTGATATAGACTGTATCCGCAACAACCCCCCAACCCCCCCCCCCCCCCCCCCCCCCCCGCCACCAGGCTCCTTCTCTAATATCCTACGTTTACAAATGCTTTAAGGAGACAATGCCAATCTCATAGTTTCTAGGCTGATAAGAGTCCAAAATGTCAAATGCATGAGTCCCAGGCCCTTGCTTAACCCTATCGTTCTCCCTAATTTCTTTGTTGGCTTTGTGTTCTGCTCAGCTAGCCCTGTAAAAGAGCCTTGTGAAGGTTCAAGAGAATGAAGGTGCCAGTGGATGTATTTATTATTCTCCATTCATTTCTAGGAACAAGTCTGGTTTCTACTAATTTGATTAAGAAAAAATTACTTGATAATATATTTCTCTAAAGTTGGTAGGAAGATTTTAGTTGACCCTTATAATTGCATTATGTCTAAGACATGTCCTCAGTATACATGGCAAATCTCATGGGCCAACATTGTCACTCTATGAATGATGCTTCTGCTATGGTTGAATGGGCAACTGAGTCTTTTCTAACTCTTACATAACTACCAGAGTTTGGGAATTATTCAAGTAGTTTGGTCACTTTTTGCATTATCTTCTAGCAAAGAGAAATAAAGGATTGACTTAATTATCCTGATAATTCAGGCAAAAATACATAATCCTTCTTCTTTGTATTAATGTCAGCTCCTTTTCCCATATATAAAAGAAAATTCCATTATGTAGGTAATGCTTGGTTGGTTCTCAAAGCTTTAGCTTTTCATATATTTTCTAATGTGGAATAGAAGTTATTAAATGCACCATTTTCTCTGGTCTTTGTTAGTAAAAAAATATATTTCATAAAAATACATCAATTAATATGAACTAAATAGACATTAAGGCATTTATAAGGCTATAAATTATTTAACATTTAAAGGTTTATTATTTAACATTTAAGGTTTATTAAAATTTAAAGAATTTTAGGGCTTAAGAATTAATACCTTTAAAACTACATCAGATTAAACATTCACTATGAGGTGATGATTCCATAAGAAAAGCCTATCACAAAAGCAAATTAATGATATAAATGAAATGATTTGTTGGCTTTACAGCCAATTCTATTTATCCATTTGCCATTTAATTTTGTTCTACTATTTTTAAAGTTAGTTTATTTATCTATTTTAGTTTATTTATTTTGAGACAGAGAGAGAGAGAGAGAGAGAGCGAGTATGAGTGGGGGAGGGGCGGAGAGAGAGAGGGAGAAGGAGAATCCCAAGCAGGCTTCCTGCTATCAGCACAGAGCCAAACATGGGTTCTTGATCTCAAGAGCCATGAGATGATGACCTGAGCCAAAATCAAGAGTTGGTTGCTTAACCAACTGAGCCACCCAGGCACCCCTGTTCTGCTATTTTGATGTTTCCTCTAAGTGCCTATATCTTTTTTTAGAGAGAGCTACTTTTTCTACATATCTGTAAAGGAAGTGATCAAGCATAATTGATGCAGCTTTCCCTTAAAAGAGAACATGCAAAATTTTCAATTCAATTGAAGCCATGGTCCATATACAAATACTCCTTAAGACTGTCTTTATCTTGCATGTGAAGTTTGGCCATTAAAAGTCAAAAGTGATGTATTATTCCAGCCCATAAAATATGTAGAACCCAGCAGATAGATTATCTGACAGTTCATTACCAAAGACAGAAGTAGTTTAAAGCATGCTACTTTTTGTCCAATGGTGCAGCATACCTTTCAGCTTCTTCCTTCATCTTTCAACAAAAGAATACATTCTCTTTGAATCCATGAGCATACAAATTAAGTCCAATGAAAAATCAAGTCCTGTTTCTCCAGGTTCAGATCTCAGAGTGATTGGGTGATCTGGGTGATTAAATGCACAATAGAGAAAATTCCAATTCCCAAATGTTTTAATAAGAAAAATTAGAATATTTGTGTGCTATATATATATATATATTTACATGAATTAGGTGCTATTATAATCCCCATTCTACATATGAAAAACCTGAGGCTTAGAGTGGTAAAATGCTTTGCCCAAGGTCTCTACCTAGAGGGCAGAGCTAAACTCAACCCAAGTCTGTGTAACTTCAAGTCCCTGCACTTAACTTTGAAGTCCAGGGACCATTTAATAAGACACTTTTCTTTGTTTCTATGGAAGGGGGAAGAATTGATTTTGGGAAAAGGAGGTACTAGACAGTACGTGATCACTTTACACAATAAACAACTAAAATCTCAAGGAAGATCTGTTGACAGCAAAAGATTGCCCACAGCACTTGCAAATCATTCTTGCCCTGTGGTCTCCAGGGACAAGTATGATAATTAACTATAAGCAATAAATCCTAACCCTGGATTAGCACCTTATTTTCAGTGACTGTTGGCAAATAATAAATAAAATGTAACTTGTCTTTTCACTATTTTTAAAAAAATTAGACAGGTTTTTTTCCCCTTCAATTAATTGTAAGGAATGTGGACAATAATGACAGTTTCCACAATACCAGCGAGGAAGAGAGAGGACAATTTCTCTAGGTCTGAATGAGACATGATGGTTGTTAGTGAACAAAAGTTTGAAATATTCATTCCCATATGGACAAATTCAAACTCCCTGAAATCACTCAATTTCCCACCATGAGCAGAATAGTTTTGGTCGGCTCAGACAGGTGACTCTCTGTGGCCTGTTCCTAGGATGGTGGCTGGAATCAAGGAAAAAGAAATTTTGTAAACCTTAGGCTCCAACAAGGGAGTGCTTGTGACAGATCTCTGGTGCCCAAAGATCACAAAGCGGTGTTACTACAGCAGTGTGGCTGATGGATACAAAGTTACAGGCCCTCGCATGCTTCACGTAACACATTTTTATTGGGCACATACTCTGTGCCTAGCAACGTAGACATTAAATACATATCCATGTATTACACCCGTGTAATAGATATGGGTCAAGGAAGCAAGAGGAATGATTTTCCACCCCACTCCACTCCATCAAATAAAAGCCATGCATCTGTCCTTCTCCTCCCACAGAGGACAGAATACAGTAGGATATGAAAACATGTAATAGGCATATGATATTTCATCATCAAACAATATTGGGTTGTGCATCTCAATAATTGGGTTGTGTAATCCCCTTCCTATATTTGTTTTCTCCCAGGACAGAGGCTGGGCACTGCTGAACCCTTCAAATCATGAACGCCTTGAGAATAGGGACCTGTCTTACATGCCTTGCATGCCCTCTGCCTGGCACAGGGCAGGTACTCAATACCTAAATGCTTACTGGTGCTCATCAGCAGCATGGCAGATCTATCTTAGCAGAATGGTGTTTAACTGTGGATAGTTTTCCTTGGCATAAAGTCAGCTGGTTATGTTAGGGAATTAAAACTGAGTTTTGGTCTAATACACGAAAGAGTTACCTGGAAAAAAAAAAAAAAAACAACTCCCCAAATGTAAAGGTTATATAAAAGGCATCAACAATTATTTACCCCAGGATCTTTTATCCCACTATTAAACAGAAGTTATGTTGATGGCAAGTGGAAGCTAGAGGCAAAAGAACAGGTATCTACCTTTCATTCTCATCCTTGGTTACCCCGGTGTGTGTCATGAACCTCAATGTTGAGGCACACAGCCATGATATACAGAGAGATTTCTGTGATGTGCACAACCTTGAATGAATCCTACTTACATGCTGTTGATAGGCCTTTAAAGACAATGTATGAAATGATGATGATAATGAACTTTTTCCCTATCCCAAATACATGTTATTATGCATTAATCTTTCCCAAATGGGTTTCCCCATGTGCAAGTATGTTTTGAAAACAACTTGTCAAGAGAAGTTTATGTGAAAATTCAACCACTAGATGGAGTGGCTTTTATAAACCCTCAGGAATCAATTTGTTATTCTATTCAGTGGACATAGTTCTTGCTTTGGTTGAGCAACTTCTCTTCCTGCTACAACATTTCATGTATCTTACAACTGAATTAATTAAAACATAAATAAGAAAATATGTTATGGAGGATTAAAATGGGTTATTACTACTCCATACAAAAACTAAATTTTTAATTGCTTTTCTGGGGCAAAAGGGCATTGAGAAAATTTAATATATTGATAAAAATTAATTGTGAATATTTGGAATTCTGCCTCAAGAAAGTAATTAAAGATGAGAAAAGGAAAGTAGTTCTACTAAAAACAAATGATATGTTTATGCCAACAGATGCTAAATGTAAGATGGGGATATCTCAGGAGCCCAAAATCAATTCTAATAACAAACCCAACTCATTTCTATTTTACAAAACATTTGGCTCTCCAATTTGCAGATACAAAATCACCAACACAGGCCATAATTATGTGATGAAAAAGAACAGAAAAGTATTTATCATTACAGGGGCTAAAATGGAATATTTCACAAGGTAAGTGAATATTTGTTCAAGTACTCATACAAATCAAGATATGGTAGCTTTCTAAATAGTTCAATTTCCTTCCTATCATTTTTTCACTGGAATAATTTTAAATAAGTTCTTATTGTATAAAGCCAGGGTTCCCTTCAACCATGATTTTATAAACTAGGTACTTATGTGCCACTTTCTTTAGCTGAAATGTTAAAAAAAAATTAAGTGTGTACTAACATGCAAGATACAAACATAAAAATATGTTTTCAAGATGCAAATAATTATAAGGGTGCCTGGGTGGCTCAGTTGGCTAAGCGCCCAACTCTGGTCACAATCTCACGGTTTGTCAGTTCGAGCCCTACATTAGGTTCTGTGCTGACAGCAGGGAGCCTGCTTGGGATTCTCTCTCTCTCTCTCTGCCCCTTCTCTGCGTGCTTTCTCTCTGTCTCTCAAGAAAAAGATACAATAAAAGATGCAAATAATTGTATACAAACAGAACTGAACTAGGTTTCAGTAAAGATGGAGAATATGCTTTGAAAATGTAGTTCCGATTAAGAAGTAAGTGTGCAAATTGGATGCAAGTATAGGATTTTGATGTCACTGAAACCATAAGGTAATTTTATTGTACTCATTCAAGGTCAAACTCTTCCTGAGATTTGTGTGATGCAATTTTGTGATTATGCACAGAGCTGAGGAACTGCAGGTATTCAGAAAAAGTGACGTGAAGGTAAAGAATTAGGAAGTAAGATAGGTAAGAATGGGCTGGACATCTAGGACACATCTCAAAGAACAGTGTGAGAAGTCACACAGTGGTCTGTGAGTGCACACAGTTCTTTTACAGGTCGGAGGTTCGTAAGGGGTAGTCTCCCCACCAGCCGAACTTACAAAAACTGCAAATTCTCAGGTCACTTGAGACCTACCGAGTCAGAAACCTTAGGATTTGGGGCACAAGGCCTCTGGGAGATTCTAACACACTCTAAAGTTTAAAAGCTACTGTTAAAGATTACGGAGGCCCATGAGAAACACTAAATGAGGGGGAGAAATAAAAATTAACCTTTAAGAAGAATTGAGGTTAGACAGGAACAAGGAATATTCTAGGAGTATAGGCTTTTAGATCATTGAAATGGATTGCTAAGGGAGCCCACTCATGACAAAGTAGTCTCTAAAAGACGTTTAAAACCAAGATATTTCTATGTGACTGAAATAGAATAATGTGGTCTCGCCTGAAAATAAACATAATGAGTGGGGAACCTCTCAAGGTTTTTCAGTCTACAATTCTGGGCTTCTCTGCACTTCTTCAGCAAACTTATTGTTATATTTTTGTCCAACAAAGCAATGTGGCTTCAAGATATAATATGTACTTACCCAGCACTAAGGCATAAATTAAGAACTCCACACAATTTTCTCCTAATTCTATTTACAAAGTCTATGTGTGCAAAGTTCTCTAGAACTGGTAGCCATTCCTTTCGACGCCCCTGGGAAGGATGGCTGAGAATAAAAGAAGGGAAACCAGTAAAAGTAGGTAACATTTCAGCTTATTTTTTTTAAGCTGGAAATGTTTCTGTTTCTGTTCTTCTCTTCCCCAAACTGTAAAATAATGTATGGCAGGAGATGAACCCAGAAAACAACAAACTAAAATTGAAATCTTGCAGGAGGTCTAAGTAATGCAGACCGGCTGCAAATTAACTTACAGAATTAGATTATGCAATTCATACTGCTTATAGCTGGCATATATCTTGCAAAAATACCTAAAAGTTATAAATACATGGAAATGTATCCCAAAGTACTTAAATATCTGACTTTGGGCAGACTGTTTCCTCTTTAATTATTTCATCAATAAAAATGGATCATAGATTACTCATCCTTCATTTCCTTAGCTGAGGACTAAAATCATTCAAAGGTTTTCCCTTTTCTGGCTGTTGTTTGTAAGAAGTTTGATATAATTTCCAAAAGTAGTTGTCTATCTTCTGAAGTCAAATCCCCATGTATGCAAAGACACAGGACTCTTGGGACAATCTTTTGCTTACTTTGGTTCTGTATTAAATTCTTCAGCTTTCCTTCTCCACATGCATATCACTTGCTCACCACAACTTGTACAAATGCTAGAGAAAACATTTACAAATTCTGGTAGCAGTGCATCGAAATGAGTTGAAAATCTGGTCCACTGAACAAGCCACACTGGAATAAACCAACATACACAGATCATAGTGGCATTAAATTAAGTCTCTTTTCTAAAGGATAAATCAAGTTGATGATTTTTAAATATAGCTGAGTTAAAAGGAAATGAGTGACAAAGGCACACTACACATGATATCAGTTTACTTGCTATATTACAAACATCTTGTTTAGCCTCTTGACCAACAGAAGTCAGTGCTCTAAAATTTCCTATAGTATGAATGTCCATATGTGCAAGGAGAAATTTGTTTTTTAAAAAGCACACTGGAATTTATCACCAATTTAAATGTAAAGCTCCTTGTAACTTAACTCAATTTATAGAACTCATATTCCAACATTCTTCTCTGAATATATGGTCTAAAAGAACAGATGAAGAAATAATGAGGGAAGAAGGGAACCCTCCCATTTAAACATAAACTTTGAAAAACATTATTTCCTAATTATATTTTATTTTAATTATATTTAAATATACTACTGACATACACAGTTTGTGAAAGCATTTGCCAGTATATTCAACTACCACAACAGATTGCCTGGCACATCTTTGAAAAATGCCTCTGCCTTTCCTTAAAAAGCAATAGCATGGAATTTGCTAGTAGGAATAAAAAAATAGATATTACATTGTCAGATTTAGGAAACTATACCGCACTTTATCTCCTGAAGTCAAAAACAAATTTTAAATGCTTTTCAGAGTTGATAATGATGGTAAAGAATCAAGCCAAAGATATCAAATTTCTACTCAATGAATCCAAACTCTACGCAATTAAGAATCCAAACTCCAGTGGAAGGATAAGAGTCAGATAATAAAATATTGTGCTTGTAGGGAAAAACTATTTGCCATCTAGGTTAGGAGAAATGGGAACTTAAATCCCTTGTTGCATTAACAAAATGCAAAACCTACCTTAATAAGCTTATTCAAAAATACAGGATATAATGCAACAGCACCATAGGTTAAAAAAAGAGTTGGCTAGGAGACACTGATTCCCACTAACCAGTCTCAACTCATATATTCAAAAACAAAAGAAAAGAAAACAAACAAACAAAGAAAAACTTTGAAAGCTTTCCTTAAGTGCAGGTGTGAAAATTTCTCCAGCGGGGGCTAAAACAGAATTTGTAGTATTCCAGAACGACTGCTATGACTCCGCCAGGCCCATTTGCTCAGGTCTGGCTAGTAAACAATTCTTCCTTCGAAAACCCATCCAAACACAACTATGAACCTCATGCTCACTAAATTATGACATTAACCTGGCCAAATGAAACTTTAAATTAAAGGATATGCTGAAGTGGTTCGTCAGTATGCCATATGGAAAAATGCCTCAAATATATGGAAAATATCAATGAAAACTAGCTCAAGAATGTATTTGCAATGGCAAATGTACTAGAAAAACTATTATAATGACATGTGCTTTATTTTCCACGAGGCACCCTGTTCAGTGAAGATATATGACCCAGGAAACCTTTTACTCAATATTTTCTGTTAAGAACTAGAGGTAATCGCACTGATTACTTTATGTAATGGCTGTGATCTATTATCACTGATAGGTCATAAACATACCTATTATCCGTTCAGGCCCGTTTAAGATAGAAGTTCTTCTAACATCAAACTCTTTGAGTAGGACCAAGAGAGGCCCTGGAAAACCACTAAAAACAACCTTCCCTTCCCGCCCCCTCTAATATTTCCTATAGTTTTAACGTTTTTGTGATAGCACGACAATGTGCTGTATGTTACAAATATAACGATATTGATGTGCATTTTGTGACAGAGTAATAACCTTGTACTTTTTCTCCCAACTTCATTTTCTAAAAATAATAAACAACTAGCAAGACTGGTGAAAACTGTATTAAACACATCAGTCAGTGTTGATGAGAAAACCATAATCAAAGGTAGTTATGCCCATCCTGGCATCTTTACAAGATTCTTAGATCACGTGAGATTGGAGCAGATTTCCACTATCCTGGAAAATCAGAACAGCCTTCCTTGTTTAGATTCAAGGTGGATACTCCTTTTGCCTGAGTCTTCTGTGTCCATCTGCACAGCTGCCTTAATTTTGGACATTTCACCCAAATTTGTGGTATTTATTTAAAATCTGAATTATACATTCAAATATATAAAGGCAATGGGTCTGAACTTTTGTGTTGGTCATGATACACATCTATGAAAAAGTTTGTTCACATATATGTATACAAGTGTAATTATACATCCCAATCATATAAAATTATGCAGTACAGGGGTGCCTGGATGGCTCAGTCAGTTAAGCATCTGATTTCAGCTCAGGTCATGATCTCCCGGGTGCATGAGTTCCAGCCCTGCGTCAGGCTCTGTGCTGACAGCTCGGAGCCTGGAGCCTGCATCAGATTCTGTGTCTCCCTCTCTCTCTCTGCCCCTCCCCCACTCAAACTTTGTCTCTCTCTCAAAAATAAATAAACATTAAAAAAATTTTTTTAATTATGTAGTATATAATTTCATGTTATATATATTCTGGATGACATTTATTGCTTCTTTTAGTCCAGAAAATATCTGGAAGAAATTGGAGTTGATCTATGTTCTACAGTTCACCCAATGTAATCTAAGAAGATACAGATTAGTGAATTAAATGATTATCAGAACACTAGACAACAATTCAGTGGCAAAGTGTCCTATCTCCCAACCCCTCAGAAACAGCATTTATGCAGATGTAACAGAAAGTTAATATTGTTATGAGGACAGGATTGAGAAAGAGCCAAAGATGGGGGAGGGGGATGAAGTTAAAATTTTGCCAATATGAAGTACATCAATTGGTTTTGATTTCCTCTTATTCTTTAACTTCTCTATCACTCTTTGGTCAAGAAAAGAAAAACGAGCAGACCTTGCAGTCCCTCAAAATAAAGACGTGCAATATATAAACTCAGCCCCAGCGGTTTTTCAAACAATGTTGGGACCAGGTCTTTTCAGAGGCAAAAGCAGAATTATAAATAATTTAAACCCAAAGGCTAGATTCCCTCTAACTAATTTGTCAGTTCAATTAGAAAATGATGAATACAAAAACAGAAGAGACAGATCACACTGGTGAAGACACGGCATCCTTTTCTTTCTTTTTCTTTCTCTTTCTTTCTTTCTTTCTTTGCAAGAAAGAAAGCTCTACTCTGTGTCCTTTAGGCAACTGAGCTAACGTAATTACCCCAAGAAGAACAGGCAGCTACCTCAAGGACAGGCTCCATCTTCCTAACCAAATTCAAGATGCTCTAACCAAATCTCATTTTACTCATCATGTGTTGTTAGGTATCTCCAAATTCAATGTATTACTCTTTTTTTTTTTTTTTTTTTTTTTTTTTTTTTTTTTTTTTTTTTTTTTTTTTTGCAGCATTCCTGGAGAGCTAATTATGGGAAATAATCCCTTTTCTTATTAGGCCAACTGTTTTCTGGGAAGAAACATTTGGTAAGCGTGGTGAACTATAAACTGCTATTATAAGTTCCATTTCATAATAGTTTTAGTCTTAAACAGCCAAGTATTCCAATTCTAATTCCAAACACTAATATGCAAGGCAACCCAGGAGCCTGTCTAAATTTCCTGGTGGTTCATGTTAATTCTGAGTCAAAGCAAAGAAGAATGTCACAAGATTGTTTTGAAAGAGTTTTTCAGGCTTTGCCTTAGTAATTAATAAGCTGACACTGCATACTAAACACTTATCAACACAATCAATGGGGCTGCTTCTTTCTTGAAAAAATAGGTAAACCGATGCGAGGAGTTTTCTTTTGGAATAGACTATAATATGCCACAGATAGAGTGGTTCTCCCAGAGAATTTCATTCCCAGCAGTTTCATCTTGGTAACATTTAACAATTTCACTATTTTAACATTTTGAAATGCCAAAAAGAACACACTGATCCTGCAGCTAGGCTTATTAGAGAAGAACGATCTCACAGGCGACAGGGAGGCACACAGTCCACTGGGAAAAGGGTAACAGAAAAAGACAGAAAACAGTGGATAACAAACAAAGCCCAGCACTACTCCAACGTAAAATCGGATTTTCACCAAAATGTAAAACTTTACACACCAAATTAAATAATATCACCTATGGTTTATTGAAGGGACTAGCCACAACATTCTTTTTGTATGCGTATATGTGGAGGCTACCTATTAAATTGGGGGGGGGCGTGAATATCTAATCTGCCTTCCTGACAAGGAGTATGCAAGCATAGTAATTTTATTTTAGAAAGGTCAGTGCTGAGCATTTCCGCCCTGTGGTATCACTTTACCCCCACAGAGACTTAGGAACACAATGAGACCTCTCCCCATCAGACACTTGATACTTACCTCAGCCAGGATTGCTCCTTGCCTGGAGTGGGAGACATCTTTGGAACAAAAAGAGTCTGTTTACAGTAAGTTCTCTTGATTACCTCATATGGATTAGTTTTTTGAAAACCATGTCCATCCTCTTGCCTCTTGCCCAACTACAGCCACTGCTATTGTGCCCATAAGTAACTGCTTGCAGCAGGCAACATTTAAAATTCTGGAGGTGCGTGGATTCTGTTCATGTATGGATATAATCAGAAAATTATTGGTCTCACTTAAGAAACTATGCATGGCCTTTTATTTTGATAAAATTGCTTGTAACTGGGTTAGAGATGGGGGGAGCTAGAAGGACTACCAAGGGGAAAAAAAGGGACAGAGAAAAATCAATCAGTGTATCTTCCCTTGCAAACTGTCAGTAGGGTGGGATTAGAAAAGCAACACTTTAAATCAGATAAAGTCCTATGGGAACCTTAAAGGTTAGTTGCTCCGAGCTTCTCAATATTCTGCAAAATAGATTGATGGCAGTGGTCACCCCACTGATACTCAATGTCCACTGAGTTTCTGCTAAGAAATTGCATTTCCCCCTTTGTTGAAAAGATATTAACTTGGTAATAAAAAATGAGGAGAAGTTATGGGACCCATAGAGATCTTTCAACACCTTTAAAAACAGTAAATCTGTTCTAATCTCTTATTAAATGTCCAAAGATGCTTAATATATCATGAAAGCAACAACAAAGACAATAATCGCATTTAATTTAAAGGGAAATAAAAAAGGTGGGAGGCAAAATGATTAATAGATTACTAATTTTTTTCTCATTTGTTTAATTTAAAACTAAAATTAGAAACATGCATGTTGCTTTCAAACTTTCAAATGACCAAATGATGGCTTCTGGTGTTTATCACTGCAAACATTTGCATTGGAGAGGTGAGCCGTTTATGATTGTGAGCCTTACCAAGAAATGTCTTCAAAAAACACAGCAACTTTTTTCATCTAATGGCTAGTTCGGAGTTAAATGGTTCCATCAACATTCAAATCTAGATATTAAATGTACATTTAGTTTTCCTCAAAGCAGAGTGGCTCCTGCAGCTATATTTTCTATACCAAAAGTTTATTATTTGACATACATTTCTTCATATGGCATTTAATATTTTAGACAGTTTCTAGGTTTGGTGCAGAGATCGATGGATTTCTCTGGGAGGACTTAGTTGCTGGTATGGTTTACAGACATTCAGCACCAACTCAAGCGCCTATTTCTCAAACATGCACAATTACACGTTTTTTACAAACACGTTAGTGCACACACATTCAATAACTAGTAAATGGAAGAAACCTCCAGAAGTAGCACAGACCACAGTTTGCAAGCTGGGGCTACACAGCTAAGTAAACATCGACGCACGATTCGCTCACACGGAATGAGAACTCCACGAAGGACACTTGGGGACCACACCGGTCAGTACCCGAAGGGGCGGGAGGCGGAAAAAAGTATTTCCAAACGCAACCCTGCCAGGTCTTACCCTTCGCATCCCCCGGTCCTCGGGGAGAAGCTCCCTCGGCACCTCTCGCCCAGCGCTGGGGCTGCTTCTCTGCTAGAACGGAACGTTCCGCCCGACTCCACGGAGCTCTGCCGGGAGCCGAGGCGCCCCGCCCGGGCCAGGGGAAGGCACTGGCACCGCGGGAGCCAAGAAGAGGCGGAGGCGGAAAAGAAGTGCAGAAGGAAGGGGTGGCCGAGGGAGGCGGCGCCGGCGCGGGGATGCGGGCGAGGCTGGGTGGGGTGGGGTGGAGCGGGGTGTGCCTCCGTCGGTCGGTCAGTAAGTCAGTCGGTCCACACTGCCCGCGCGCCGGCGTCCCCTGCCTCCAGCGCCCGCCCGCGACAACGACCGGGACTGGCGACCCCTCCGCTCCCGCCGCCCGCTAGCCTCGCCCCTTCCTCGGGCTCTTCAATGGGTCCTCCCGCTCGCCCCGCCTGGCTCGGCGTGGGGCCGCAGGTCTCCGCCAGCCCGGGCGCCCGTCGCCTCGCCACACTCGTGCGGTCCCTGCCTCTGCCTCCGCTGGCGCTCTGGCTCTGGCTCCCTCTCGCTCCAGTCCCATTTATGAAGCGCGGTCCCATCACGTGTTAATGAGCCTTTGTCCTGCCCTGGCAGCGGCGGCGGCACAGACCCCACCGAGGGAACTGCGCGGGGAGGGACCCGCGCGCCGCCCAGCGCGGCGCCCGTGGCTCCAAACTTTCCTGGCGCGGGGGACCTGCGGTGGCGCCGGCCCCGGGGCCAGAGGGGACAAGCCTCTCCAGCCCGCGTCACCTACTTCTCCTCCTCCTCCTTCTCCTGCGCCGCCGCCGCCGCCGCGGTCCCGGGGGCTCCCACGGCCAGGACCTGGCTCTCCTCCCAGATACCCTCACACTCCGGCCGAGCCAAGAAGGGGCTCGTGCCTGCGCCGCCCCCGACCTCGGGGCCATTAATCACGCGCGCCCCGATTGCGCGCAGCGCCAACACCTTGCTCGGGGGTCACGTCTGGGGCAGCGGGCCGAGCCAGAAGGGAGAGGGGGGCAGGAGGGGAGAGGCCGAGGCGCGCCCGGCCGGGGGTGCGGCCACCCGCCCCTTCCGCCTTCCCCAGGTCGCCCCCGCGGCGGGCCACTGAGAGCCAGGCCCGGGGGCGAACGAAGCCTTGGGACCGCGCCGCGCAGCCCCGGAGCAGTTTGCTACCTGGCGGCGGCTGCGCGGCCACCTGTCCTCCGCCCTCGGGGCACCGGCTGGCTTCGCGCTAGTCGCCTTGTCCAGCCCCCGCCGCCCCCGCCCCGCGAGGACCACTCCGGCGCGCCCCACCCGCACGCCCCGGCTACAAACAGTTGGGCTCCGTAGGCGGCTGGCTCTCCGCATCCCCGCCCGGCGCGCCCCCTCCCCAGCCCCTTGGGGACCCCGCTCCTCGCACCTTCCCGCACTAGGAGGACGCCCCCCTCCAGGGCCGGGCGGGGGGGCGCGCGGGGTTCGGGGGCAGCCGCCGCAGGCGCCTGGGGATCCGCGGTGCGCCCGGTGGCCGCGACAGGAATTAGGGTACATGCTCGTTAATTGGTTCCACTATCAGCCGCCGTCTGCCTCCCGTGTGCACGGATCAAACCTTAATTGGTCTTTACATTTATCATGGTGAATTGCGAACCTACAAACAAGCCCTAGTCGCTGCTTCAGCAGAAAAGGCGCTCCTCCTCCCTCCGGGGCCCAGGCAGAGTTGTGGTGGCGGCGCTGGTGGTTATTTAGACATCTTTATCTCTCGTGAGTTGGGTCGAGGGAGAACTGCACGGTTTCCACCTGATGGAGGGAGCCACGTCACTCTGCTTCCCAAGAGCCCCACCGAAGGCACTTGGTTCGATTCCCAGCCCTTCTCTCGGTGGCTGCCTCAGCGTTCATTTTGTGACACTCGCCAGAGATCCAGCAAATTCTGCCCCAGTCCTCATCCCGCAAGCCCTCTGGTGGCAACTTCCACTTTCCTCTAGCCCCAGGCCAGAGCCCAATAGCAGTCGTAACATCTGGGCCCCATAATTGGACTATGTGGCAAGGAAGAAGGGAAATTGGTGGGGAGGAAGCCCAAGGTTGGTGTCTCAGAACCCTGGAGGCAAGTAAGTGCCTTTTGGAGACATCAGGCCAATCTTAGACAGGTTTCCTGCAGAGTGCTAGTTCAGTCTTTGAAAATTCCCCCAGATTGCTTTAGGTTAGAAAGAGTATTTCCCATTTCTCCGTCAGGGAAATGGCCATTTAAAAGTCCACAGCTGAAACTATCCATTTCTACTAGGTAGGTAGATGGAATAGGTTATCAACAAAGATCAACAGATGTAGGAATAACTGATATGTGGGTAGATGTGAGATGATCTGTGGGCATCAACCTTGATGCCTGGTGAGGCCTTACCCACAGCAGAGGAAATGTCTTCAGCCTACCTCCACTGGGGAGACAGCTGTAAGAGGCAAGGAAGGAGGCTTCAGCATCTGTTGCTTTTTCTTTTTCTTTTAGGGGTCACGGTTGTTTTTTATATTCACCTACACCCTTGGCAGGAGGAAATATTCACAGTTTTCCCCATTTTGTGACTCCCAGCCTCTAATTTCCCAAGTGAGTTGGTGACTTGACACCAGCTTCAAAGTGTTGCCACTTCCAGGCAGCCCGCGTTCAAATGATTGCCAGCCCTTAAAAGAAAGGATCTAGGTAGATCTTCTTGCTGTGATGAGCACATCTACAGAACTGGAGAACTCATGGAAGGCTTGCACAGGGTGCTGCCACTCTGCCCTGCAGACTGGTGATCTGTGCTCTTGGGGCAGCCCAGATTTTACGATCCCTCACACACACAATTCTGACACATCCCCGGGAGTACCTCTTATGGGATATTCTCCTGCTCATCAACCTACCCCTTGGCGTTCAACATCAAATCTGCAGATGGAAACCATTTACAACCTATGAAAGGTACTCCCTGGAAATGTCTCAATTCATTCACACAGAATTTTGCTTTTTCATAAAGAGGAACAATCTAATTACCTTAAGGGTCTCTGAGTCATCCTGACTCTCTTTTGATTGAGGGTGGATTTTTTTTTTCCACTGAATTCTATGAAATTCCAAGCAGAAACCTGGGATCCAAATAGCTTGAAGTCTATTTGTTGAGTGGCTGGCTGAAGTGACCTGTGGACAGAGCCAGTCATTAAGAATCTAATCAAGTAGTGATTCCAACAGCTATGACTATTTTGCCTGTTATTCTGTTGTTGTTCAGGGTGAGGGGGAAGGCTTCAGCCTGACAGCTGGTGAATTGTACTGACTTTCCATTTAGAGCTCAAGGATAATGCTCAGTAATGGAGTCAAAATTTGACTTGTGACCTGGCATTTTATCACTACAACTGAATGCTTTGTGGAAACTGAGAGTTATTTTGTTGCTTGAAAAATGCAGTGTTTGTGGGCATGCCTGTATGCCTTTCAAATTTACAATCTGTCCTGGGCCCATCAGGATGTTAGATACCCTCCCCACCCCCGCCAGTCAAAGAGCAGCTATCTTTTTTCCTCAGAGCTAGAAGAGGAGCAGACAGGAAACAGCATGAAAGGAAGATGGTTTTTCATGCCTCAAAGTTCACCTTTTGCAAGGATCACCTTTAAATGGGAGGAAATGACTCAGTTTCCACATGTGGTTGGCCAGCCTCTATACTCCTGAGAAAGTCAGCAAGAGTGGCAAAGGCAAACTGTCAGCACCCCTATTAGGAATATTATGTTGAGGACACGCATACATTCAACGCAAGACATTGAATGGTTCTGGTCACCACAAACCCAGGTTGAATTTGAACCCATGACCTCCTGGGGAAAGACTCTGGCAGCCCTTTAACAGAGTTCACCGGTCCCTGCACTGCTACATGTGAGCCTGTCTCATTTTTTTAGTTCTTTATCCTTTTAAAATTAGAACAGGGCTATGATGAGCCAATTTACTGCCGTTCTGTGTAATTTAGGTTATTCACTCAGTGAAATGTAGAGGATGAGAACACAGTTAAGACTGCATATTTCAACTTCAAAGAAAGCTCTCAATTTATTTCTGCCAAAATGTTAATAGTTTCACTGGACGTGGAACATTAGAGAAGCATGTCCTGCTTCCCTGAGATAGCTGTTGATCCTAAAGAAGCCATACTTTGAGGTTTCTTTTTTTAACTTCCGGTTGGTCGTGCCTCTCTCCCACTCCCCACAGAGTGGTCTGTTGGGACTGATGAGTAATGATTTCCTGGTTTGGGAACTGGCAAAGCAAAAACATCACTCTCTCTTAGAGTTTTGAGAGTTCTGTCCAAGTTTGACCCTCATGTTTTCTTTGGTATTTTCAGTGTGACGCTCACACCACAGGGCTGGAACGCTCACTGATTAAAGACATTTTTGGAATGATATTATGACTGCACGATTTCATTCTAATTCGGAGCATTGCTTTAGAGTTTCGACAGCTATTATTGGCTGTCCTTTGAAGCATTAAAGCATTTTGTTTTTCTGTGGCTCCGCATTGCTAGATGGGAACTTAGCTTCCCCCTGCCCGCTCTAAAGGGTAAGTGTCAGCAAGTCCACAGACCGGGCTGGGGCTCTGTCATCCCACGCTTGAGATCTGAAGTGCTTGCTCACGAGATGCTCTAGCAGTGATGCAAGGAGCCTAAAGAACCTCCTGCACCACTTCTGCATGTTTCTCAAGAGCTACAAGCTGGAGAAGAAAAATAACGTTCTTTTTTACTCTACCATCAAAAATGAAATCTGGTCTAGGTGGAGAAGCTGGTTGCCAGGGTAGGGAATGAATGGATGGGGAAGGAAGGATGATGGGCTTCCTTGACCTTGGGGGCCACTGCCTTATGTCGGGCACAAAGAAACTCACTGCCGCTTCTCAGTGATCTTCCCATGTAACTAAACACATGCTCATTAGGGCGGTTTTTTTCACCTTCTCACCTTCTTTCATTAAACCCCACTCTTTAACATCCCAGCTGAGCAGCAGCCAAGGAGGCTGAGAAATGACAGGAAGGCGTTTTTCCTTTGTTCATATGTTTTGTTTTGTTTTTCATCACCAAGCAGAGGATCAGTAATGAGGAGATGGATCATCCTTTCATTTCCAACCATGTGAGGAGTATATCCTAACAGACAATAAACAAGCACGTAGTGCAAATAAGGAGAGTGAGGAAACAGGTTAATTCAGCTTTTGTTCCCCTTGATTTAACTCTTGCAAAATAGTCATCAAAACTCTGTAATTAAAAAGGCTACCAACATTCTATGTCTAAATGTTTCATTAAAAAAAAAAAAATAGGGCAAGCAGCAGTGTTATAATATCAAAATATGGCGAATAATGAAAAAAATGTTGCTAAAAAGAGAGGTACTTCTTAAATGGTCACTGGGCCTGCCTTCTGAGCAAACTCTCTTCCTGGTGTTCTTCATGGTTTTCGCAAATTCGGGTAGGAACTTAACAAGGGAAATGTCTACCTGTCTTGGGTTATAAAGATTAAGTGAAATAATAAACACAAAACTCCCAGCCTGGTGCCTGGAATTTAGGCTTTCAATAATTGAGAGTTGTTTTTATTTCTCCTACTGCTACACTGTAGCTACATCTGTATCAAATATCTAGACAGGACCACAGTATGGCTACAGGATCTTTCATTCTTAAACCAGTGGGTGGGCCGCTGATTTGTAAACAGAGCGCTCACATTCTGAGGGTTTCTTGGGGCTCAGCTGTGACTTCTTTGCTGTGGCTCCCATTCTAAACAGATGCTGCCGATTATCTGCTTTACACAGTGGCCTGGATGTACTGATACCTTGAGACAGCCCCATTATCTACTCCCTGCAGTTCACTAGCTTTCCCTTGAAATGCAGCTGCCAGTAAAAATGAGAATTGGCAAAAGCCAATGGGGTATATGATTAGTCTGTGGCTTCCTTGCCTTGTCTGCTGTATCCAAAACATGTTAGGGAAACAGGTAGAGCTCAGACTTTATGGTTTCAACACCACTGAAGAGTTGAAAGTATCATATTGTTTTCAAATTCCTGTTTAAAGAACTATCGATTTACACAGAATATAGGTGAGACTTGGGAGCAGAACATCTGGGGATATTGATTGTAACTGCAACTCTGGCACTGATGACCCAGGACGTAACTTACCATTTCTAGACCTTACTTTTCTGTTTTGTGATATGGGAAAAACACCAGTTTGTCTAACGTTTTTTGTTGTTGTGTTGTTGTTGTTGTTGTTAATGTTTATTTGTTTTTGAGAAAAAGAGAGAGTAGGAGTGGGGCAGGGGCAGAGAGAGACAGAGACACAGAATCAGAAGCAGGCTCCAGGCTCCAAGGTGTCAGCACAGAACTCGTGGCGGGGGGGGGGGGGGGGGGGGGGGGGGGGGAAGGGCAAACTCACAAACTGTGAGATCATGACCTGAGCCTGAAGTTGGATGCTTTACCGACTGAGCCACCCAGGCGCCCCTAACTGTTTTTTATACAGTCTTTGAGAATGTCTAATAAGATAGTAAAAGTAGAAACACATTGGAAAAAACTTTAAGAAAAATTCGATGAAGGATTTTATTACCATTAATAATTTATCCAATGTAATGGTCCACTGATTTCTCAGTTGTATCAAATTACATAGAATATTTTAATTATTCTGCTCATTTCAAGAGAGAAAATAAAATAAAAAATAAAAAGTAAAATAAGTTATGAATCTTCGAGCTTCGAAAGCGTTGACTTTCTATCCAAGGCCCAGGAAAGAGCATGTAGTATGCTAATCACCAAGCTGAAGGCTCCTAAGCAAGAATACTGGATGTATGTAATAGATGACTATGTAGATAAAGGAATTTCAGTCTGTGACCTGATGGTATGTCTCCCTGAGATGGTAGATTGGCTGATCCACCTGTGTTTCTTGCTACTGCATGCTACAAATTCTTGCCCACTGGGGGTTACTTTTGCAACTCAAGAAGACCGTTTCCCTATACATAAAAATCTGGAAAACGTGCTATTTATTTTTTCTTTAAAAATATCATTTGTCTCGGGGCACCTGGGTGGCTCAGTCGGTTGAGCGTCCGACTTTGGCTCAGGTCATGATCTCATGGCTAAGCAGTTTGAGCCCCGCGTCGGGCTCTGTGCTGACAGCTCAGAGCCTGGACACTGCTTGGGATTCTGTGTCTCCCTCTCCCTCTGCCTCTTCTCCACTCACACTCTGTCTCTCTCTGTCTCTCAAAAATAAATAAATGCTAAAAAACAACAACAACAAAAAAAACAACTAAACCCGTGTCGGTGACTATGTTGGTTAAGCATCTGACGTCAGCTCAGGTCACGATCTCGTAGTTCATGGGTTCAAGCCCCATGTCAGGCTCTGTGCTGACAGCTCGGAGCCTGGAGCCTGCTTTGGATTCTGTGTCTCCCTCTCTCTCTGCCCCTCCCCCACTTGCACTCTGTCTCTCTCTCTCTCTCTGTCTCTCATAAATAAACATTAAAAAATTTTTTTAAAAAAACTAAAAAAATATATCATTTCCCTCAAAATGTTGCTGAATGTTAAGACTAAACAACTCCTATTTTCCGTACAGTAGGTATTACATAAAATAAGGGGGACTTCATCTCTGTGTCGTGTATGGTTCTCAAGTGTCAGAGGAACGACTGTAAGGGTAGAAATATCATTCTAGAAGCTCATTGAGGAGCTGTTATTTGTCACATGTGATCTCATGTGTCAACTCAGCACAATAGTCTAGAAAAAGAAATCATGTGACAACTTTGTAGTGTCAAAATTATTAAAGAATATATAGGGAGGAAATGAATCATCAGTAAATGTCATTTTAAAACAACTTCAGTTCTGGGGCACCTGGATGGTTCAGTCAGTTGAGCATCCGACTCTTGATTTTGGCTCAGGTCATGATCCCAGGGTTGTGGGATTGATCCCCATGTCAGGCTCTGAGTTGAGCATGGAGCCTGCTTGGGATTCTCTCACTCTCTCTCTCTCTCTCTCTCTCTCTCTTTCTCTTTCTCTTCCCCCCCCCCCCCCCCCCCCCCCCCCCCCCTGCACAGCCCCTCTCCCCCACTCACTCACACACTCTCTTTCTAAAATAAAAAAAAAATGTTTAATAACTTCAGTTCTCAAATTTTCTGTCATAATCTGTTACGAGGAGAATCCCAATGTCAAGACCATGCCTCCAGTGGTCTGAAATATTCTCTCCTGTCACCTTTTTGAGGAAGGCTTTCTTTTTCCTTTCTGTAGTTCTTTCTCCATTTAACAGATGTTTTTGTTAATAAGAAACCCATTGGATGGGTGCGATAGGAGATATGGAAAAGGAAAAAGAAGCAGAAGGAAAAAAGAAACAGGAGGAAAGTAGAAAATAAGCAAGATTTCTCCAGAATATCTGTACCTTTTAGAGTCCCTTAAATACTAAACATGAGAAGCTGGAAATGATATGTGACATTTGTGATCTGACACTTTGCCTAACATACAAAGCTCAGCTTTCAGAGGTAGTCCCTGGGGTCTGACTTTGGAGAATTGCTGGCATATTCAGAGAGGGTAGCTCCCTACTAATTCATTTCTCCTCTAAAAAACCTCACAGAAATGAACTGGTCTAAGAATTACCCTGAAAGAGCACCTTGAGACAAAGTGTGGATATTTAATTTTATTTAAAAATGATTCAAAGATCATATAATGTCAAGATGACAATTTTTAGTGACATCACAATAATACATTGGGGCTAATGTGCTCAATTGATTGAGTCACTGAAGCAAACCATGAGTTCAACACTCAAGTTGATCATTTTATTTTCAGGCTTTATTATTTTTGAGTAAAAAAAAGCACTTAAAAACTACTGTTTTAATAAAACTAAAACATGCCCATCATAATGAAAAACTGTGTGGTTGAAAAAAAAGTAAAAAGTCAAAGGCTCCTCCTCTTACCCCCATCTCTCAACCCTTTACCCAGAGGGATTTGCTGTTCAGTGTGATGTATACTTTTGTATACATTGTTTGTGTATATAATTGGTTGAAAGAATTAAAGGACAAAGTCCCAGAAATGGAATTTTGGACTGTAAGTTTTGTGTGTTTCGAACATTGACAAAATGCCAGTTGCACATTGAGCCCTTTAAATGGACATGATCAATCTATATAAACCCACGGCTAGAGCGAAGTGAAAACACAGTCTGGCCCCATCTCTAAGACGGCACTGGGCTAGCTCAAAGATGGTAGACCAGTACTGCCCTCCCAGGGGCTTTGGAAAGTCATAGGAGAAGGGAAACTCTGTTGTCACCATGGTTGGGAGGATGGACTAGGGACTGGGAGGCTAGGCATGCTGCATTTCATAGGGCAGTCTCACACAATTAAAAATTGTCCGAGTCTTATACAATTTACAAATGTTTACTGGGCGTTCGTGTTAGTGAAGAATCTTTATTATTCTGGGCCCAGAGACTAACTACATTTTATGTGTAAATCCACCCAAAGTTCTTTGTTATATTTTTCATTGTCATGTTTTTTGTTTTTGTTTTTTTTTTTTTTTATTTATTTTTGGGACAGAGAGAGACAGAGCATGAACGGGGGAGGGGCAGAGAGAGAGGGAGACACAGAATCTGAAACAGGCTCCAGGCTCCGAGCCATCAGCCCAGAGCCTGACGCGGGGCTCGAACTCACGGACCGCGAGATCGTGACCTGGCTGAAGTCGGATGCTTAACCGACTGCGCCACCCATGATTTTAATACACATTGAATTTTCCAGGAATACCACCACCATGTGAAAGGAGAGTTAAACATTTTGAAAAATTGTATCACTGTGGCGTTTAAGTCCTAGATCAACATATCTTTATCGCTCTCTATGTATAACGAGTGCATTCATGGTGATTCTGTGTATAATCTGACTATGCCACCACTATGCCCAAGCTTAGACAGAATGATAAGTATGTATATTACATGAATTGCTTTCCTTTTGGTTTCTTTTGTATTTTATTTAGGGTGTGATGTTAGTTTTTTTTTTTCAAAAAGCATGTGTGTAGAAAATTACATTATTTATGGATTTTATTTCACTTTAGTGAAGGTTATAGTACAAAACATTTGTTCTTTTAAAAAGGCATTTGTGTTTGATAAGGGTGAAGCCCACTGTTCTAGGGAACGTTCATATTCCCTGATTGAAACGGGTCATGCTGGCTTTTGTGGCTTCCAGTTCTCAGACTTCTCTTGGGCTGCTTAGGCTCTGGGATCCTTTCTTCACCCCCCAGGTCCCAGAACCTACAGACAGAGCGTTACTCCAATCTTACACAGCAGTTCCAGAGCACCAGTCCTGCCAGGGCAATTTTGCCCAGTGTTCACCAAAGGGACAGACAATTTGTGGATAAAAGTGCTTCTTTCTATTCCAAGGAGAAAACAGACTGGTTAACCTAGTGACTGAAGCACACTGATGAAAAATAAAAACTTGAAGAGGTGCCTGGGTGCCTCAGTGGGTAAGCATCGGACTCTTGACTTCAGCTCAGGTCATGATCTCATGGTTAGTGAGAGGGAATCCTGTGTCAGGCTCCCCACAGACAGTACAGAGCCTGCTTGGGATTCTCTCTCTTCTCTCTGTCTCTGCTCCTCCCCTGCACATGCTCTCTCTCTCTCTCAAAATAAATAAGTAAAGATTTAAAAAAAAAAAAAAGAATGAAAGGAAAACATGAAGATACTCACTTCCCTGAGGCCTGCCAAGTATCTAGAAAATGTGTATCACTGGTCACCCAGGGGACAAGAAGCTACATGGTTTGGTAAAAATTCTCCCCACTACTATAAGTAGGTCGGGGGTAAGATCTTCACATATAAGCAGAGAACATTGTTGCTACAGTTACTATTTTCAACTGGAAATACTGCTATAGATTTTTTTCTTATTATAAAAGTAACAAATGCCTGTTGTAAAAATTTAGAATGTAGAGAAGAATGAATAATAAAATGAAAAGTACTTATAATCATATTACCCAGAAAAGAGTATTAATATTCTGTGTGTATTTGTCTAAACTGGTTACTCTACCCATATACATAATTATGCATGTATATTTTACAATTATGCATATATGTGTGTGTGTGTGTATATATATATATGTGTGTGTGTGTATATATATATGTATATATATATATATATATATACATATATATATATATACATATAATCTGATTTCACTTTAAAGGGAATGCATCACCTAAAAGTACATACTGGATATTTATATTATTATATGTGTCAGTGCTACTAGTCTACTATGCTACTGTTAGTTTTTTCCTTTATAATTGCTTAAAGTCCAGCTCATGCTCATCATAATTCTAAAAACATTTAACCATAATTTTCTTCTAATTTCTCTAATAGCACATTTGTAGTGCAGAAAAAACTCTTTTTTATTTGTTATACTGCACTAGAACATAAGCTTTCATTTGATGGTAGGAATCCTGTAACCTCAGAGTCTAGAATAGAGCTTGCTAGATAGATGCTCAATAAAAGTAAATGGATTAAAATATGTATTCATCTATACTTCCAAATATAAGATATTACATGGATTATATAGGAACACAAAGAAATATTTTTTTCTTTTATATCAAACAAGAAACAAGCTTTTTTGGGGGGTGGGACTGAAAAAATTCACATTGTATGGTGCTGTCAGGATTCCATCAGAGAAAGATTTAAAAAAACAACAACAACATGATGTGGAAGGAGACTGGATATTCAGGGTAGCAGCACCTTGATGGAGATCTCATGGGCTATAATCTGACCCTTAGCTCTGCATGATAAGAAACACCATCTTATCAATGGGTCTTTAATTGATCTAGATCTTCTAAGAGATGCTGTCTTATAATAACCAAACCCACAAGAGACTGATGTACATAAGCTGAAAGGCTGATGAAGGGTAAGTGCTGATTCTTCTCATCAGCACAATCTCCCTCAGTGGTTAGGAAGTTAAATTACTATAAAAGGTAGTTGGTAGGCATGAGAATGAGAAGGAAGGCTAATGACCCTGCCAGTATCTGTCATGAAGCTAAGGGAGACTAACAGACCCATCTCTAGTACAAGAACCTACTGATGGGGTGGAACAGTGCTGTCAGCTGCTCAAAGGCACCTCTCTCCTGAACCACAGTGACAGAATCAGTTCTTGTTCAGGCTTCATTCAGTCACCCCACTTCCTGGTAACAGAAAAAGAATATATATGAGTAAATTATGAAACATTAATAAAATAAATACTCATGAACATAATTACCTAACTTAAGAGTCGGTAAATTTTCAGTACTTTGAAAAATGTATATTCATACTGTTCTCTTGTCCCATACACCATCTCTCCCATCAGAGTAACTGACCTCCTGAGACTTGTATTATCGTGCTTTGCTTGTTTATTTTTAAATAAATGTTATCAAATATTTATCACCAAAGGATTGTTTCCAGTTTTTATAAAAATGATATCATACTGTAGGTTGCTTATTTCACTTAGCATTTTGTAGACAAGATTCATTCAGGATTTTTTTTATTAGCTGTATTTATTTTCATTTCGAAATGGTCTATCTTTGTGTGAATATATGCAGGATGCTTGTTGCAATAAACATTCTTGTGCATGTCTCTAGATAGGAGATACGAGTTTCTCACGGGTAAATATTTCTAACAACGGAAATGCTAGGTCATAACGTACAGGCACCTTTGACTCAGGTTGCCGTTACTTCCAAAAACGCCTCTACACTTTACTCTCCTATCTTCAGTGTTGCATACTTCTGCTTGCTTCACATCGCCATCAAACCTCGGTGCTGTTTACCAATTTGACAATAAATTTCACATTAAAAAAAAAGAATCTGAAACAAAAAGAAAACTTTGGTGCTGTCAGACTTTCTATTTTTTGCTAACTTACTAGGTATAAAGTTGCACCTTATTGTGAGGCCAAACTGTCTGGGCTTGGTGTTTCCTAGGGAGGAAGATTTTAAACTACTGATTTGATTTCTTTAATGGTTACAGACATTTCTGACTTTGTATTCCATGTCCATTTGGATTGGTTAAGTTGTATTCTTGTAAGAATTGTCACTATCAAACAGATTACCAAATATATTGGCATAAGCTTTCCATATACTCTTTATCTTTTAAATTTCTACTACATTTGTACTAAGTCTGCCTGCTATCTTCTAACATTATTTACATGTGCCCTATCTCTTTTTTCCTTGGTCATTCCTGAAAGAGGTTCATTTGAGAGATAGTCAGAGGCCAGAAATTTTTAGAAATTCCACAGAGCATCAATGTGCTGAATCATTGACATTTGCTTTGGTGCAGTTATTTTTATCCAAGAATTTTCAACTGGTCAAGCAAATTATTATTATGCAATATGCTTATGCTATGAACACAAAATCTGTTATATTTTTGTTTGCTCTTTCTCTTATTTTTCTTTCTTCTTTCTCTTCGTTTTCTTGTTCACTTTTTGATGTAAAAGGAATCTTTATTATTGAGTAAAATCATTTTTGCATTTTTTTTAATTGTGAAGGAAATATTGAACATAGAAAAAATTCTGGAGTATAAAGTGAAAAATTAAAATCTTCCTCCTTGTCCCATACTCACTATATCTAGAAACAATCATCATTTGTTGTCTCTTGTTTATTTTTAAAGACATACATAGATTTATAATCTTACTCCTTACACAATCTTGATCAAATTATTAATGTGATTCTTCACCATGTTTTTTATTTAATAACAGATCGTAAATATTTTTCCTTATCAGCAATTTTAACTCCATTTTTATGTCTATCTGAGTAATTTCATTAATGTCTGCTCTTATCTGTATTATCTCTTCCTATCTATTTGACTTTGTTTTTCACCTTCTTTAAAGTGAATGCTTAACTTCTTAATTTTCAGTCTTTTATTTTTAAAATGAACCTTTATTTTATTATTATTTTTTGTTTCTAATATAAGCTTTTAAAGCTATACACGTCTTTTGAAATACATGTTCAGTAGTCCCATAGGTATGGATATATTGTGTTTTCATTTTTTATTGTTTCCATGTGCTTTAAAATAAATTTCCTTTTTTATTTTCTTTTTGTACTGTGAGGTTTTAGAACATTGTTTCCTTACCAAATATATGTATGAAGACTTTTTAAAGTTGATCTTTCTGTTTTAGATGTCTAACTTAATTGTGTTGTGGTCAGAGAATGTGATTATGTGATACAAATTCTTTGAAATTTGCTAAAACTTGTCCTGTGGCTGAGAACATACTCAACATTTGTAAATGTAGTAAATGATGGACGCATTGTATTATATAACTCCAAGAGACCAAGCTTGTTAACTTTGTTGTCCAAATTTTCCATAGCTTTACTAATTTTTTGTCAGCTTGCCTTGTTAATAATTGAGGGGGATGTATTGAAATCTTCACCATGACGATAGATTTATCAATTTTTCCTCCAAGCTGTCTCATTTTCAAAAAAAAAATTATTTTTTTGTGTTCAGAACACTTAATATTAAATCTAGCCTCCTAATAGATTTTTCAGTGCACAATACAGTATTAATTGTTAACTACAGGCACAGTGTTAACACAGCAGATCTCTAGAACTTATTTATCTTACATAACTGAAAGTTTATTCCTTTTGGTTAGCAACTTCCTATTTCTTTTTCCTCCCAGGCTCTTGGCAGCCATCTTTCCACTCTTTGCTTCTATTAGTTTGACTATTTAAGATACCTCATATAAGTGGAATCATGAAGTATTTGTCCTTCTGTGACTAGCTTTTTTCACTCATGTAGTTTTCTCCCTGTTCATTCATGTTGTCACATATGGCAGGATTTCCTTCCTTTTTAAGGGTGACTAATATTAATACTGTATATACAACATACTATATATATTATATATATTGCTTCAGTGATGCTACAATGAACATCAGAGTCCTACTAACTCTTTGAGATCCTAATTTCAATTATTTTGGATAAATATCCAGAAGTGGGTTGCTGGATCATATGACAGTTCTATTTTTAATTTTTTGAGGACCTCTCTCATACAATTTTCCATGTAGCTACACCATTTTTCATTTCCACCAACAGTGTATAAGGATTCCAATTTTTCACACTCTTGCCAACACTTGCTGTCTTTTTTTTCTTTAATGATAGCTACCAACAGGTGTGAAGCAATATCTCATTGTGGTTTCAGCTTGCATTTCCCTAATGATTAGTGACATGGAGTGTCTTTTCATATAACTGATGGCCATTTGTATGTCTTCTTTTAAGAAATGTCTATTCCGGTCCTTAGCTCTTTTTAAAATGCTTTTTTTGTCACTGTTGAATTGTAGGAGTTCCTTACATATTTTGCAGTTTAACCCGTTATTAGATATATGGCTTGCAAATATTTTCTCCCATTCTATAAGTTGCCTTTTTACTCTGTCAATTGTTTCCTTTGCTGTGCAGAAGCTTTTCAATTTGGTGTGGTCTCACTTGTCTAGTTTTGCTTTTGTTGCATGTGTTTTCACTGTCATATCCATGAAACCATTGCCAAGCCCAATGTCATGAAGCTTTTCCCTACATTTTCTTAGGAGTTTTACAGTTTCAGGTCTTACATTTAAGCTTATAATCCATTTTGAGTTGACTTTTGTGTATAGTGTAGGGTAAGGGTCCAATTTCATTCTTTTGCATTTGAATATCCAGTTCCAATACCATTTGTTGAAGAGATGTCATTTCTCCATTGTGTATTCTTCACATTATTGTTGAAATTAGTTGACTGTATATGTGTGGATTTATTTCTGGGCTCTCCATTCTGTTCCTGTTGGTCTTTATGTCTGTCTTTATGCCAATACATACTATTTTAATTAACTGTAGCTTTGTGATCAGGAAGTGTGTTGCCTTCAGCTTTGTTCATTTTATAATTGTTTTGGTTATTTGGGGTCCTTTGTGGTTCCATGTGAGTTTTAGAATTGGAATACCATTGGAATTTTGATAGGGATTACACTGAATCTATAGATCATTTGGGGTAGTATGGACCTCTTAACAATACTGTCTTCCAATCAGTGTACATGAGACGTCTTTCCATTTGTGTGTTCTTTAATTCCTTTTATCATGTTTTATAGTTTTCACTGAAGTTTAGTTAAATAAAAAATAAACTTGGTTTATTTAACTAGTTAAATTTTATTCTTGTTATTAAGAATAACATAGTTATTAAATTATTCTTAGTTAAGTTTATTCCTAAGTATTTTATTCTTTTTGATGCTATTGTAAATGAGATTGTTTCCCTAATTTCCTTTTTCAGATCATTCATTATTAGTATATAGAAATGCACCTGACTTTTTGTGTGTTGATTTTGAATCCTGCAATTTTACTGAATTCATTTATTACTTCTAACAGTTTTTGTGTGTGTGCATGGAGTCTTTAGTGTACTTATATATAAAACCATGTCATCTCCAAACAGGGGCAATTTTACTTCTTTCTTTCTAATTTGGATGCATTTTTTTTCCTGCCTAATTGCCATGGGTAGGACTTCCAGTACTATGTTGAACAGAAGTGATGAGACTGGGAAACCTTGCCTTGTTCCTGATAGTAGAGGAAAAGTTTTCAGTTTTTCACCATTTAGTATGATGTTAGCTGTGGGCTTTCATATATGGACTTTACTATGTTGAGACAATTTCCTTTTATCCCTAGTTTTTTGAAAATTTGTATCATGAATAAACAGTGTCGAATTTTATTAAACACTTTTTCTGAGATGATTATGTGATTTTTCCCTCCTTCATCTCTTAGTGTGGTTTATCACATTAATTGTTTTTTGCATGATGAAACAGGCTTGTGTTCCGGGGATAAATCCTGCTTGGTCATGGTGAGTTATCCTTTCACTGTGTTGTTGAATTTAGTTTGCTAATATTTATTCATCAGGGACATTGGCCTATAGTTTTCTTTTCCTGTAGTATTTTTATCTGGCTTTGGTATCAGAGTAATTCTGGTCTTATAAAATAATTTTTGAAGTATTCCTTCCTCTTCAATTTTTGGAAGAGTTTGAAAAGGATAGATGTTAATTCTTCTTTGTTTGGTAGAATTCACCAGTAAGGCATCTAGTTTGAGGCTTGTGTTTGTTAGGAGATTTGTGTTTACTTATTCAATTTCCTTGTTATTGGTCTGTTCTGGCTTCTGGATTCTTCATTCGGCTTTGGCAGGCTATATGTTTTTAGAAATTCATCCATTTCTTCTATGTTATTCAGTTAGCATATAATTGTTTATTGTAGTTTCTTATGATCCTTTTGGTTTCTGTAGCATCTGTTGTAATGTCTCCTTTTTCATTTCTGATTATATCTGTTTGAGTCTTATTTTTTCTTAGTCTAAAGGTTTATTGATTTTATCTTTTCAAAAAAACAACTCCTAGTTTTGTTGATTTAAACAAATATATTTTGTTCTCTCTTTATTTCTGCTCTAATCTTCATTATTTCCTTCCTTCTGCTCACTTTAGGCTTATTCTTTTTTATCTAGTTCCTTGAGGTGTAAAGTTTCATTATTTATTTTAGATTTTTCTTTTTTTTAATGTAGGAATTTATTACTATAAACTTCCTTTATGACTTTATGGTGCATCTCAACAGTTTTTAAATGTTGTGTTTTTATTTTTATTTGTCTCAAGATATTTTCTCATTTCTCTTCTGATTTCTTCTTTGACCATTGGCTGTTCAAAAGTGTATTGTTTAATTTCCACACATGTCACATTTGTCACTTTCCAGCTTTCTTTTACTATGGATTTCTAGTTTCATTTCATTATGGTTAGAAAAGATACTTTGTATGATTTCAGTCTTCTTAAATTTGTTAATACTTGTTTTGTGACCTAACATGTATCTAACCTGGAGAATGTTCCATATGCACCTGGGAAGAATGTATATTCTGCTACTATTGGGTAGAATATTCTGCATTTGTCTGTTAGGTCCATTTGGGATATATTGTTGATCAAATTCACTGTTTATTTGTTAGTTTTCTGTCTGGTTGTTTTCCCCATTATCAAAAGTGAGGTATTGAAGTTTCCTACTTCATTATTATATTGCTGTCTATTTATCCCTTCAGAGCTGTCAATGTTTGCTTTATATGTTAAGTGTTTGATGTTTGGTACAAATATATTCATAATTGTTATATTCTCCTGGTGAATTGACCCTTTAATCACTATGTTATGCCCTTCTTTATCTCTTGTGACAATTTTTGACATAAAGTTTATTTTGTCTGATATAAGTATAGCCACCCTGGCTCTCTTTTGGCTACCATTTACATAGAATATTTTTTCCATTTCTCCACTTGCAGCCTATTTGTGTCCTTGTTTCTAAAGTGAGTCTCTTTTAAATAGCATATAGTTGGATCTTGTTTTTCTAAATCCACTCAGCCATTATATGTCTTTAGTCATAAGCAGCAGCCTTTTTCAGAAATCACGCAAACCACTCTAACATCTATTCTTAAATTAACATTAACAAAGTCTAAAGTTAATTCATTTCTTACTATCATCTTGACAAATACGTAGATGTTAGAACAATTTATACTTAGACTTAGAGCATAGACTTAGAACGCTACTCCCTTTGAATTTATATGCAGTTTTTATCTGCATATATGATTTTTAACTCTACTGATTAAAGAGCATAATTATTAGTATTATCATTTTATATAGAGGGCATTAATTTATACATACCAATATATTTATGGATTTGTTTGTCCATTACTTATTCTTGAATCTCAGACCTTTCTGGCAATATTTTCTTTTGTCCTGAAATGCACGTTCATTTAGACTTTTACTTAGACTGAGTTCAAACCCTGGAGTTGTTATTTACTAGCTCTGTGACCTTGGACCTTAATCTTTATGTAAAATGTGGATAATGTAGTGCCTACCACATAGGATTATTTTGAGGATCAATTAGCTAATAAGTATAAGGAACCTGACATATAGTGAATGCTATTTAAGTGTTAAGCATATTTTTGAAGTTTAAAAGTTCCTTTCTGAAAGTCTGCTAGTTTTTTTGTCTGGAAATATATTTTTTTTGCCCATTCATTTTTGAAAGACAGTTTTCTTGAGAGATATTTTAGTTGAGTACACACTTCACCTTAAAGGTAAATTACACTATCACTGGCTTCCATTATTACTGTTAAGAAAAGTGCTTTGTCTAATTACCGTTTTCTTTTAAATGGTTTTTCTTATTTATCTCCTCTCAGGTTACTTTTAAGACTATTTTTCTTTGATATTTGTGTTAGAGTTTTCCAGAGAATGCAGAACCATATAGATACAAAATAGGAATTGGCTCACATGATTATGGAGGCTGAGAAGTCCCACAGTCTGCCATCTGCAAGCTGGAGAACCAGGAAATCTAGTGGTGTAATTCAGTCTGAGTCCAAAAGCCTGAGAACCAGGAGGTGGAGAGTGGTGATGGTGTAAGTCCTGGTCCAAATTTGAAGGCTTAGCAACCAGCAGCACAAATGTCTGAGGACAGAAGAAAATAGATGTCCCAGTTCAAATAGAGAGAGTGATTAGCCCTTCCTCCGCCTTTTTGATATATTCACGTCTTCAATGGATTGGATGATGTCCAACCACGCTGAGGAGGGCCATCTGCTTTACGCAGTTCATGAATTCAAATGGTAATTTCTTCAGGAAACATCCTCACAGATATACTCAAAAATAATGTTTTTCCAGTTATCTGGACATACTTTAACCCAGTTACGTTGACACATAAAATTAATCATAACAATATGCTATACTTTTATTACAGTGCTTCTAGGTATAGATTTACTTATCAATCAATCCATCCATCATGCCTTCTCTTTTTGTGGATTCGTGTCTTTCATCAAATCTGGAAGTTTCTCCAACATTGCCACTTCAAATATTGCCTGTCTTCTATGAACTTTGTTCTCTCTCTGTGTGTGAGAGTCTACATAAAAGCAGGTTAGGCATTCCTATTCTATCCTCCAAATCTCCCTACTTCCCTTCTGTATTTTCCAGCTCCTTGCTTCTCTGTACTGCATTCTGGGTCATCTCCACAGATCTATACTGTGTCCACTCATGGTCTCTTTGGCTGTGTTTAATTGAATGTTTTGCTCATTCAAATTTGTTTTTTTAATTTCCATTTCTTTTTTTTTTTTTTTTGACGTTTATTTATTTTTGAGAGACAGAAAGAGACAGAGTGTGAGCAGGAGAGAGGTGGAGAGAGAGGGAGACACAGAATCTGAAGCAGGCTCTAGGCTCCAAATTGTCAGCACAGAGCCCAATGCTGGGCTCGCACCCACAAACCGCAAAACCATGACCTGAGCCGAAGTCGGCCCTTAACTGACTGAGCTACCCAGGTGCCTCTGTAATTTTCATTTCTACACGTTGTATTTAGTTCTTTAAGTGTACCTGGATTTTGGGACAGTCTCTTGATCTTTGCTCATTTTTTATTCCATTTCCATTACTTAAACAAATTAATTGTAATTATTTTATATCTGTTACCTAATAATTCTAATATATTAGTTTTTGATGGTTGATCATCTTTTGCGTATTGTTTTTGCTCACTTTTACTCATTGTACTTTGTTTCTTATGGTTTGGTGATTTTTAATGAGGAACTTATATTTGGTAGAACTTAATCTGAGGAAATCCTCAGTACGTAAATTAAAGATGGTTTCTTTCAGAGAGGATTTGCTTTTGCTGGAAACCAGGGAAGCTACTGATCTATATCTACTTAATCCTCTTCTAAGGTCCTTGCTTCCTATGAAAATCTTGGGTACTGCCTTCTCACCTAACAGGATGTCTCAGGCTCAGTCTTCAGATATAAATGTATAATCTCAGGTATGTGTATGTCATATACGTGTATATGTGTATGTGTGTGTTTTCTTTCAACCTATGCTATGTAACTGGTGCTTTTTGTAGTTTTAGGTATGGAAGGAGAGTGCAAGTGCAAGGTATAGCTGAGCTATACAATGTGCTAACCATACCTCAGACTTGCATAATTTCAGAATAAATTTGACTCTTGTGTTAAATTACATAATGAAAATTTTCTTTAGTTGCACTCTATTTTTTTATTTATTTAGCTTGAGAGAGAGAGAGAACATAAGCAGTGTGGCATAGACAGAGAGGGAGAGAGGGAGAGAGAGAGAGAGAGAGAGAGAGAGAGAGAGAATCTCAAGCAGGCTCTGCACTGCCAGAGCAGAGCCCCAAGCAGGGCTCAATCTCATGAACCATGTGATCATGATCTGAGCTGAAATCAAGAATTGGATGCTTGCGGCGCCTGGGTGACTCAGTCGGTTGGGCGTCCGACTTCGGCCCAGGTCATGATCTCATGGTCCATGAGTTCGAGCCCCGCGTCGGGCTCTGTGCTGACAGCTCAGAGCCTGGAGCCTGTTTCAGATTCTGTGTCTCCCTCTCTCTCTGCCCCTCCCCTGCTCATGCTCTGTCTCTGTCTGTCTCAAAAATAAATAAACATTAAAAAAATTAATAAAAAAAAAAAGAATTGGATGCTTAACGACTGAGCCACCCATGTGCCCCTCAGTTACTTAAATAGTTTTCAGTCTTTTATTGTCTAAAATGATTTATTACTGTTTACTGACTTTCATTTTGCACAATGTCAGAATCCTTTCTCCAAAGTATTGACAATCTATAGTATTTCCAGAAGACCTTGAAATTTAAAAAAAGAATTAAGAAATCTGCCATCATCACTAAAATGTCAGCTCCATCCACCATAAATTCAAGTTCTATGAGTGCAGGGTTCTATACATCTTGTTCATTTTTTAAATCCTAGCACCTAGAATAATACCTAATAAATTCTCAACAGCACTTATTGAATTAACGAGTTAATACTTTCTATAAAGAGTTAATTCCTTATTTTGAGATTATAGAGAGATATGACAGATGTTACTTTTATTTTACCATACAACTACACAGAAGTTTCAAAGGTCAGAAACATTTTTGTACAACTCTTCTTGTTTAACCCTAATCTACTAATCTACTCTACTGGTCATGAAGAATAGTATTCTGCTGGATCACTATTACATAAGAATATTTCAGAGTTATTCATGTTTTTCTAAATGGGTATAATCTAGGAATCATGAAATCCCTTTTACAACATTTCATTCTTGATACTGAGTTTTATCTATCTATCTCTTTGTTTTTCATCTTTATATTGCACATCACATCTGTTGCTCTTGTTTCTCTGCTAAAGCAATGTGAAAAATGGAGTGTTCCTTCTGCTTGTTGACACTGATAATATTGCAATATGGATAAAATTAGTCCATCAGCTTTGCCACCTGCATTCAAGACTCCTGTGCCCTAGAGTGTGTGAGGCAAGTTTTCTTCAGCCTATGTCATAACTTGTACTTTTTACAGTTTATGTATGCAAGGAGATGGCAAGCTGCAGTAGAATGATAGCTTGACAATGTTCCAGGTTGCTCTGCTTTGTCAAAGATACATGTTTGAAAGACTGGTTCTTCATCCCTATGATAGGTAAATACCCCGCAGAATATCACTTACCCAATCGAAAAGGTCCACATAACAATATTTATTGTTTCTAGAAGAAATGGAAAATGAAATGCACTCTTTCTGCATTACTTTATTTATTTAACCACTTTTTAGGGGATGTCCATTGATGGGGTGCCTGACTGGCTCAGTGGGATAAGTATACGGCTCCTGATTTTCGCTCAGGTCATGTTCTCACAGTTCCTGCAATTGAGCCCCGCATTGGGCTCTATGCTAACAGTGTGGAGCCTGCTTGGGATTCTCTCCCTCTCTCTGGCCCTCCCCAGCTTGTGCTCTCTCTCTCAAGTAAATAAAATAAAACTTAAAAAAAGTACACGTAACAGTATTTATTGTTTCTAGAAGAAACGAAAAATAAAGGGCACTCCTCCAGTGTTATTTTATTTACTTAACCACTCTTTAGGGGAGGTCCATTGAAAATTATGTGTTTTCCAAATCTTTTACTCATTTACAACTTGAAATAATCATCATTTTAGGAACTGAAGTAGACCCAAAAATTAATTAGAGAGAGCCCCTGGCCTTGAAGATCTTACAGAGGAAAATGGACATGGATACATTAACTTACATGCAATAGAAGTCCCAGAATTGGGTATAGAGTGCTGTGGAAACACAGAAGAAAGGATAACTAACTCTTCCTGGAATGAGGTTTGGAGTAATGGGAGAATATTAGGAAAGCCCACACAGGAATGAGATTTGACTTTGGCCCTGAAGAATAAAAGGCAATTCAACAGACATTCTAGTCATGGAAAACACCATCTATGAGACTCAGAAATATACATAAGGATGACATATCTACCAAATGGAAGGTTTAGAGTATCTAAAGAGAGGAGCGTGGAAGCAAGGATGGGAGATGAGGCTAAAAAGGGAAGTTTGGGAATTTTTCTTAAAAGGTATTTATGTTGGGCTTAAGAAGTTTGGACTTAAGGATTTATCAGGTCCATCATATGGAAGAGGGAGTGAGAGCAGATAGGCTGAAGACACAGAGACCTGTTAGAATGCTTTGGGGAAAGCAATAGAAGGAGCGAGGGTATCAGCTAGGACCTTTGCCTTCAGCAGAGGTCAAAATCTCAAAAGCCTCAAGGGCTCTGCAGTAGCTTGAATGAGTAAGGATTTGGGTAGGAGACAACGGAAAGTTTAGGGAGAGGACAATGACAGACTATGTTCCCAAAGACACTCAAATTCAATGTAAAAAGGAACAACAATAACAACATTTGTTAGTCAACTAAAGTTCATCCACAGAGCAGATTTGGCCTGCGGGTAACCCTTTGGTCAACACAGAATGGCCTCTTTATTCTCTTTCTGATGTTTTTGTGGAAGAGACAGCTACTCTGATCTTCTCAGGTAGATTATGATGGTATTCAGTCATTCTGAAAGGCAAGGACTATTACTTTCTCAATTTGTTTCTTATGGAAACTCACTTCCTTTTGTTCCACTTTCTTGGCAGGCAGGGATCATTTGGGTTTTTCTCTCCCACTCTTGAAGTTTTTCATATTCTTTACTCAGAGAATATTTCTTTACAATCAATACAGTACAGGAAATTATAATAACCACAACTAAGATTTGCTTAGCACTTCACAGTTAAAATACACTTTTGTCCCCTTCTTCTGAGATAAATAAGGCAGATTTTCAGACAAAAGAAATCCAATACTTTGTTTAAATTACACATCCAAGTTAGATGGCTGGAATATGGAAATGGAACTTTGGTCTACTCTCACAAATGGGTTTGCTCTTCTCCTGACACCATGGCGTCTTGTATGGCCTATTTGTAAGTCAGATGATTCATCTGCATGTTTGTTCTCTGTAAGTACAGAGAGAAAGACTATTGATTCAGGGTTTAGAAAACAATGGTATTTAAATAAAAGTGGCACTTTGGGACTTAAAAATACTAAAGTAATTTCTTCTTTAAATCCACAATTTATTGAGTTGACAGTGTGTTAAAATAATAAATATTTAAAAGTTTGATTATTTTTTAATATGGAAATTTCTTTCAGTGACTACTTTAAAACCTCTTGAACTTTGAACTTATTCATTCGTTCATCCATCTATCAAACCACTTTTTTTTTTTTTTTTTTTTTTTTTTTTTTTACCAGATATTGTGTTAGGAATACAAAGAAGAATAAACCGTGGTTTCTGGCAGCAACTCAGGCTCCAGGTCATTTCTGACTCACTCCCTGCAGAATTCTGCTGGTATCTTCTGAAGCCTTTTTCCCTTTATTTCTTTAACCCTGACCTGGATGCCCCTCTGAATTAAGGGTTTGGACAGAAACTCAGCCCAATCTCTGATAGAACCTAACTCAAGTTTTACTTAAGTGTAAGCAAAACTTCGGAAGCATATAGCACCCTCTGAATGATGGGTAAATAGAGCAATATTATGTTGCCTGCAAATGTACTTTTAAACCAAAGAAAAGTGGGGGGATAATCCAACTCAGAGAACTGCAATTTTCAATAAACTGCTCTGAAAAATATCTGATTTTTCTTCTCATTAAGATTCAAGAGAGAATTGCATTTATATAACTTGAATAAACAATTATGAAAATCTGAAATAATGAAGGATTGCTTGAATTTGAAAAACACAACTGCCAAGTTTAAAAGAGATGGAAACAGCCAATAGAAGGAGAATATTGTAAAAAATCAATTAGTGAACAGAATGAATTTGCAAAGCTCTCTCATAACACAGAAGAAATGGATAAAAGATTAAAGTGATAAAGGAGACAATTAAAAAATGGGGAAAAGATCACTGAGATCCAACTAAGGAATATAGAATTCTCAAAGCAAAAAATGGACTACATGGACCAGAAACAAAGATCAAAGAGTTAGTGGAAGAATAATTGGCTGATCCAAAGAAAGTCAATCTAAAAATCTAAGTTGCAAAGCATGAATAATACTCCCAAGCAAATGTCATAACTAAACATTAATACTCAGTAATATTGGCCATTTTCAGTTATTAAGGGTGGGTAAAAATCTTAGGGATTTTTAGCATTCCCACTCTCATCCCCCTTCCTCCGCCCCCCCCCCCCCCCACACACAATAAAACCAACAAACAACCCATCAAATTATTTACTGTGTCGTTATTATCCCTGCAGGAAACAGGAACCACTTCTGATGGTTCAGTGAAGAGCCTTTAATAAAGGCATCACTTACAGAGAGGGTTTAAGGTGCAAAAAAGGAAGGTTGGACACCCAGAGATTAGCAGCAATGGGAAATTGTCGATATCCCTTGGGCTGAAGGCGCAAGGGAAGAGGGTGCAGTTAGAATCCAATAAGCTGGAATCTTGATGGAGGGGCCATGTGTGGGTTCCAAAATTGCAAACAGGCACGAGACTACCAGAGAAGCTGCCCGGAGCAGGGGGAATGCAGAAAATGTAACTTTGACCTCTCTCTCCCCTCCTATCCTTTGATCTCCTGCTGGTACCTCCCTTGGCCAAACTCAACCAAGAGCCAGCCAATCAGAGTGCTAACATAGGTGGAAAAGAACTGTCAGTCTCCTAGTGGTTATTGCACGGTGGAAAACATGGCGTGGATCCAGAGGGTAGGACACGGATGTGGGTAAGAAGAATAATTGGTATATCCGGCAAGGATCAAGTAACTAGTTCAATTAAGAAATATCCAGTTAGCTCGGGGGGGGGGGGGGGGGGGGGGGTGGGGAGACTGTTGTACATGAATTCTAGTTCCAGTAACTTTGTTGTCCAGGTGTGAATGAATTGAAAAAAATAGTCAAGGATAAGTAAGCAACGGCTTAGAGAACTTTCTGGGGGATTCAGTGACTACAGGACAGACTCAGTCTCTGCTTTCAGGAAGTTTATAGTCATGTTAACATCAATTTGTAATAAACTGTGCCATGTACTGGGAGGAAAAACTTCTCTACCGACTTAGTTTAGACTGGACAAGGGCCTGCAAATTAACTGAAATAGAAAGATTAACAGGGAAAAAAATTACACACACAGGAGTTCCAGCCCTTGGAGCATACCTGCTTAATAAAGGCTGAAGGGGTGGGTGACTTTTACCAGTTTCAAAGGGTGGAAGGTGCTGATGAGACTTGTTTGCACAAACTTTTTTTTTTTTTTTGCTCAAGGTGAGTGCCTTTCTGACTGGAGACCTGGGGCAAGGGGCAGATTTATGGCAGCTGACTCCCATAAAGCTCTGTTCTAGTCAGATAAGGGAAGTTCCAGTAAGAATTCCTTCTACATCTTCTGTAGCTCAGATGTATTGACTTTGAAGCAACCTCACTACCATCTTGGTGGTTGTTGGTGTCTACACTTGGCTATGGAAGTAGAAGTACAGGGCACTATGGGAACACCTTGCAGGGGGGGTGGGGACCAACCTAGTCCAGGATTATCAGGGAGGCTCCTGATCTTAGCTGAGACTTCAGATCTTAGTTCAGATGGAAGAGGAGTAACTGTTAATGAAGCAAAGCAGCTCAGAAGAAATACTACTGGGTTGGCACTCAGTAGATATTGAGCAACCATGATATAAAAGTTAATTTAAATCGTCTAATTAGGGGTGCTTGGGTGGCTCAGTCAGTTAAGTGTGGGGTTTAGGCACTGGTCATGACCTAGCAGTTTCTGGGTTTGAGTCCCCCCTCAGGCTCTGTGCTGACAGCTTGGAACCTGCTTCAGAGTCTATTATCTCCTTCTTTCTCTGCCCCTTCCCTGCTCACGCTGTCTCTCAAAAATGAATAGATGTTAAAATAAATAAATAAACAATAAATAAATAGTCTAATTAAAAGTCCTAAGAAGATTTTCATAGGTAACTACTTAGGCTGTGTGGACTGTTATAACAAGATACCAGAGACTGGGTGGTTTGTACACAACAAACATTTATTTCTCACAGTTCTGGAGACTGGGAAGTCCAAGGTCATGGCACCAGCAGATTTGGTGTCTGGTGAGAACTCACTCCCTAGAAGGCCATCTTTTCTCTAGCACCTCACATGGGGGAAGGGGTAAGCTACCCCTCCGGGGTATCTTTTATAAGGACACTGATATCAATCCCGAGAACTCCACCCTCATGACCTAATCACCTCCCAAAGGCTCCACCCCCTAGTACCACCACATGGAGCCTTAGGTTTTAACATATGAAGTTTGGGGAAAAACAAACATTCAGGCCACAGCAGGAACTGATGTCATACCTATATTTAAGAAGGATTTACTGATCACCCATTAAAGAGCTGTCACCGGGGACACAAGTAAACAAGTAAAATACATACAATCCCATGCCTTTGAGCAGTACCAGAGGGAAGCCAGTAAGCCTAACACCAGAGTTGTCTGTTGACAGCTGTGTGTTCAGGACAGCATGGGAAAGTGCAGGTGCTGAGAGATGCCTCATCTTCTCACTTAGGAGATGGCAAGAGGTTTGATTTAGTGTGCTGCATTTGGCTCCCAAATCATCTTGTCTTCAAAACATGATGTTATGTTTAGAGGGACTCTAAATGAAGTGGTAAATTTCATTTTAATATTGTCCTTGTCAATAAGAATCATATTCTTGGCGTGTCTGGGTGACTCAGTTGATTAAGCATCCAACTTCGACATCAGCTCAAGTCATGATCTCGTGGTTCACAAGTTCGAGCCCTGCATCAGACTCTGCTAACAGCTCAGAGCCTGGAGCCTACTTCAGATTCTCTGTCTCCTTCCCTCTCTGCCCCTCCCTCCTCCCTCCCTCCCTCTCCTCTCTCTCTCTCTCTCTCTCTCGCTCAAAAATAAATAAACTCTAAAAAAGTTTAGGGGTGCCTGGGTGGCTCAGTTGGTTAAGCGTCCGACTTCGGCTCAGGTCATGATCTCATGGTTTGTGAGTTCAAGCCCTGCAACAGGCTCTCTGCTGACAGCTCAGAGCCTGTATCCTGCTTCGGATTCTGTGTCTCCCTCTCTCACTGCCCCTCCCCTGCTCACGCTCTGTTTCTCTCTCTCTCAAAAATAAATACATATTAATTTTTTTAATTTTTAAAAAAGTTAAAAAAAAGAAATGAATCGTATTCTTGAAGGTGTGTCGGCAAGTTGGCATTACTAACTCTCCTGTCCCCACTTTTTCTTCTCTTTTCACCACTAAGATTTATCACAGTTTAAGAGAAGTACTACAGCTAACATTAAGTTTCCCAGAAATTTGAATAAGTAAAGTTACTGAGAGAATGTCTTGTCAGGATCTTTTAAAAAAAAAAAATTTATTCAAATGAAGAAAACATTAGGAGTTCTTCAAATAATTCTACATAAAAAGTGTATCATGAATTGGCATGAATTTTAGTAGACATTCTTAACAATTCTTTAAGAGACATACAGATTAATAAAGCACAAAGAAAGCAAGTAATCACAAAAATGTACTTGGTAATGAACTACATATAACCTGAAATTCAGGCCAATAATTAATTAGAACTGTTCAACGTTATTTCACCCATGGAAAAACAGGACTTTTATTATATTTATAATTAAATTTATAATTAATACTCTATGCATGCCAGGTATGAAGACATGTTTATACGATGTAATTGTAATCATTGTCATATTGTTTCTCAAAAAAAATAAAACTACAAGAGGTTTCCATGTTTAATATACAGAATCTTAGTTCTCACTTGCTGTCACTTTTGTGGGAAAACATAAACTGTAGGATAAGAAATATGCTGATTTGGCTTATTTTTAAGTCATGAAAATAGTGTGAGTTTTTGGTGGCTCTGAAAATAGAGTAATCTCTAATGAAACATATGCATGAAGGGAACCATTAAGTCATATTTTATCTTCTTTATCTAGGCTTGTGATAAAATGTTCCCTACTGGTAAAAAAGAAAAAAAAAAAGTGCTGTGAATTGAAGAGCTGAGCGCTCTCTGTCAAGGGACTAATGATTCTTGTGTTAAAATGTAAATGGGGCAGTCTTGAGTGCTTTAAAATTTGTGAGGAAAGACTGTGGAATTGTCATTATGGTGTCATTACTGCGGCTTCCCACAGGAGCGATTACAAAGATGGGGGTGGGGTGGGAGTGTGAACTGAACCTCTAAGTGCCAGGGGGCTTCCTGCAGAGTTGAGCTGGTCAGGCAGAGTCTGGCGGGACCACCCTGAGGATTGAGGATTCTGGAGAGAGCAATTTAGGAAGAGCACGGGAATCCGTTCTAGGTCAGGCTGGAGAGACAGGTGACTGGAGCAGAGGTCCATGGCCACTGGCCAGGTAGGTAAGGACGGGAATGAAAAGACCGTGATTCAAGGGGACAGGAAGGAACCAAACTGGATCCGTCTGAGACCAGGCTCAATCTGAGAAGGCTTTATTCTCTCAGAAGCAGAAAAAGGCTAAAAACGATAAATTGGACTGGGAAGTAAAAATGGAATGAAACGGTGTAGCGGTCCATGGCCTTCTGAACTGTGTGTAAAAATGTGTGTGTGTCTGCATTTTTTTCTGGGGAGATCAGATCCTTAGCAGGCATCAGATTCTCAAAAGGAGTTGGTGACTCCTCTCCACCCTCCTCTCTTCTCCCTGGTAAAACAAAACAAAACAAAACAACAAAGACAACAACAAGCCACGGACCCAGAAGTGAAACAATGAAACTTATGTAGGGAGTTCTTAGGATCTGAAAGTGAAATGTCAACAGGGACCACCTGAAAGCATTTATTGTTTCAGATTTCTGCTAAGGGATTTGATTAACCCAAGATTATATTTGTGATTTCCCCTCCTCCCCCTCAACTATGTTGTTTATTCCTAAATTCCTTCACACTGCAGTGAAATTTAATTGTGCATTTGAAATGAGTCTGTGTTAGAGTAATGGATAGGATGAAATGAAGGCATGTCTTCTGAGAAAAAAATGGGTGTCCATAGCTTAAAAATTGGACTTTCAATTGATTCTTGCACCCTTGTGTCCCCTTTCCATCCTCAGCCCCCTCGACCAGGTGTGGTGCCAACAAAAACCAGCTTTTTCCTACCAAACTGCGCTACCCACATTTCTTTAATCTTTGCTTTCATTTCTTATATATATATATATATATATATATATATATACGTATATATATATATATATATATATATATATGAAAGAGAGAGAGAGAGAGACCCTTCCCCCTCTGTCCACACCCTGGGTACCACACATGAGCAAGATGTCATTCCCAGTGCGGTGTTTGCTGTCCGTGTCAGGTTGGCTTGGCCAGGCAGCTTGCAGTCCAGGCATCTACAAGTGCTCTTTGTGCAAGGTTAGATCCATACTACCTTCTCAGCAGGCAAGTAGCATCAGAGGCCACAGAGAAATGGAAATGGTGGGCACTGAACTTGGTGACTGGGCTCCTTTTAGATCAGTTAAGGATTTATTCATCCTCTAGCTGGAGGGGAAATGCGTACGTGTTCTCAATAGTTATGAGTTAAATGCCAAAATATAGGCACACATTGCTGGCAGTCCTTTTAATGATAGGATGAGAAGCTTTCAGAGATGAGAAGGTAATGGTGGGGAGCAAGGCTGTGACAAAAATAGAGACTTCATAATTTGTCTCTCCTCCACACTCCTGAATTAGAATGTATGGGAAATTGACTCTGGGGTAAAGCTATTTCTGCTCTTCTCTGCTCTCATCCATTTGAAAATGGATGAAAATGCTGAAAAATTATGAACCCAGAAATCTTAATGTACCATGATGTAACAGAATATAAGAGAAATGAACAGGGATGTTTAAAAAATATTTTACTTAATCCAAATCTGATATAACCAGGAAATTTGATAAGGCTGGAAATTAATCAGCCTGTTATTCTGGAAACAAAACTAGTTAGGCTAAGGATATAGTATATAATGTGGAAAAGAGGCCTTTTTCCCCCTCTCTGGAAATACTGTTATTTAAAATAAGCTTTCAAACTTTTAAAGAAGAAAATTGGTACAAGAATTTTATGTATACATATCTTTCACATGGTAAGAATTTATAGGAAAAACTTAATGTACTTCCTGAATTTTATATTTTTTCAAAGGATATTGAATTAAGTACATTTATTTTCAGTGGCATCATGTTTTTCCAAAATCATTATGCTGTGTATGTACTCTCTTTCTCTACTTTATGTTTTTACAAAATATAATTGTGTATTTGTTTTTGTCTTCAAGATGATTTTAAAATAATTTTATATTACAAGCAATTTTACTCTTCATAAATTCATTGGTAAGATTTCGAAAGTGCCTTTCAACTGAACAGTTTATTTAAAGGAGGGACCTCATATCAGAAGAACAAGTTTTTAAGTGGAATCTATTCTCATCAGTATCTCCTACTATTGTAGTCTGAAGTTTGAAAGTCTCTAATAATGTCACTCCAAAAGCATATGTTAAAATAGTCCATTCCAAAAATCAGATAGCTTGAGTAAAATAGATGAAAAGCATTTACCATATTTGTTTATATTCTTAAAATAAATATATTTTGTACACTAACTCTATCTACTGAAAAGACCTCAAAACAGTGACAAACCCAATAGCGATAAACACCTCTAGTACCCAGATTTTGTTCTCTAGATAATCATTTCCCAACAAAATGAACCATGACTTAGTGGAGAAATGGCTGACTTCAGGTCCAGGGCAAGAAGAGCCTGGCGTGTCCTATGTGAGAGCTGGGAAGCTGTTAAAGTATATTGAGGTCATATCTGCAAAGCCAGGGGCCAACTTGAAGGGGCCTCCACTCCCATGCAAACATGGGATGACTGGAGTGTCAAGTATATGAGCTAGTAAACAAGAAATACATTAAATATATTTAAATTCTCAAGTTCATAATGACATTGGGGAAAAAATGGCATTGGTTAATTTGGAGAAGAACCAGGGAAGCAATTTATAATTTTTGAGCACTGGTAAATAAAAGGAAGGAGTCAAGCATTTATTCTAATTTTCCTCTATAAACTGTACCACTGGATAATGAAATTGTTGAAGAAGGTAAGTTTCTTTCTAAAAAATTGCAACCAATAATTGTAGAAGGAATAATAGAATATCATCATTTTACAATCCCTAATGAAATAATAGATCTGGTCAATGATTACCATGAGCTGCTAATATCACACAAGAGACAACAAGATATTGTGTGCCTCCTAATGGAAGTCCACACCACCACCCATGAAGTATTCCTGCCATGAACTGAACCTGAATCTAATCACCCTCTACCTATAGCTACCAAGTTAAGACATACATAGAATACAGGCATGTGGAATGCAATTAGCAAATCCAGAAACTCTACAGGACAAACAAACCAGAATTCTTTTTAATAAAAAAATTACAAGGAAAAAAGAAGGAGAGGAAAATAAACAAGTATTGAGACATCAACCAACTGCTGCAAATGGTCTTTATTTGATACTGATTCAAATGAAAATTTGAAAAATTTAAAAATTAGGGGGTAAAACAAAAATTTGAATGCTAACAGGTTATTTGGTGATAGTTGGGAATTATGATTAATTTGTTTAGGTATTATATGGCATCACATATTACTTTCCTTAAAAAGAGGTCTTATCTTTTAGAATTATGCATTTACAGGTCAACTTTGCTTCAAAACAATCCAGGTGGCCAGCAGAGATTGGAGATATGAGTGGGGATATAGATGAAACACATTCCACCATGAGTTGGTGATAGTTGAAACGGGTGCTTATCCATGAAGATTCATGATTTTACTTTCTTTACTCTTGCATATGTTTGAAATTTTCCATAATTAAAAGTTTTGCAAGTATTTTTTAAAGTTTCTTAAAAATTGTTCTAATATCTTTTTTTTGAACCTATGTAGATGGAAGTAAAAAGAAAACCATGACCAAGTAAGAAGATCTCTAAGAGAGATGACTCAGAAATCTGACTTGTTTTAATTAGTAAAGTCAAAACTAAACTATTTCTGAAACTCTTCTTCTGCCAAGACTTCTGTCAGTCATTGTCAACCGGAACAGTTAGGGAAGGTATCCACTTCTGCACTTTTCCAAAAGGGGGATAAACTCTGTTGCAAATAGCAAGCTGTACTGATGAGACACGAAACATACTCTTTCACCCTTGGGTAGTTTCTCAGGAGCTTCTGAATAGTAAGGACAATAATTTAATAATGTATGTATACTTAATAAATGTCCATTTACTTTAAAATGCACTTCAGAAGAAAATTTTCAGAAGGAATTGCAAATATGCAAACTGAACTCAAAAATTTTTAATGTCAGAAAGGGAAACTTCATGTATTTATTTATTCATATATCTAACCACAAACTTTCTTTGCCTATCTATCTTTTGGTAAACAAGATAAAATCTCTGTCCTCAAGGAATTCAAAGTCTTAAAATGAAAAAGAAATCGATGGTTACAATTTGCTGTTATAAATATAACGGTGTCTGCTTTTTTACCATTTTGCTTTAGCACCTAGAAATCTGAAATGTAAAGAACCTAAGTAAATATTTTATAGACATGTAGGTGGGTGAACGGTGCTATGGAGGGATGTGGTGGAAGATAAAGTAGGAGAGATAAATGAAGGTCAGTCTCAAGAAGTGCCAGGAATACCTTGCTAGAGGAATAATCTTTGTCTCGAAGACTAGGGCTTGTTTGTTAACACAAATTATTTTTTAGAGAAGCTTTATGTTCACAACAAAATGGAACAGAAGGAACAGGAATTTCCCATATACTACCTGCCTGTATATGAGCACAGCCTCCCCCTCTAACAATATCCACAGTGGTACATTTATCACAATTGAGGAAGCTACGTCATTATTACCCAAAGTTCGTAGTTTACATTAGAGTTAACTCTTGGCATTGTACATTCTATGAGTTTTGACAAATGTATAATGACATGTATCTACCATTATAGTATTATACAGAGTACAGGCATACCTTGAAGATACTCCAGGTTCTGTTCCAAACCACCACAATAAGCAAATATTGGAATTAAATGAGTCAAGTGAATTTTTTGGTTTCCAGGTACACATAAAATTATGTTTACATTGTACTGTAGCCTATTCAGTATGCAATAGCATTACATATAAAAAAAAACCCCAACGCATATGCTTTAATTAAAAAATGCTTTATTGCTGGGGTGCCTGGGTGGTGCCTTGTTTGGTTAAGCTTCCAACTCTTGGTTTTGGCTCAGGTGATGATCTCGTGGTTCATGGGTTTGGGCCCCGCATTGGGTTCCTCCCCGAGAGTGGGGAGCCTGCTTGGGCTTCTCTCTCTCTGTCTCCCTCTCTCTTTCCCTCCCCAACTCACTCTTGAGCTCTCTATCTCAAAATAAATAAATACACTTAAAAAATACTGACCATCCTCTGAGCTTTTAGTGAGTCACAATCCTTTTGCTGGTGGAGAGTCTTGCCTTGATGTTGGTGGCAGCTGACCGATCAGGCTGGTGGTTGCTGAAGGTGTTGGGTGGCAAGGCAATTTCTTAAAATAAAACAATAATGAAGTTTGCTGCATTGTGACTCTTCCTTACATAAACAATTTCTTCGTAGCATGGGATGATGTTTGATAGCATTTTGCCTGCAGTAGAACTTCTTTAAAAATTGGAGTCAATTCTCTGAAACCTTGCCACTGCTTCATCAACTAAGGTTATGTTGTATTCTAAATCTATGTTATCATTTTGACAGTATTCACAGCATCTTCACCCAGAGTAGATTCCATTTCAAGAAAACACTCTCTTTGCTCATTCATAGGAAGCAATGCCTCATCCCTTCAAGTTTGATCGTGAGGTGGTAGCAATCCAGTCACATCTTCAGGCTCTACTTCTAATTCTAGTTCTCTTGCTATTTCCACCACATCTTCAGTTACTTTCTCCTCTGGAGTCTTGAACCTGTCAAAGTCATCCATGAGGGTTGGAAAAGTTTCTTCCAAACTCTTGTTAATGTTGATGTTTGAACCTCTTCCCATAAGTCATGAATGTTCTTAATGGCATATAGAATGGTGGATCCTCCCCAGAAGGTTTTTAACTTACCTTTCCCAGATCCATCAGAGGAATCACTATCTATGGAAGCTATAGCCTTACAAAATGTATTTCTTAAATGATAACACTTGAAAGTCAAAATTACTCTTTGATCAATAGGTTACAGGATGGATATTGTGTTAGCAGGCATGAAAATAACATGAATTTCATTGTACATCTCTAACAGAGCTTTTGAGTGACAAGTGCATTTTTTGTGAGAGAGAGAGAGAGAAAGAGAGAGAATCTTAAGCAGGCTCCGGACCCAGCCTGGTCCTGATGCAGAGCTTGATGTCACAACTGAGATCATGACCTAAACCAATATCAAGAGTCAGTGTGCACAGGTGCACTGTTAATGAACAGTAATATTTGGAAGGAAATCTCTTCTCTGAGCATCCCTTAACAGTGCGTTATTCAGTAAACCATGTTGTAAACAGATGTGTTGTCATCCAGGCTTTGTTGTTCCATTTACAGAGTACAGGCAGAGTATATTTAATAATTTTCATCCTTGAGGGCTCTAGGATTTTCAGAATAGTAAATGAGCATTGGCATCAACTTTAAGTCACCAGCTACATTACCACCTAACAAGAGTCAGCCTGCTCTTTGAAGTTTGAAGCCAAACATTGACTTTTCTTCTTTAGCTATGAAAGTCCTAGAGGGCCTATCTTTCCAAAATAAGGCTGTTTCATCTCCACTGAAAATATTTTGTTTAGTCTGCGCTAGATCTTATGGATAACCTGATACAACTTCTACAACATCATTTGCTGCTTCACCTTAAACCTCATGAACCTTTGCTATACAGCTTCCTTAGCCCTCTCAGCCTTCATAGAACTGAAGAGAGTTAGGGGCTTGCTCTGGATTGGGCTTTGGGGCAAGAGAATGTTGTGGCTGGTTTGATCTTCTGTTCAGAACACTAGAACTTCCCCATATTAGCAATAAGGCTGTTTCACTTTCTTATCAGTCATGTGTTCATTATAGTAGCACTTTTAATGTCCTTCAAGAAGTTTTCTTAGCATTCATAACTTGGCTAAATGTTTGATGCAATGCCTTGGTCTATCTTGGCTTGCCACATGCCTTCTTCACTAAGTTTACTCATTTCTAGCTTTTGATTTCAGGTGAGAAACCTGGGACTTAGAACCCATTGTAGGGTTATTAGTTGGCCTAATTTCAATATTATTGCATCTCAGGGAATAAGGAGACCTGAGGAGAGGGAGAGAGATGAAGACCAGCTGGTTGGTAAGGCAGTCAGAACACATACAACATTTATTGATTAACTTCACTGTCATATATGGGAGCAGTCCATGGCACCCCAAAGCAATTAAAATAATAACATCCAAGATCTGATCAGGGGCGCCTGGGTGACTCAGTCAGTTGAGCATCCAACTCTTGATTTCCACTTAAGCCACGATCCCAGGGTCATAGGATCCAGCCCTGAACTGAGTGTGAAGCCTGCTTAAGTTTCTCTCTCTCTCTCTCTCTCTCTCTGGCCCTCTCCCCAACTCACACCCTCTCTCTCTCTAAAAAAAAAAAAAAAAAAAAAGGAAAAGAAAAAAGAAAAGATCACTGATCAAAGGTAACCATACAAATATAATAGTAATGAAAAAGTTTGAAATATTATGAGAATTATCAAAATAGGACACAGAGACACAAAGTGATCAAATATCGTTGGAAAAAATGGTGCCAATAGACTTGCTCAACACAGGGCTGCCATGAACCTTTAGCCTGTAAAAACACAGTATCTGTGAAACTTAATAAAGTGAAGCAGGTATGCTTGTAGTTTCACTGCCCTAAAAATCCTCTATGGAAAAATCCTCTGTCTATTCAGCCCTTCCTTCCCTAACTCCTAGCACTGATTCTTTTATTGTTTCCATAGTGTTACCTTTTCCAGAATGTCATATAGTTGGACTCGTAAAATATGTACCTTTTCAGAGTGGCTTCTTTGACTTAATAATATGCTTATGTTTCCTCCGGTTTGACAACTCATCTATTTTTTTAACACTGAACAATGTTCCATTACCACAGCAATGTATCACAGTTTATTTATCCATTCAACCTATGAAAAGACATCTTGGTTACTTCTAAGTTTTGGGAATTAAAATTTTTTTTAACGTTTATTTATTTTTGAGAGAGAAAGACAAGACAGAGCACAAGCAAGGGAGGGGCAGGGAGAGAGGGAGACACAAAATCTGAAGTAGGCCTCAGGCTTTGAGCTGTCAGCACAGAGCCGGCGTGGGGCTCAAACTCACGAACTGCGAGATCATGACCTAATCATCAGAAGTCAGACACTCAACCAACTGAGCCACCCAGGCGCTCCTGAGTTTTTGGAAATTTTGAATAAAACTACTATAAATATCCATGTGCAGGTTTTTGTGAAGGACATAAGTTTTCAACTGATTCTAGGAAGTATTAAGGAGAGCAATTGCTGGATCATATGATAAGAGTATGTTTATTTTTGTAAGAAACCACCAAACTGTCTTCCAAAGTGGCTGTACCAGTTTTCATTCCCATCAACAAATATTGAGAGTTCCTGTTGCTCTTCATCCTCATCAACATTTGGTGTTGTCAGTGTTTTGGATTTTTGCCTTGTTAATAGGTCTGTAGCGGTATTTTGTTGTCATTTAAGTTTGCAGCTCATATGATGACATATGACGCTAACCATCTTTTCATATTATTTGCTATCTATATATCTTCTTTGGTGAAATGTCTGCTAAGGTCTTTTGCCAACTTTTTAATCAAATTATTTTTTTATTGTTAAGTTTTAAGAATTCTTTCTGTAGGGGCACCTGGGTGGCTCAGTCAGTTGAGCGTCCGACTTGGGCTCAGGTCATGATCTTGCAGTTTGTGGGTTCAAGCACCATGTCAAGCTCTGTGCTGACAGCTCAGAACCTGGAGCCTGTTTCATGTTCCCTGTCTCCCTCTCTCTCTGCCTCTCCCCCACTTGCACTCTGTCTCTCTCTCTCTCTCTCTCTCTCTCTCAAGAACAAATAAACATTTTTTAAAAGAAACATAGGAAAAGTTTCCTGGAGGGTCTTAAAAATTTTTTTGTGTATTTTGGGTAACAGTCCTTTATCAGATGTGTCTTTTGCAAATATTGTTTTTTCCCAGTCTATGGCTTGTCTTCTCTCTCTCTTTTTTTTTTTTTTTTTTTTTGACATTATCCTTCACAGAGAAGTTTTTAATTTTAATGAAGTCCCACTTGGAAGTTAATTTCATATATGGATTGTGCCTTTTGTGTTTTTTTTCATTTTTTATTTTATTTTCAATTTTTTTAGAGCAGAAGCAGGGAAGAGGAGCAGAAGGAGAGCAAGAGACAGAGAGAGTCCCAAGCCTGACATCAGGCTCAATCCCAGGACCATGAGATCAGAACCTGAGCTGAAACCCAGAGTCGGATGCTCAAAGGACTGAACCACCTAGGTGCCCTCCCTACCCCCCCCACCCGTGCTTTTCTCTAAAGTATCTCCCTACCCAAGGTCATGAAGATTTTCTCCTGTTATCTTTCTTGAGTTATAGTTTTGCATTTTACATTTAAGTCTATGATCCATTTTCAGTTAATTGTTGTGAAGGGTGTAACATCTGTGTCTAGATTCACTCTTTTTGCATGTAAATGTCCTATTGTTCCAGCACCATTTGTGGAAGAGACTTAGAAGGGACTTTTTTTTTTTTAATTTTAGGAACAAGATGATATTTTTTAAGAAACCAAAGGAGAAATGTTTAAATAGTCTTTTATTTACTATTCTAGCATAAGAATATACTCTTTATAATAAAAAAAAAGGACTAATTGCCAATATGGGGCATTAAAGCAATTTCTCTGTTCCCGTCCTCCCCAGATAATTATTTATATATTCTACTATCTCAAAACAGAGACAAACCTTACAGTTTTCAATTGTCATACTGGGCTGAAGCATATTATTGTACATTCAAAATAGGTTATTGATTTCATGAAGAAACAATTCCATATGATATTTCTAACTCAAGACAATAAAAATACTTTAAAAACCTAAATAAGGGGAAACAATTCACAATATGATTATTTTTGTAATAACTGTTTCAAATAACATGGAATTTTTGTTTTATTGCTTAAAAATGCAAGCTGTAAAAGATAATTCATTCCAATGAAGTTATTATAATTAATAGCATAGCATTGTTGGTGCTACTCAAAAATTACAATAGAAAGAATAACTCCATTACACCAAGGAGATTAAATAACATTAAATACAATTCGCATGACACCTTGTATCCGGATTGCGAAACTTGAAGTTCACATTTACAGTGACCGTAGGTACAACATGGATAAAGGAGGTTTGTAAACACGTCCAATTCTTTTCACTAAGATTTGGGAACAAAAAGAAAAAGTAATATTCATTCACTCATTCACTCAGTATTTACTAGGTCCCTACCACAACTAAATAAATGAAGAGACAGCATTATAACAGATACAAAGTTGTGTTAACCACAGCTCCACTCTCAAGGAGCAAACATGCTGTTGGGGTAGATAAGAACCTACCAAAATGACTTAGAGTTAAAATAGAAAATAAACTGGAGATAAAAGAGGCACCGATTCATTTCTAGAGATTTCAGGGAAGAAAAGAATTATTTCCAGCTGGGAAAATCAGGAAATGATTCATGAAAGAGAAAATATTTTAGCTAAATCTTAGGAAACAAAAAAGCCCTACTATTTCCTACCACCGTTTCATGCAGAGCCGACTTGTTTCCCAGATCCCAAGTACCCAGGTGTGAGGAAGTGGGTATCCTGTTCGTGCACCCCATTCTTGCTTCTATACCATTAGCACTCCTCCACTCTCCCCCTCCTCGTTGCTGTCAACCAACAACCTTTGGTCACTTTCTGTTCATTTCTGCTGATTACTTGGTTCCTTAGAATATCTTCTTCCTCTGCACTCTGACCTCCTATTATTTTTGCTACATTCGACACACACCAGACAGGGCTGCCACTAAAACTTGTGCGAGTCCGGGGGACCAACTCCACCATCATCTCTACCATTGATCTGCATAGTTATTTTGACAAATTCTGGTGGGTGATGGTAAAACATCTTGTGAGAGAGGTGCCATTTTTTAACTTGCGTAAAGCCACCACATTGGCCACTGGCACTGTTGCATATGGATAATTCATTCAATACCTTGGTCCCTTTGTTTTTTGACTTCATCCCCACCCATTACCTTGACCAGAGTCACAGCCGTATGATCTCAGCTCTTCGATCCCAGAGTTGCACCCTGGATTTTATCACCCCCAGAGAATAGACTACCTCACAATGAATCTAGAGACCCTGCTTTACTACATTATCCTCCTGTCTTCCTAGCTCACTTACTCAAGTATTTCTTTCATTTTCCTATCTAGTTGATGCCACTAATTCATTCTCTCTTCTATATTCACTCTGTCTAATAGCTCCTGTCCTCTTTTATTCTCTCCTATCTAGCTTAGATTTCATAGTCTTTCATTAGAACCGTTCTGTTACAAATACTCTCAACATCCTTGCCCTCTCTTCCTCTTTCACATTCTAGGTGGGGGAGAAAAACCCCACACAATCCTGGATGAACCCAGCATCTGCCTTCTCTGGTTGGCATTCATGCAACTGAGAAAGCCCACAGCCACTAGATGGTCACTTCTTACCTCATCCCATAGCCAACTTCCTGTCACTCATGCAATTCCAGCAACACCTTTCCTAGACCCTATAATAAACTGAGCTCTATTGCCTTTGCTCATATTGTTCCCTCTTCTTGGAATGTTTTTCCCGCAAACGCCTGTCATGGTTTAACCCCTACTTGGCCATCTGCTTTCAGCTAAGTAATAATAATTCATAGTTAAGAGCACATTCTTTGTGCCAGAGGATTTACATAATTAGTTCAATCTTCTCAATATCTTTAGGGTTAGATGGTGTTATTATCTTCATTTTACAGATAAGAAAGTTAAGGATTAGAGCAAATTAAGGATTAAAGTCCAATAATTAATTTATGACTGCACACATAGAGAGTAGTAGCTATAGAATTTGGACCCATGCTAGCTGACTATGGGTCCTGTGTGCTTAGCTAACCTATTCTGTTGCCCTGTTTGGGACTTTCTCCTTACTCTTCCCTGTTACTCCTCCACAGATATGTCTTCCCAATGACACCCTAAAAATATCTTCTAATAACTTTCTCAATGTGTAATTATGCATTTATTTACTTAGTTGTACCTTGCATTTTCATTGTTTCTCTCCTCTAGCTAGACTTAAGCTCCATGGGGTCATATGTCCATTTCACCTACAACAGTGTCTTCAGTGCCTAGCAATGTGCCTGCTCTATAACAAAAATCAGTCAATCCTTACTAAATAGGTGGAGAAAACTGAGGACAAGACAAGCGGAATAGGGCATTCCTGGCTGAGCTGGGCATGAACGAAGGCCCAGAAGGAAGAATTGGGACACACTAATGTGATGGTCTCACGTGGTTGTGAACTGATAGACTTTCCACTCTGGATATTGGCACTGGTAAGATAAACAAGGCTAAAGAACTGGCAAATACCATGTAGAACTAACAAGTGGAAGGCGCCCTATTCTCCAGGGCCATTTCTGGGGCATATGGGGCAGCTCACTCCACCCTGAGTTGGGAGCTGAAGTGGCATCAGAGTGGACTCTTGCAGCCCCCATGTGGGTTTCTGTTGAGACTCAAGGGCACTTTTCAAACAAGTAAGGATGGAGCTATCGGGGATAGATCTCAACAATGGCAACTTCTGTAGAGTAGACAGAGTATGAGATAGGTAAGGAAGGCAAGATCAATAAGCTGAAATAGGGGTAGAATTTTATTATATTTGACCAAAGTCACTCCAACACACTTAACAAAGCAAAGGGCAGGTACATTCAATCTTTAAAATAACTTACAAAGATCAGAACACAGCTAAAGTGAAATCCTACGTGTACAGAAAGGTAACATTCGCAGTGTTAAGTTTATGAGCGGAAACTTCAAGGCAATATTGTATCACTGAATCATTTTAATTGCAATGTCTGACATAGCTTTAACTATAAATTTTCAAGTATCAAGTACAAAGAGAGAGTCTCTAAAAATTATATACATGTTTATGCGCTACAGAAAGTTACTTATCTTTCTGATCTTATTTAAGAGTTACCATTTACAATGTCCTGGATAAATCTGCATGTTTAGGACAGGATAAAAGTGCTGGGGGCATGCCTGGGTGGCTCAATCAGTTAAGCATCTGACTCTTGATTTCGGCTCAGGTCATGATCCCACGATTGTGAGATCTAGCTCCGTGTCAGTCTATTCACTTGGTGTGGAGCCTACTTATGATCCTCTCTCCCCCTCTCCCTTTGCCTCTCTCAAATTAAAAAAAAAAATACTGCCAGAAGGTGTGGGCTTTATAGGGTAAGGAAATTTCGAATTGAACTGGAATTGTAGCAAATATTAAGGCATGAAAGACAGCAGGAAGTGTCTCATATTGATTAAACCAGAATTCTCAGATTTCTAGACACATTCTGTGTAGAGCAGTAACTTCCACCATGGAATCCAGAGCTCTTCCTGACTAGTAGGACTTCTGTGATAAGGAGGTCCAGAGGATTCTAATTTACCTTGGCTTTCAGGAGGTATTAATGAAGAGACTCAAGAAGGGCCAGAGTCCAGAGCAACTCAGCGCAGGTCTGCCTGCCCATCACTGATCACCAAGTACCACAGGAGGTGGGCAGCTGCTCCCTGAATGCTGCCTCTGGGCTGGTGTGTGCCTGGGAGATGACATCATCTGGAGCACAGAAGACCCCATTGGTGTGTGACTCCAGCTCTATGTTGTCTTATTCCTGCAAGCATTTGCCTCCCCCACAGGAGTGTGCTTGACGCGTGTAGGACAGGCCAAAGTGCCATGGAACAAATGTCTGTGGGAGCAGTCCTCAAACAATGACAGCGGGGAGGTGGTGGACAAATGCATCTCTGTGGGACCTTGCTGAGGTGTGCTATGCCCTGCAGGATTGAACCTCCACCTGCTCCCTGCAGGGGTATCCAGAGTGATTAGGGTAAAATTAACAGAAGCTTATGAAAATTACACTCATCCTTTCCTCTCTCTCGGTAATTATTACTCAATTTTGCAAATATGGAAACTAAGACTTAAAAAGATAAAATGACTTAATTTTTTTAAAAAAAAGCTTTATTGAAGTGTAACTCATGTACTATGCACTTCACCCACTTAAAGCGTACAACTTGGTGGGGTTTAGCATATTCACAGAGTTCTGCATCTATCACCATGATCTACTTTTGGACCAGTTTTGTCAGCCCAAATGGACTTCGTTTTTGCAAGAATAATAAAAAGAAGTTAACCTATGTATGAGGTCCTGTGCTAGGACCTGTGCCAGGTCCTGGACCGTGTAGGTAGACAAGAAAGACATCCAGCTCTTATGCAGCTTAAATTCCAGTGGAAGGGACAAATACATATGAAAATAAGTTAGCAAGATAACTGTTGGCTGTGGTATGTACTGTCAAGGGGATAAATAGGGTGAATGAGAAAAAGAGAAATAAGGACAAAACTTTGCTTCATAAGGTTGAGGACAGCCTCTCTGAGAAGATAGCATATATAAGTTAAGACAAAAAAATATTGAAGAGGCATCAGGCAAGTGCAGAAGGGGACAAGAACCCTCCAGACTCAGGAAACGGCCAGAGCAGCTGGGTGGACAGTGGTCTGAATTGACGCTGGAGAAATGGGAAGAAAGCAGTTCCTGTAAGGCTGTATTCACCATGAGAGGGTGTTTGGATTTTACTCTAAATACATTGAGATGCCACTGAAATATTTGAATCCTCAGGTGTCATGACCTAATTTATGCTTTCAAAACATTTGGCTGCCCCATGGAGAATGGACGCTAGGCAGGCAAGAGTGGCAACAGGAGGACTGGATAGGAGCCTACTGCAGTTGTTTAGGCAAGAGATGATGTTGACTTGGACTTGGTGGTGGCAGAGGAGATAGAAAGAAGTAGACGGAGTCAAATATATTTCAGAAACAACAGGAGGTGAGAAAGTCAATGCAGTATGTAGAGTTTGCTGAGAAGGGGAGCAGAGAAACTGGGTGGTAAGCTGGAGTCAAGGGAAGGAGGTTAGGAAATGAGACGTGCTGGAGCGTGTTTGTGATTTTGGTGAGAATAATGCAATGGAGAGGGCAAGAAAGCGTTGATGCCAAGAGCCAGCAGGGGAGAGCTGGAATAGGTGAGGTTGCCAGTAATGCAGAGGGTTGGTGGCAGAGCCTAACGGAATCCAATTACACCTGTGTCTGTCAGTGTTCTCTGAGGACTCCTTAGGGATCCTCAGAGCCATTCAGGGGGAGGCTGAGCACATAGAACTCTAGTAGCGCTAGTAGCCTGAGCAAGTAGGGATCCTACTCTTGCTTTAACCAGAACAATTCCACTTTTATTTTATATTTGGGGCTTATGCTTACATTGTCATTGGAAGAAAGTGATCTGGGCTCAATGAACTTTGAGAACTGTAACACTATACTCTGCTACTTGCCAAGGAGTAATTTGTTTGGTAAATATCTCTTTAATTTTGAAGACATTCAAAGTCACACTCAGAGGAAGGAGTGTTTCCAAATCATTTCATTATCTAGGACTTCGAAATTAGCCAGGACTGGGGGAAGTTCAAGTGTATGGCAAAGTACTCTTACAGGTCCAGGAGACCAGACTCTAGCCAGTGGGTTTATTGGGTGGACTCAGGCAGACAAGGCTGCTGGTGCCTCTGGCCAGGGGTGTGGGTAGGCTTGAGGGTGACAGGCGACTTCCACATGCAGGCCATGGAATCCACTTTGGAGATCCGTAGTCTCACCCAGGAAATTTTTGACTCTCTGAAAGCTCCTTCAGGAGGAGACAGCTCTGGGACACCTGGATGGTTCAGTCGGTGAAACATCTGACTTCGGTTCACGTCATAATCTAGTGGTTCATGGGTTCAAGCCCCGTGTCAGGTTCTGTGCTGACAGCTCAGAGCCTGGAGCCTGCTTTGGATTCTGTGTCTCCCTCTCTCTCTGCCCCTCCCCTGCTCATGGTCTGTCTCTCTCTCTTTCTCTCTCTCAAAGATAAATAAACAAAATTTTTTTTTCAAAAACAAAAAAACAAAAAAAGGAGGAGACAGCTCTTTCCAGAGTCATCGTTTCTAGACATTACTGACTTGGCATCTACTCGAATGCTTCTGTAAATGTGAGTCAAACATGTGCAGGTCACTGGCAGTGGTGCTGTCACTTCCTAGAACATCCTGATATTGACTTGGGTGGGCCCTGGTGAGGGACTCTGCTCTGCCCACCCTGATGCCCTTCTCACCCTCTTTCTCTAAAAGCACTTTGTCCTGGCTCTGCAAGCATTATGAGAGTATCTTGGTTGTTCTTTTATTTAACACCATGAAACAGTCTGGGAACTTACACAGATAATCTGCACATACACAGATACATCCCAGCATGGTAGAAATAAACAGAAAAGAAATCTGCTAGTTTATAGACAAAGGTTTTATTAATGCTCATAAATTATATTATTTAGCAAAGAAATGTTTAATAATTTATTCAGTGAATATGTAAGGAGCATATCATTTGCCAAACACTGTAAGGAACTGACATAATGAAAAAGAATATGATTTCTACTGTCTTCCGGAAGAAATAAATAACTATAATAGTATGTAATGCAAGCTGTAATGGTATTAATGATAGAGTTATGGATGCAGTCAAGCAAGTGAATAACTCTGCTACAGAAACTCAGTAATGCCTTCAGAGAAGAGGGTTGACTGAGCAGGTCCATGGAGGGCGTGTAGGAGTTTGCTAGGTAGAGAAGTGGCAGAAGGGTTTTCTGGATTTATGAAGAAGTGTACAAAGCCATGGAGAACCTAAAGGAGTTGATGGGTCAGAGACCCCAATACTTCAGTATGCCCTGGGTGTGGGACAGGCCCAGAAACAGGTGGACATGAGGCTAGGAAAGGAATATGGATGTAGATGATTGTTGTCTATGCGAAGAGTGCCACTGAATATTTCCAACCAAAGAGAGACACACGATAGCATAGGTGCTTTATTTACTATCTACATAGATACTATCTAGACATTTACATTTACCTTGATAATCCTCTTGGCTACCATTGAATTTGAGTTCTTTTTCTAATAATAAAGATAGACTTGCATTGACTCTTCTGCAGTACCTGTTCTCCTTTTGTAATCACATCTGTGCAAAATCTGGGACCAAGATGAGGATTATAATCCATAGAGGAGAAAATCATCATGCAGGATGGAACCCCCACCTTTGAAGGCTCTAGCTGTATCTCTCACCAGGGGTGAAGTGACTATGGATAATATCACAAACAAGGCATTCCTATTGCCACTGGATTTTTAAAAAATACCCATTTCCACATCAAAGCTTATAAGAAATAAGCTGTAAGTGGGTTTCACACCATTTAAGAAGCTCCTGACATTTTCGAAGTTCCCCTGGGGTTTGCAGTGAGAGTCTTTCTAGGAATACTGATCTCTAGGAAAGAAGAGGAAAATTCCTTGCAAAATTTTGTTTAAATAAAATAACAAAAGGAATACTTGATATTCAAATTCTTTGAGGGAATTGCATTTTTTAAAAAAATAGAAGAATAACAGTGGTTGCCACTGCAACTTGCTTTTTGCTTTTGATTTTGTGGCAATGTGCATGCTGAGTGGGGAATTTGATGAAGAGGGGTTGAGCATAATGAGCAGAAAATTGCAAGTGATCGATCTGTTATATACATTATCTCAGTGCCTAAGTGAAGAAAAAGGTGGTGAAATTATCCTTTGAATTCAAAACCATGCTAATCATCAATCTAGATAATTCTTCTGGTGGTATGTTTTGTTTGTTTAATTATCCAAACTGGCCGTCCAGTGACTTCAAATCCATTTCTAACTGCACACCCCCCTGCTTTGTCCTTGTTTGGTAGATAAGTATTTCATCTTTCTTTTTAAATGATGGTGTGCTTTTCATATGCTAACATATTACTTCTCTGTCAGTGTATGATTGAGTAGACATAGGGTCGACAATGTTTTACCAAGTCCTTGAACTAGAAAAAAATACAGAGAGATCATATAATTCATCTTCAGTTTGTATCTAAGAAATAGATTTGTTAGTTTGGTAACTCTTTTTCAGAGACAGGTCCATGGGTGTGTCTGTGCTGTTCATCACTTCATATCCGACACTTAGCACACTGCCTGGCTCATGGTAAAGCCTCAGTTAATCCTTGTTGAACGAATGAAGACATGAATAATGAATGAATGAATGAATGAATGAATGGTAACTTGCCACTCCTCCTCTCTGCACCCCCAACTCTCCACATGTTATCACCAATAAGAGATGTTCATTCTTTGATTATCTTCATATGGTGTCTTCATAAGGTGATCATATAATTTATAGTCCAAGCAAGGATATTTTTGAGAATGAAAAGGATGCTGTTAGTAATTACACCAGGACAACCAGGCATAAACTGGAACCAACTCAGGCAAATCGGGACATATGATCACACTATACATGGAGGATTATGAAGAGACTGGAGAATCAGAGAACATTTTTTGCCTATAGCTCATGTCTTATCTATTTTCTTGACACCTTACTTGGCTTGATATAATTGATCTGACATTTTGAGCTGATTATTGAGTGTTCCTTAAACTCAACAGTTTTTATTTTTATTTTTTTGCTTTCCAATTTGAATTTTGCATTAAAGTGGCAGGAAAAAAAAGCTCTATGAGGAGACTATTCTAACTCCCATGACTACCTGTGCTTAATACATAGTGAGCTCAGTAAGTATTTGCTTAAAACAAAAAAAAAGAAAGAAAGTTCTAGTTTCAAATTGGTGGAATGTAGAATTAGTAAACACTTCTCCCACACAAAATCCATACAAATGATTTTAAAAATATATATAAATTATATAAGCATAATAAAAATTGAAGGGAACCTTTACCTCACAAGAAACTAATGAAAACTTGAAAAATCGAAAGCACATAACAAGTGTACCAGAGTGGCAATAGACAGACTGAGCCACAGACACACACACACACACACACACACACTCACACACATACCAGGTATACCCATTTCCACCCAGGAGCAGTTGAAGCTTGGGAGAGAGTAATAAGGCAGTTCCTCCAGGTGTGCTCAATACTGCAGAAGGGTCAGGAGTATCTGTGCTTCACCTAGTGTCATGGCTCATTCCTTTATCACTCTCCCTGGAAACGGCAGCTCCCCCTCCTCCAGGCTGTACAAAGAGAGTTAGAAAATCTAGAAGAGAAGTTCAGCTACCAAAACAAACTCATAAGGGAGTAATATACAAAATATATAAAGAAGGGAGTAATATACAAAATATATAAAGAAATTATACAACTCAACCCCCCAAAACCAAACAATCCAATTACAAATGGGCAGAGAAGCTGAATAGACACTTTTCCAAAGAAGACATACAGATGGCCACCAAACATATGAAAAGATGCTAACATCACTAATCATCAAGGAAGTGCAAATTAAAACCACAATTAAATATCACTATACACCTATCAGAATGGCTAAAATTAAAACACACACACAAACACACACACAAGAAATGACAACTGTTGGTGAAGATGTGGAGAAAAAGGAAAGCTTGTGTACTTTTGGTGGGAATGTAAATTGGTTCAAGAGCTGTGAAAAACAGTATGGAGGTTTCTTCCAAAATTAAAAACAGAATTATCACAGGATCCAGTGATCGTTCTACTGGGTATTTACCCAAAGAAAACAAAAACACAAATTTGAAAAGATATATGCACCCCTAGGTTTATTGAAGCATTACTTAGAAGATATGGAAGCAACCCAATAGAGTTGATAGATGGGTGGATAAAGAATATGTGATGCATATATATACTGACATGTTACTCAACTCTAAAAAAGAATGAAATTTTGCCATTTGTAATAGCATGGATGGACCTAGAAGGTATAATGCCAAGTGAAATAAGTCAGAGAAAGACAAATGCCTTATCATTTCACTCATATGTGGAATTTAAAAAATAAAACAAATGAATAAACAAAGAAAAAACAGCCAAAAAGCAGGCTCTTAAATATGGAGAACAAACTTGTGGTTGCCAGAGGGGATGTGGGGGGCGGGGGTGGATAGAAAAAATAGATAAAGGGGATTAGGAGTACACTTATCACAATGAGCACTGAGTAATATATAGCATTGTTGAATCGCTATGTTGCTCACCTGAAACTAATGTAACACTGTATGTTAATTACAGTTGAATTAAAAAAAACTCCTAAGAAAGATGAAAATATTCTCAAAGTTTGAGGAACACTAACTCTACAAAAAAGAGGCTTTTCTCAAAAAAAAAGACAAAAACTAAAACCAGAAACTAGACAAATGAAAGCATTTACACTAGCAGAAGTCATGTGGGACTGTAACTTGAGCTTTTATTAAATCATCAGAGAGGTAAGGAAATATATTGCATTCAAAAACCTAGGAAGAATGATTATGAAATACAACCAGTTAGATAAAATGGAAATGAAATAAGCCTTTGAAATAAGAAAGTCTCAAAAATGGACTGAATAAATAAATAAATGAACATAATGAAAGAGTAAATTAGTCACCTGAAAGATTACACCAAGAAATTATTCCAGAATATAGCACAAGTGGAAGAAGTAAAGGAACAGTACAAAAGAAAAGTTAAAAACAAACAAACATGTAGAACAGGGCTGGAAATCAACATCAATCCAATAGAAATCCAAATTGAGAGAATATGGAGAATGCAGAGAAAATAATATTTTAGTGACATAAAAGCCCCCCCAAAAAATTCTAGACCTGAAGGAAAACTTAAGTCCTACAATTAAAAGGACTCACCAAGGAACAAACACAACAATAGCAACAATGGTGACAAAATACAGTTCTAGACATTTCGTTGTTATGTCAAGCCTAAATGGAAAATCCTAAAAGCAAGACAAAAAAAATCAGAATACCTACCAAAAAATGGAGTCATATTGACAGCATACTCATCAGCAACATCATTGTATACATCGAAGTATTAGAGCAGCATCAAAAAGCTGAGAGGAAATAGTCTTGACTCTCTAATTTTATGTACAATGAAATTGCCATTCAAATATGAGAGTAGACTAAAACATTTTCAGACATATTAGTTCTCAGGAAGCTTATTACTCATGGATGTTTCCATAAGAATTACTAGAGGATATACACCAGGAAGAAGAAAATAAATTCCTGGAGGAAGAAGCTGGATGCATTAGTTGTGTAATTTAAAATTGATAATAAAAGTAACATTTACGTCTAGAGAAGTAGTTTGATTTTTTGCCCTTAAACATGAAATTAGATACAATTAGAATTTGTTTCAATTATATAATATGTCCCAAGCCCGTAACTGATGTACCACGCCAAAATGAGGTACAAACTGAGGAATAATCAGAGGCCTGGAATCCTCTGATAATGGCAGATTGTGGCTTTTAGAGGAGGCCCTGCTTGTCCTGATACCAGAGGATGGGGAGGCCAGAGGCCAGGAGCCAGGACCCAAGCAAGATCTAAACTCCCCACAAAGAAGATATGAGAGTCAAGGTACCACAGAATTCCTGGCACAGAGCCACCTCTAACCTTTCATGTAGTTTCCTGAAGATCTATATTTCCAGTTTTTGTCAACAGCTAGTTCATTCTCTATGCCATTTTCAAAGACTCTTCAAAGGTTAGCAGGGATTTTTATAGAGAGAAAATTTGATAAACCAAATAAAATTGGGTGTTATCAGAATATTGAGACTCCCAGAAATGCTCTGACTTGCACTGTAACTCTTTATCTAACTTCTCTAACTCTTTCCCAGTCAAGACATAGGAGTTCTGAATGATGTGGGGATTTTTCCTTTGGGCATGGGTCCCCACTATCCAGGTGGCAGATGACCTCAAGGAATGAGTTCTTTCTCTTGGCAGCTTAGTGTATGAGTGGAAGTTTGTTAAAAGAGGTTGTTTGGAAGTATTACCTAATTCAGGAGAATGTTAGGTTTCCCTTTCATTAATGTCTTGCTTGGTATTATGCCTTTGGTGGACATCTGTTGTGGGGACTGCCTGGCTCACTGCCATCTTCCTGGAAGCACTGCCCCATATCTCCTTTTTCTACAGCAGAAGCTGCCCTGATCCTGCCCATCTGGCCTCAGTGATTGGCCCAGAAGATGAGCTCATACTTTGTGGGCCAAAATCTTTCTCCAGAACTTTCTGTGCACACCTAGAATTGAGAGAGATGGAGGTCCTTTCTCTCTGGAAATCTGTGAAGATATGATCCTTGTCATGGCCATATTCCCAGTCTGTGGAAGAAGAAAATTTGCAGATGGAGATATGAAGCTAGAGAGGGACGATAAGGGGCAGAGGTAGAGAAACCTGGTGGAATGAGTCCCTGGCTCCTATGGCACTAGTTAAACCCCTACCTATCCTTGATCTTGGGTCAATAAATTCACCCTTTTGCCTAACTAGTTCAAACTGACTTTCTATCATTTGCAACCAGAAGAGTCCTGTCCAGTTCAGTAACTTTCCTAGAACAGGTGCACAATAAAGGTCACTGGATCCAGAGGAGCAGGCCAAGAATTAATTCAGCATGAGATTGGGTTCCGGAAGAGGGAGGTGAGTGGGCCAGGCCATAGCATCTTTGTGGGGACAGAGCACGTGTGTGGGGGAAGGGGTAGACCATGTGGGAACAATTTTGCCAACAGGAGGCAAATAACCAAGCACATGGTTGCAGCTCATGCCAACAGAGCACAGTGGAGGTGACAGTAGGCCCCAGTAGGAAAAGGTCCTTTATCCAGAAATTTAAAATGACATTTGGAGAATTATGTTTTGAGTAATGCAGGATTTGGGACTGCTGGGATCTTTCCATGGTCTAATACCTGATTTGCTTTGCTTTTTCTTTCTCTTAATAACTCTCTTTTGTTACCTTGCACCAACGTACTTATATGGGAGTTTATGTGTATAATTCCAGAAGGGAAGGAAAGAATTGATGTGTCAGCCTCTTGCACTTCCTAACGAAGACATATTCTCAAGGTTCTAGGTGAAGAATCAAGCCAAGAAAAAAGTAACTACCCAAAGGGTAAACCCAACCTTTGAGAACGCAGGAATCTTTGACCAAGGGTCACTTCTAATCTTTAGTGTTGCTTTCTTTTTTCTTTTCTCTTCTTTTCTTTTCTTTTCTTTTCTTTTCTTTTCTTTTCTTTTCTTTTCTTCTTTTTTCTTTTCTTTTCTTTAAGTTTACTTATTTATTTTGTGTGTGTGTGTGTGTGAACCAGAGAGGGGCAGAGATAGAGAGAGACAGAGACAGAATCCCAAGAAGGCTTCATGCAGTCAGCACAGAGCTTGATGCAGGGCTCAGTCTCACAAATCCTGAGATCATAACCTGAGCTGAAACCAAGAGTCAGACACTCAACCGACTAAGCCATTCAGGTGCCCCATAGTGCTGCTTTCTGTAGAGGTACAATTTTCATTTGTGACAACAACTAATACTTCCTCTATGCCAGTTTCAAGGATTATTCAAAGGTAAGCAGGATTTTTATAGGAGGAAATTTGCATGAATCAAATAAAATAGGCTATTTGAGGACTGTTTAGATTTTAGATGTGTTTGACTTGTCATATATTTTTATACACATTTTTTGGCTTCAGTTTCTTCATTTGTTTATAGGTGGTGATCAGCGTTGACCAGAACCAGGAGCCTGGTATAGAAATGATTATTCAACAGAATGTTAGAGAGGGACTCCTCTTGTCTCAGTTTTGACTGAAATGCCAACAGAAAGGCAGAGTGTGATACAGGCTCTCATTGGCAGAATTTATAAAGGAAATGATGGAGAGCTACTTCTAGGACCTGGGGACCTTCAACAAAATCAGAGATAATAAATGAGAGAGAGGGTGGAATAGAAAGAAAATGTGTCGATGGCATTTCCTTGAGAAAGTTGCTGTCACTGGCAGATGGGTATTAGTTCCACCATCTCAGCCTCTCAGGATGACTTGGAGAACCTTGGAAGTGCTGGGGAGTCGAGAGACACAAAGACTGATGTCTGTGGAAGGTGAAGCATCCCAGTGTCAACAGGGTTAGAGTGGCTGTATCAGGAGCAGCCTGAACTTCCAGAGTTTGCTTGGTCAACAGATACATGAGTGTTTTTTCAGTGGACCAGATATGAGTCATTTGGGAGACACAATTATTGTGGGATCATCTTATGTCCTGTCCTAAAGGGCCACACAGCAGAGTGGAGGATCTTAGTAACAAGAAACTGGAAATTAATTCAGAATTGTGAGGGGCTATAAGAAGATTTGCAAGTGACAGCCTAGAATAGAGATGCATCTACCAATGTCATGAAAAATGCCATGAGAGTGTCAATCAGGGAACCTCTGAAGAGACAATGAAAACACCTCTTGAGAGAAAGAGCCGGCTTTTCTCAGCCAGGTCCAGAAATTATGAAGCCAGCTTACAGGAGTGACAATGGGAGTAAGACCTTTTCTATTTTCCCACCATTCATCCCCCTCCAACTCTCTCTTCTCCCCTAGAGGGGTCAGGAATTGGCTCGTAAGTGGAGGGTGAGGGAAGGAGAAGCCCAGTGTGGAAAAATAAAGAAAACTCCAGCCTGTCACTCTCCCCATTGCAGGCTTCTAGCCTTAAGCCACTCTAAGCTAAAGAAGGGGAAAAGGTTTTAATGCTAAATAACATTTAGTAATATGAGTAATATCTCTGACTGGATGTTGTAATTATTGAATTAAGATGGTTTGGGGGATGTCAAATGACTATGGAGGTGTCCATTACTTAAGAGTGAGTACAAAAGCCAGGGGTCTTGACCAGCTTTCTATGCTTAGGCAGGCTAAAATTAACCCCACTTAATGCATTTTAAAAATAAAGTTGCATTTGGAATGCATCATCGCTTAGATTTGTTTAACATGGCAATAGAAGCAACATGCAGAAAATCAAACAAATGTAATACTCCCTGAGATATGTGAACAATCTTGTCAATAAGCATAAAGATGTCACTTTATTCTCAGAATTAGTCAGGCATTCTTACACAGGTATTTACTCCTGGGGTTTATAATTTAAAACATGGTTTGTCTTTAGAAGCATGATGAAAGGGTAGAAAATTAAGGGCAGAAGAAATGTTAGAGGACTTGGCTTATATAACAGGAAGAAGTGAAACCTCTAATGCCACCAATTCTTAAAAATTTTGTCACAGGGGTGCCTGAGTAGCTCAGTCAGTTAAGCATCTGACTCTTGATTTCAGCTCAGCTCATGATCTTGCTGTTTGGGGATCGAGCCCCACATTGGGTTCTCTGCTGACAGTGCAGAGCCTGATTGGGACTCCCTCACTCCCTCTCTCTCTGCCCCTATGCTGCTTGTGCTTTCTCTCTCTTTCTCAAAATAAATAAATCAACTTAAAAATTTTTTTCTGTCACCTACAGTTAGAAGCACAAAGCAATGCACCTGTCACAGATATACTTTAAATTCCTAATATAGTGGTGCACTAAACAATCCAAAGAGCTCCAGGTATGGCAATAGCAAGGGGAAAAAAACATAGAAATAGGGTCAGGTATCTGAGGACCATAACTGACAGCTTGTGATTGATTGGTGTCCAGCATTCGTTAATTGACATACATTGAGCAACTATTATAAGCCAGTCTTTGTAGATAAGGAGGCAGAGAAATACAAAGTGACTTAAAGGGTCAAAAAGGAATAAAAGTGAATATAAGAGGGGTGAGGCTTCTGTGGGCACTGGAACAGCAGTAGGGAAAGCAAGCTGTCTTAATCCACCTCTATTCAACTAACTGGCTACATTTATAAACCCTCTTATCTCCTCTGCAGAACACAGACTGAGGCCTTCAGTACCCTGAAATGCTTTCGGCTACTCTCTAGTATGCCTGTGAACTTCTGCTCTGATCTGTTCCTTGTTATTGTTGCTGACCAAGAGTTAGTTCTGTTCATTTCTCAAACTTATTTATGCCGATTATATTTATTATTGTATTGAAGGTATTTAAACAAATAATATAAGATATGAAATATAGATTTTATAATAAGTACTTTTGAAAATTAAATGGAATTATTTGGAAAGGTACAATAAAGGCAAGTCCCAAAAAATTGGTATTTGATAATCCAGATTCTTACGCAGATCTTGAAAGTTTATAACTAAATGGAAGGGTGTACCTGCCATTGTCTCACCTTTTCTACCCAAAATGCTGTGCGAATGAGTCAATTTTTCAGCTCTATTCAATGCTAAAACAGAGCAAACATTGGCAGGATGCATACTATCATTTTCTCACACGGAGAAGCATTGTCAATTGCAAAGCCATTGTCTTGGCCACCAGCTAGGAAAAGCAATAACCTCCAGAAATTCTATTATTTGTGTGCCAGTAGGGCCATATGACCATTGCAAGGCAAGTCTTTCAGCATCACCCACCCCATACTTCATGTCAGTTCACTCATTCATTCAATTAATATTGATTAAGCTCCCAGAGGGAGTCTGGCAGAGAGACAATGCCTCTTATTAAACAAGCAGGAAAGAAGATTGCGTGACTTACCTGTCTCTATGAGTATGCTTCTGTAGAGGAATCCTGAAAAAGGATATAGGTTGTGATGGCCTCTGTCTTGTCATGAAGTCTGCCGTGCTGAAGCGTTACCAGCCCAGTACTGGCTATTATTTATATACTATCTGGCCTGTTTCTGGTGGGAAGATATACTCCACCACAACACAATTGAGTGTTGATTACACAGGAAGTGGCCCCCAGCCTGGCTGGTAGCGCAGAGCCAAGAAGTCCAGCCCAGTAGTGCAGAGGCACCTTGGTGACCTCTGAGTATTGAGGGAGACAACTGATTCTTATGCATAAGGCAAAGTTCATCATCAATTTCCACAACATCAATCAATTTCTACTGAACATGCTAATATTCAAAAAGATTCAAAAAATTGATTATTAATTTTTTATGACAATACTTATAATTTGTTGAAAAATTATGATACAAATTTATGATAGATGCTATAAGATTACTGATTTTTAGGTAACTTTGTTCTATTTCTAAGCTGACTTAGATGCCATATAAAATTATAGATCAAATGCTTTCCTATCTTAGAAGGGTGTTTTAAAGACTGAGACCTTATCCACACAGAATTTACAACTTCTTTAAAAAAGGAATTAAGTAAATGAAAAGTAAATTGACACAAGGATTTGTAAATATTGTTGACAAATTGGGGGATTTGAAAATAACTCTCCTTCTGTGTGCCATGAGTTTCCAACCCTGTGAAATGCAATGTCTTAAGTAGGCATAGAGGACACATCTATCCATCTCACATTACGTGGCTACAAGCTTGTATTTTGAGCAAACATGATTAGGACGGATGAAAATAAAATGGATGTTCCACCAACTCTGTGCGCTGTCTCAAGTTAGCTATTAGACAAGAGTAAATTGAATCATTGTAATGTTTTCTTACTATTAATATTAATTAAAAATTCTCTTAGTGTTTTTTCCCAAGTGTGATGCACGCCAATCTATAGAGGGATGAACTTTATTTGTAAGAGCACTGAATTCTTTCCAAACATATATTTGGTGATGGGAGGGAGGAAAAAGTGGGGATATCCAGATATTCAGTATCCTTGGTGATTGGCAATCCACATTGGCCCTCTAATCTGCTTATTAATGGACACATTTGGTGCAAGTTGTGTAAGGAAGAAAAATAGAAGAGCTGAGGAATTCCTCTAGCTCATTCCTGAGTCAGTACCTCCGAAACAGCATGTAAGCATAAGCATGGAAAATTAGGCTGTGCTTTGTTCTGCTGGGGTCTGGCACTTCTGCTTGCCCTTGCCCTACATCTTTCCTGGGTAGCATCAAGGTTACTATGAAGTGCAAGAGTCCCTGTTGTCCTCCCTACCCCTTTTCTGGGTTTTTTTTTTCCTCTGGAATGAACGCAAAGGCACTTGCCATGGCGTGAAGGGCTCTGTCTCCGAGAGGACATGCCTGTGCATGGACTGTCCTTGAATGGAGTGGGCCATTCTGGTAGGAACAAGTGTCTCTGCAATATTCTCACAGAGGATATGAAATAGTTGATTAGGAAAATTCTAGCAAGGCAAAATTTGATTTGTAATGTGGCTGTGTGGTGGTCAGCAACATTTGCAAATGAGAAGAAATAATGTATAAAACTACCTTATTTCGGCATTTGACAGGTGACAGGAACAACATTATGAGTATTTCATACACAATCACATTCTATCCACACAACTCCCGGTGAAGCTGGTATTATTTTTATGGCCACAGGAAACTGATGGCCAGAGAATCTACCTAAGACCTCGTAACTAAGAGACAAAAGTACAGAACTATCTTAATTCAAAATCCTAACTCTTGACCTCTACTAGGAATTATAACTAAATGGGAGGAATTGTAAAAGCAGTATTTACCCTTGAAAAGATTTTTCTAATCTAAAACTATGGAGGAATTTATTAGGTTGAAACATTAGTATTCAACTGTTTGCCCTGCAAAAATGGCAATTTCATACAGTTCAGTTATATCTGTTTCTAACTTCTGCAGAAGATATTCACAGACTGGGGAGACATACTGAAAGACATATTCATATTGAGAAGACTCCACCCCACATTTCTTAGGATTCGCAGACTTTTATGCTGTAAAGTAAAAAGGAAAATAACCATAGCAATATAAATCCACTTAATTAAATCTATATAACTGAGGCAGAATGTTTCTATGCATTAAAAATTAAAGTTTTACCATTTGGAGGCAAAAACTGGGAATTCTTTGCAATGAATACATCAGCTCTGATAAAAGCTGACAGTCTGACATGGAGTTGTCCCAAATACCAAAGCAGGACAACAAAATAAGATTATCTAAACTAGGCCTGGGAGACAGTTGCTTTTTCTGGCCACTCCTGGTTCAAGTTATTTATAATTTGCTATGCATTTGTTTATGACCAATTTAACTATTTAGCAACATGACTACAGTTCTTTCTTATGTACACTTAATTTCAGCTAATGCTTTGTCCTCATAAATTCCAAAGTTAAAGACAATCCTTTCAGGCACTGCACTTGTCATTTATGCTGTTGGCCAAATATGTCCGGTTTTTCTCTCAGACAACAAAAAAGTGGGAATGGCATTTCTGAGGCCCCTGTGGCTGGGTAAGCCCTGTGATTAGTTCTGGCTGGTGAATTGTGAGCAGAAGTAACATGTGTCACTTCTGGGCTAAGCGTTGAATTGCTGGTGTGAGACCTTCCAGAGCTCTCTTTTTCCTCTGGCATGGTGATTGACAATATTTGATACAAGGAGAAATTTCTCTCAGCATAGATCCCGGGAGGGGGAGATTTGTAGTACAGGTGCTGGCCCACATACACAAGAGAAAGATAAACTTTATTATAAACAAGCCAATAAGATTGGAGGATTGCTTATTATGGAATCATACCTTAGCCTGTCTTGATTGGTACAAGTGTTTTCAATGGCCTGGCTACACTTTTAAAAAATTTTTAAAAAATGTTTATTTATTATTGAGAGACAGTGAGAGGTAGAGCATGAGCATGGGAGGGGCAGAGAGAGGAGGAGACACAGAATCCGAAGCAGGGTCCGTGCTCCGAGCTGTCAGCACAGAGCCCCAATCGGGGCTCAAACCCACAAACCGTGAGATCATGACCTGAGCCGAAGTCGGATGCTTAACCGACTGAGCCACCCAGGCGCCCCTACATTTTTTTTTTAGGTCAGCTCCATGTCCAACATGGGCTTGAGCTCTTGACCCTGAGATTAAGAGTTGTGTGCTCTACTGACTGAACCAGCCAGGTGCCCCTGAAGTACGTTTTCAGTCCCCATTCTGAAAATAAGGATTGTGTGTATCTGGTTCAGCTATTTCTGCTGGTCCTGCTGGTACCTGACTTACAAAATGGTGCCTGGAAAGGGCTTTTTTCAGTGTGGGTGTATCTCCCTTTCCATCCCAAAGAAGGATCATTCATGTTCGAACACCAGTTCCCCAAATGAAGTAGTCACTGATGGAAGCAAAACCTTCACAAACATAGGAAGACTTGACAGCTCTGTAAGAAATAAATTTTAATAGGAAACAGAAGATCCATCTGGCAGGAATATTGCCCTACCCCCATCTACCATGGAGGGAGATTACCTCCATTTATATCTCTTTTTAACCTGCAACATTGTTTCCAAAAAAGGGTGATAACAAAGACATGCCTAGAAAGGTTGAAAGTCCCTCATGACCCATTAATATATTGCAAGAATTGTTTACTATCTAGAAATCCATAGAGCATAGAGAAAAGAGGATAGTTTACTAGATAAAAATTTGCCTATTTATCAATTTCTGCCAAATATGTATCATTTATTCCAATGTATAGAAAATTTTTGTTAAGATGTGCAGCTTCAGGATTACCTATGTTCCTCCTCACAGTTCAGCAAAACAGTGAGTCTTATCACAATGCCTTGATATCTGCAAGATTCAGATACTATTACAGGTCAGGCCACACCTAATGATGTGATTAATTGGAGCATATCACAAAAACCAAAATACAGGTAAAGACAACATTCATCTCCAGAAAAATATGGGATAAAACATGACAACCGAGAGAGCCTCCCTCTCTCCTCCCCATGCTCACCATATCTGCCAGCAGGGATCTTTGAAAGAACTGGCCATCGCAATAGGTAATTTATGCAGCTCTTGTAACACCCAGACACTAATGCAAATTTCCTACTTAAGAATGCTGACCTTCACAGCACCAAACCAAGACCTGGCAACCAGAAATTTCCCTTCAATCTTGCATGGAGGAGTCACATTTTAAAGCCTGTCACTCTGCATAGGGAACTACCATTTAACTGTCATTAATATGGCTTTTAGAATTTAAATTGAATAGCATATAAAATACTTCTTAGCAGCAGATAATTGTAGCTTATAATTTGCATCCTCCTTTGAACATTCCACTACAAGATTCTGAGCCTTACATATTGGTTTTGTGATTTCACTTTTGAGGGATTGGTCAAGAAATAAGGTTTTATAAAGGTTAAGCCCTTAGATCCTGAATCTTTTTACTTAAATCACATTGAATTTTTTAAAAATGTATTATACTTGTTTTTAACTGCCTTTCATAGTTTAATCGTGTAATTGGGTGCCATATGAAATGCCATAAACTGAATGGCTTAAGCAAGAAAAATTTATTTCCTGCCAGTTTGGGAGGCTAGAAATCCAATCAAGGTGTAAGCAGGTTTGGCTTCTTCTGAGGCCTCTCTCCTGGACTTTTGCTGTGTCCTCAGATGGTCTCTCTGTGCACACACACCCCTGGTGTCTCTCTCTGTCCTAATCTCCTCTTTCCATGAGGACACCAGTCAGCTTGAACAGCCTCATTTTAATTTAATCACCCCTATGGAGGCCCGCTCTCCTAATACAGTTACACTCTGAGGTACTGGGGGTCCCCACAATGTGAATTTGGTTAGGGGAACAATTTAGTCCCTAACACTTAGCAAATGGAATATAATGTAGTTTTTTCTTAACCAGTCAGGATCTGAGTTTTGGACATTCATACATTTTCCTGTGCCATCAGCATCTCTAGAGAGTCAGGGGGTTATTACGAAATATGCTTTTTTTTAAAAAAGAACTCCCTAGAATCACTTTGCCACCTGGGAGCCCTACATGTTTGCTATTCAATGCAGTGTCACTAGCCACGTGTGGTTATTTATATTTAAATTAATTGAACCTAAATAAATTGAAAAATTTTGTTTTTCATTTGCACTAGCCACAAGTCGAGAGCTCAAGAAGCTCCATGTGGGCAGTGACACCATATTGGGCATTGCAAACACTGAGCATCTCCACTATCACAGAGTTCTACCAGACTTCACTGCGGGACTGTTGCTGCTGTCCTATTGACAGGAACTCACCCCTCTTGGCCTTGTGTCACCCTTAAGAAAGTGCCACACATCTGGAGTGGAGAACAGCACTGCTCTTGCTGTTGTTCTCTTTTCTCTTCCTCATATTCATCTCCTTTCCTCACTGCCACTGCTTTCAGTATCCGCCTTTACTCCTCATAACATTTTCTCCTATTTCTCCTTTTGCCTTTTAATTTCCTGCCTCCTCCCCCCTCCTCCCCCATCCTTTCCTTTGGCTTCATCTTCTCCTGTCTTTTTCTCTGTTGGAATGGTGTGTTCTGTTCTGAAGAGTTTTGCCAAAGAGTGAGAAATCATCTTTTTTCTAATCAGTAAATGCCATTAATCTTCATGTCTTTGGCCACTCTTGACAATGTTATTGGTGTTCCGTTCAGATGCGTCTTGTATAAGAGTGCCTGGTGCTTGAACAGTGGATAAGATGGAACCGTGTCATTTAGCTGGAAAGCATAGCGATTGCAGGACGTTTGTCTCCTATTATTCCTCTTTTTAACTCTGGTATCATCTCTTGAAAGGTGGGTTAACCTAATAATTAAGTCAACCTGCTTGAGTTCAAATTGTGGTGTCATCACCTATTAGCTATTTGGTCTTAATCAAATTTCTTAACTTCTGCTTCTTCATCTGTCTATTGTGAGTTTTAAAACCTCATATTTTCTTGCTGTCTTGACATCCTCAAAAACAGACTATGAGCACCTGCCTAGGTGACCAGCTGCACCAATGTGATAAGGCTGGCCCTTGCCAGCCAAAAGTTCCCCGTCTTGCCCTCCCCTGACTATAACCTAGTGACAGTCAAATGCACTGATGAAATCCTCTCCTACCTTTTGTGCATGTACCCTATCCTGACCCCCCAATGAAAGCACTTGCCCATGAATTCTTACTCTAATCTCCATACCTACTTGTTGAGCTCACTCTCTGGACACTCTCCCCCTGTGGCCTCTCCACGGCATGCAGTGACTGTCTCTCTAAGACCTGTGAGTTTACTAAATTTTGTTTTCTTGAGCCTCTCTTGTGTCCCCTCTTGTGGCCACACCTAACTGACCATCTCATGAAAGAGTACAAGACAATCTATAAGATGGAATTTGAGAACATTACTCACCTTATAAAGTTGTTAAGATTAAGGAAATTGACCCAAGGAAAAGGTGCTTCAAATATAGCTCAATAGATGGGAGCAGTTGTTATTTCTCAGGAAAAGTTTAGCTCTTCACAAGATGGCTGTGGACCTTTTCTCCTGCACTTCTTTTTTTTAATAAAAATTTTTTTAATGTTTTATTTATTTTAGAGAGACTGAGAGAGAGAGAGAGAGAGAGAGAGAGAGAATGAGCAGTGGAGGGGCCAGAGAGAGAGGGGGACACAGAATCCAAAGCAGGCTCCAGGCTCTGAGCTGTCAACACAGAGCCTGATGCAGGGCTCAAACTCATGGACCACAAAATCATGACCTGAGCTGAAGTCAGACGCTTAACTGACTGAGCCACCCAGGTGGCCCTCTGCTGGACTTCTTATAGTGACTCCAGGCAGAGGAACACTTAATTTGCCACATAGAATCTTTATTGTGCATGTATTTCATGCTCAAGTTCTGCCAAGCACTTTCTCCACTTGATCAATTTATCATCTGTATAGGGGACAAGATTTATGCAGAGAAAACAGAAATTAGTAAAGCTGGGCATAATCAGATGCTAAATTATATCAGATAGACAATATATTCTATAATCTCTTTTGAAAAGAAATGCTAATTTCTGGTTTCTGGTTCCATATGTTTAAGTAGCTTGGAAGTCATCATTCCAACAAGGTTGTTTAACTAACAACGAGTAAAAAGCTGGACACACTGAAAAATCAACAACTCCTCTAGGATTCATGAGATGTGAGGACACTGGGAAAAAACCACTGCCCCAAGATCGGAGAGACTGACAGGTAAATACAGAGAACAACAACTTTCTGGAACAGAGACAGGCAGAAAGTGCCCCAGGAACGAGTAGGGATAAGAAAACCTGAACTGTAATTGATGAATTGCTGGAGACTCAGTGCCGACAACTCAGAGTTAAAAACTCCAGGCAGAATCAGTGACAGGGGAGCCCCACAGCACTGTGAGATTTACCTCTGGGAAGTATCAGGAGCTCTATCAGATTCCTACAGTAAATATTGGAAAACAACAACAACAACAACAACAACCTTCTGTGCTTCTGACATGGAGGAGAGGAAAAGGAACCATTTTGAAATACAAAAAAAAAGCATTCTGTTCTTTATAACAAGGCCTGTCCTCATGGGAAACTAGTTAACCAAAGCCTAAACTGTTGGGATATTATCAGAACCTAATTGACCTGAGAAAGGAGAATACCCTACTGCAGCCCATGCTAGCCATCCTCTCCCACCTAATGGGAAAAAATACTGAGAAGCACTTGTGAAGTTCACAGTCCAGAAGCATAGACTCACTGAAAGTCTGTGAACAAATAATAGGACTATAGAATGCTTTCCCTCCCCCAACATCTTACTACCACATTACTTACTTAAAGATGTGTTTACCACTATTCCTTTCACCCAATGCATCATATCTGACTTTTTTATCAAGAAAAAATTACTAGGCATACCAAAGGCAAAAAAAAATTTTTTTTGAAGAGAAAGCAACCATCAGAACCAGACGTGGTAGGAATGTTGGAATTATCTGATTAAGAATTTAAAACAACTATGATTAATATGCTAAGGGCTCTAATGTACAAAGTAGACATCATGAAGAACAGATGGGCAATGTAAGCAGAGAGTTGGAAGAACCAAATGAAATGCTAGAGATCAAAAACACTGTAACAGAAATGAAGGATGTCCTTGTTGGGCTTATTGGTAGACTGAACATGGCTGAGGAAAGGATCTATGAATTCAAGTTTAGCTCAATAGAAACCTCCAAAATGGAAAAGCAAAGAGAACAAAGACAGAAAAAAAAATACAGAATAGGATACCCAAGAACTGTGGGACAACCACAAGAAGTATGACAGGTACAACAACGCATAATGGGAATATCAGAAGGAGGAGAAATAAAAAGAGGGAGAGAGGAAGGGAGCGAGAGAGAGAGAGAGAGAGAGAGAGAGAGAGAAAGGAAGGAAGAAAGAAATATTTGAAACATAAATCGTTGAGAAATCAGAACCATGTGAGGAGAGTGTTGAGTCAAGCTAGGGAGACAGGAGTGAACATGGAGGGATGTGAAGAGTGAGGATAGGAGGGGGCTGCCTTTGGGGCAAGGAAGGTCTGGAGTAAGGAACAGGATAGGGTGAGACCGGGCAGACCAGCAGGTTCAGAGTTAAAATCCAAGTGAGAATCAGAAGAGGACATTTTAGTTCTCTCAGTATGTTTCTGAGCAGTTTCTTTAGAATTTATTTTTTATGATATATACTATAATGTACTTTTGATTGTTTGATTTATTATGCTCACTTCCAATGACCACCTCCAAGTTAGAGCCTTCCAAATTCTCATCTCTTTGGGTTACTAGGAATGGCTCCATTTTAGCATCATCCACACATTCCAGGAAAATTCACCTTGTCAATATATAACTAACAAAATATTAATTTACAATGAACCCCCAACTAATCAGAGGAACATGCAATAACCCCTGCATAGAGAAAGATTTAATTGTTCATTATTCTTCAAGGTGAGTGTACGTGAAGAGGGATTCAAACAATCAGATTGTATCAAGCCTACATTTATTTTGTACCCAGTATGTACTAAGGAAATGTACTTGGTATTTTGAAGTGGGTAACAGAAATATAAGAAATATTTTCACCTTCAAATGGCAATAGCACACTTATGTAAAGGGAAAAACTAAATAATATTAAACAGCTTATGTTTAAATGACCAAGTGAATAGTAAAGTGTTAAATCATATGAAAGTTTATTAATAGGAGACATTAATGGAGTAAAGAATAATTAGAACTATTGTCATGAGAGTTGCTAATATTTGAGTGTACCTTAAAACATATAGCCTTTGGTTAGGTATAAGGAAAAAGAATGCTCCTTTTGGTAGGAAAAACATCATGAGTAGAGTACAAAGGTAAGAATAAACCAGGGCTGTCCTGGATAGTATGAAAAATAAGGGTCACACTGAGATAGTAGGGTCACACTGATAAACCCCCAAAGATAAGCTAGATAAGAAGTTAAAGGAGGGCCTTAAATGCCAGATTAATATTTATTTCTCTGAACCTTAAATCCTTAATATGTATTTACCCTATGTGCCTAAGGATGACTCTCTGACAAAGTCATGGAAACACTTCAAGTGATTCAAAGTGCTTATTATAATGCAGAGTATAAACACTAAATTTTGCAGTTTTTAGAAGTGTCCCTTCTCAAAATTAGTGGTCTGGGGGCAGAGATTTGTAACTTCTAGAATATAACCCTCTGAATGGCACCTCAGATACCAGGTCGTCTTACCCAATTTTGTTCTATCTATCATAATACTTCTCTTAAATTCTCATTTTTTCCGGTTTTATTTTTCTACTTTTTCTTATCTAATTGTCTTTTGATCATATGTCTCCCTAGTACATAGAAATATCCCAAGGACATTTTTAGCTCCAAACTAAAGAAATTTCCTTTCCCTGGTTTATTTATTTGGGAAATACTTACTGAACATCTACTATGTTCTGAGAAACTAGTCTAAATTATTGGATACATCTGTGAACAAAACAGATAAAAATTCCTGCTCTGAGAGAGCTTTCTCTTAGGTAAGTAGGAAGAGACAATAAGAGTAAACCAGAGGAGACACTTATTATCCCATTTTACAGGTAAAAAACCATTCAGAGAGATAAGTGAATTATCGAAGGTTATACAGTTATTGAGTAGTAAAATAAAGCTCAAACTTTTCTGTCTTCAATCACAGCTACTTATTGTGAAATAATTGGCTACCAAAAGGAAGAAATACAACTCTTTAGTTGGCTTTTTGCATCTAAAATGAACATCTTTTGCCCCCACCAATTCCACTCATTCGCTATGTCTTCGTTTTGAAAGACTGGAGCTAATGTGTGTTTAAAATTCACCGAGAAGCTGCATTATTATCTCTGGAGTCAGAGCCTATTACAAATCCTTATATCTCTAGAAAATGGACATATTGAGAACAGGTGTTATTTTGATCTCTGATCATGAACTCATTGTCCACTTAGCTCCACACCTGTCAGTTCCTGGCTACCAGCACCATGGACAGCTGCTCTCCATCCTGGCCCTTTGAAAGATTCTACAGTAAAATATTGCACACTGTCTTCTGTTCCTCTGCATTTTAAGTATCATATGGCTACTATGAAAAATGACAATAATTTAAAAATTTCCCTGTAATTCATTGTCCGGAACATTTATCACCTCTACATGCTCAATTAATAAGCAGCAAAAAGTGCATAAGAATCCCAAACATAACATCTTCTGAGTTTTTAAAAGTGAATCAAATAGTAAAAGTTACACATTCCACAGGATATTATGCTGTTTTTCATTAGTACACTATTTCTTTTTATTGACTATGGTTTCCTTAACTGAATTATCAAAATATTAAATTTTAAATATATATATTTAGATGTGTAGAAATCAGATGCCAAGGAAATTCTCTGACCTGAGTATACTCTATAAATATGAATGTTCCCAGCATCATCTCACTGGCTGACAGGATTGTAATTTAGGTAACTTCACTGTGGTGAGATTATTAAATAAACATTTCAAAAAGGGAATCTAGCCTCCCAAAGTAGAAGGGGTTGTAACAAAGAAACTCACGAAATAAATGCAAGATAATCTGTTTCCTTCATTTTGAATTAGCAGTGGTGGGGGAAGTCTTCATTATTTATAAGTGGAGGAGTAGAATTTCATGCTGGCATTTTGATAAATGGTAAGAATTAGTGGAGGGAAAGCTTGTGAATGCCAAACAGGAACTTCTGTTGGTTACTGCATGGTCATTCATTTCTGGGAGGGATACTTTTCTGAACAACCCATGCTATGGTCTGACCATTGTAATTGGCTATGGTATAGTTTGCACATAGAACAAAAAAACATTTGTAAATTTTAGAGTCAGTCACCTAAATGAAGGTACACATGTATAAAATCCTTGCTATAAGATAGGAATAACCTAGTCAATGCAAAAGAAAGGAGGATGGAAGAAAGGAAAAAAGAAAGGAAAGAAAGGAGGAAGAATCTTCTTTTAGTAAACCTTAGTAGCAAAATGAGTGAAGCCAATTTTCGAATTTTGGTACTGTCTCCTAATTCCATGTTCTTTATGTATACAACAAATGATTTTAAGCACCAACACATACCAGGTACTGATCAGAGCAGTGTAAAGGTTGTATACAACCTGGAATTTTTTTCCAGCCCTAAAATATATTTCTTTAATGTACTGGTTGCTTTGATAGAGTAAATAACTGACCATTTGTTAGGCTGGTGATGCCCTTGCATGTGATCAGCTTCTCAGAGAGTCTCCTATTGTCCTGTAACCTAAAGGGGCAATCGGACCATGAATCAGCTGTGGGATTAGGCACGACAGTGTTATGGCTGTTTGTGCACTTGAGTCTTCCTGTACTTAGTGCCAGTGAGGTCTTATGACAATAGCTGAGAATAGAAGTTTTTAAAGATCCAATGGTCAAGAAGTTCAAAGTGCAGAAATGCCATCCACTGATCCATGTCACAGGTTTGGTGAGGCATATATGGACAGGAAAGCCATGTAAAAAAGAAGAAACGCCTTTGGCTTCATTTATGGCCCTTTGACAAGACACTTTAAAATCCCTGAGGCTTCAGTTTCTTCACTGGTAGGTACTCATACCTGCCTCGATACATCATTGTGAGGGTTACATAAAACTGTCTATGTGAAAGCTCCATGTAAATTCTAAATCACTTTAGAAATATTATGAAAGATAGCATATGCCTGTGAGATGAGCAGAAAGGTTCAGATACAAATAGGACAGTATTGGGCACCTGGGTGGCTCAGTCAGTTAAGCATCTGACTCTTGACTTCAACTCAGGTCATGATCTCACAGTTTGTGAGCTTGAGCCCCGTGTCAGGCTTTGTGCTGACAGTATGGAGGCTGCTTGGGATTCTCTGTCTGACTCTTTCTCTCTCTCTCTCTCTCTCTCTCTGCCTCTCTCTTTCCCTATCTCTCAAGAATGAATAAACATTTTACAAAGATCAAATAGGATAGTACCTTTTTGCATTTTTTGCTCTATTATAAAATGCAGTGCAAATCTACGGCCTCCACATAGCTTATATACAATATGCAATATAGGTTGAGAATTTGGAAATGTCAGGACTAAATCTCCATTACAGATGTTTGTTAATGCATACAGTGGGGGGAAAGTAATGGAATAATAGAATATTCTACTGAATATCCCTTCCACCTATTTGTCTTAGGCTGGCAAATGGGTGTGTGTGTGTGTGTGTGTGTGTATTTATGTCTTGTGTGAATGTGTGGTGAGATACAGAGAATATGTGTGGTCATGTATGTGGTGTGTGTATATATGTGCATTTGCTGTGTGTATGATATACGTGTTTGTGTGACTGTGCTATATATATGTGTGCATATGGTGTATGTGTGCCTGGTACTTGTGGCATGTGGATATGTGTGTATGTCTGTGTATGTGTGTGCAAAGTCTACATGTGGGTATGCAGTATTGAGTGTGGATATGTCTGATATGAGGCTCTGGAATTGACATTTTTGTTAATTCAAATGTTCTCTGGGAATAGAATTTCCATGGGGCCACATCATTTTTTTTCTCCTGGTGTCACAACTTGAATTCTACTAATTTTCCATGTCCTTATGCCTAAAGTTGCCTTGGCTTCACAACAGTAAACAGGCAACCTCTAAATTAAACATGAAGGTTTGACCTTTCTTCTCCCATTCTATAAAGGGCATATAAGAGCTAAATACTAAGATTGTGTGACTAAAAGCGTTTCAAAGAAGCAATGCTGATTTTGTGCATACATATATTTTTCCTATATGTTCCCCTAAGATATCCTAAACTTTTATCATTTTCAAACTATAGGATATTTAAAATATTTAATTAATTCCTGCAAGGTGAAAGACAATCGAGAAAATTTAGCAGACATTTGTTTAAAATACATATTTTAAAATTTCTGCCAAATAAACATTAAAATGATATATAGCTCTACCTTTTCTAGTGGATCATTTCTTTTTACATTCTTATTCTCTGATTTATTTCCTGGAATAAATAACTATTGATTGATAATCTCAGAGCATAAAGTAGTAAAATGATATACTTGGTATTTCCAGCATGAACGAAAGAGACTAAAGTTGTTTTTTTCTTTGATAGTAATGATTACCCTTTTTATTTTAAAAGTTGCATTTCTGAAAATTATGTTGGTATGATCTCAAGTGGCATCCTATTCAGCTTTCATGCAACAGTAAGCACCAAATTGAGATAGAAAGTACATGCACAGAGTGTAGTTTTTATTAAAGATTTTAAAGGGCACTATAGAAAGTATTTGATAGAAAATATGATTTAGACTGTATTTGTTTGGAACATTAAGCAAACTAAATGAAGCTATTTTGCTGATTTAGCCATTGCACAGACTGGTGCCTTTGCTCTTACTGTATTTCAGTGTCTAGGACCTTAGACACTTTAGTAATACAGTACCAGTGACTGATGTAATACTTCCAAAATCTTCACAGCCTCAATCGAGATCAGAAAATATTCTCAAAATGCGCCAATGAAAATATTCTTAACCTAGGATTTCCTTTCAGTTATTGCAATATATACACATGAATACATGTTCATTAGAAAATCAGATATTTTCTATGTGGAGTTGTCAAAAAGAAAAACCAAAAGATCATATTCCTTCATCCTAATGCATTCCTGATGGGCAGCTTATTGTGTGTGTGTGTGTGTGTGTGTGTGTGTGTGTGTGTATGTGTGTGTGTTTTGTCATATTATTTCACCCTTGTTCTCTATTACTACTGCCAAAGATACCCAAACTTAGTTTTCAAAACAAAAATGTTTTCTATATCTTTTCATAACAATATTGATAACCTTTTATAAAATCAATAAGTGCATTTTTGTTCCCTTATTTAAATAATAGATTAAAAGTGAGAACAACACAAAAGGACTTGACAACCTATAGTGTATACACTAAATCTGACCTCCTGGCTGGTAAATGGCAAAAGCATTAGCAAGTCCCATCAAAGGACAGAATGCTCAAAAGAAAAAATGTTCATTACTCATGCCTGATAGGCATAGATAAAGAATATAGGCTACCGGAAAAAATAAAAAAGTTTATGTTTTCTTCATACCAGGCAGTCTAAGATGTACTTTTCCCACTTTCCTTCCCTCAGTTGGTCCTCAACATCACTGCTTCTCAGTTTGCCTTCCAAAATAAAAATTTGATGATAAATATTCATAAAACTTTTAATAAAAGAAGGTGGTTATAACTATCAGGGCACAAATGTAGCAGTTTGTCCTGTGATAAACTGAATAATGACAAGGTTGCTGAACATATTTTATTCAAGGCCCTCCTCTACAAATTCAGATTTTATAATTACTGTGGTACATAACTGAGAGATGCTTCTTTGATATTTTTAATGCCTGGGGATTACAAATGTTTTGGATATTATAACGTGATTATTGGTTGATTGTTAAGAACAACAAATTCTTTCTCACCAAATGGTACCCTCGGAGTTTCCCGTAATCATATACATACACGTCATTCTTTCAGTAAAGGATCCATATGGCAAAGACAGACTAGCTGCCCTCCAAATCCATTTCCCTGTCTTCTTGGGTTCATCTGGGTTTCTTAGCCTCCCTGACAGCTAAATAAGATTACGTGAGTCCAATTTTGGCCAGAGGAATGTGAGGAGAAGCTACAGCTAGCAGACATGACCATAAATACCTTCAATGTGATATTCCACTCTCTCTTTTCCCCTCACAGGCTAGCTGCATCTGGATCCCCAGTCCATCCAGGAAGCCATGTGTTGAAAAAGGCAGAGAACTTTTCAGCCTGAGTCTCTGAATGGTTGTGTGGAGCAGACTCTTGTATTGCACATTAGTCTTCCTGTAAGCAAGAAATAATTGTCTTTTGTGTTAAGGCACTGAGATGTCAAGGTTTACTGGTATAACTGCTAATATTACCTTAACCCATACAATGGACCACACTCAAATGAAACTAGTGAATGGCTCACTTGGTGCTGGTACACAGAAGATGCTTGATAAATTAAAACTATTATTTTAATATAAATATTGAAGAATGTTATTTTACCTACTTGTGTCCACAAGCCTCTATCAGATTGTAACATTCCATAATATAGGAGACAAAGGCATGCAGCCATGTGAGTTCTGCTGTGCTGGCATCCAAGGACATTTCAGAACCCATCATTCCTGCTGGAAAATAAGTACAAATGGGGATAGTTTGGGGTAATATGCAGCCCCTTCATGGTGCCCTTCATGTAATAAAGTCCTAATAATTGCTTTTTCATTGCGCTGATGAAAATAATAATGAATGCCTTCCTTAGGCCTCTCATCCCCCTGCCATTAAGTTGTGATCTGGTAACTTCTGCAACAGACTGCAGAGAAGCCAGATTGGCTATGGTGCCATGGTGAGACTAGGAGCTTGATTGAAAGCAAGGGCTCCAAGTACATAAGAATAATTTTATATTAGTGGCAGAAAACAGTTGTTTTGGCTGACATTTATATCATGTCTAAGTATAATGCTCCAACATACAAAATAGTACATAAAGTAATAATCAAGAAAATGTCAAAATTCGTAGCTTATTTTCACTTCAGTGTGACATTTTGTCAAAAATCTGAAGCACCTCTTTGAGGTTTGGGTGTATTTAGATCTCTAACCCAAATTCACAAAAAGTGAAACTTCAGTGCTAAAGTGTACATTCTTGGGGCACCTGGGTGGCTCAGTCAGTTGAGTGCCTGACTCTTGATTTCAGCTCAGTTCATGATCCCAGAATTGTGGGATCAAGCCCCCGTGGCAAGCACCACACTGAGCACTGACTATGGAATCTGCTTAAGATTCTCTTGCTCTCTTTCTCTCTCTCTCTCTCTTCCTCCAGCTCATGCTGTTTCCAAAATTAAAAAAAAAATAAAAATTACTATTACTGCCTGTTCAAACAATGTTATTAGACAATAGCTTTTTGAACAGAGGTCTTAAATGCATTAACTAGATAGATGGGAAGATTATTTTGGACAAATCAAGATTTTTCACTTAAAATAACCAAGCAAAACAAAAGGACTCTGCAATTAGACCATAAGAAGCCATTATTTACCATTCCTTGACATTAACAATCAATTCTCCAAAGGAAAGTAATATACTATTGTTTGAATTTGTTACAATAAACGTGTCACATTTTTGCGGTGTAGTCTTTTTATTGACACATAACATACACACACACACACACACACACACACACACACACACACAGAAAGTGCACAAATCATAAATAGGCAATTCAGTGAATTTTACAAAGCGAATCCACCAGTGTAACCAGTACTCAGATTGAAATATAGGACATTATCAGCCTCCCGGAAGTTTATACCTCCTTCCAGTCATGAGCTCTTTGTCCCAAGGATAATAACTACCCTGGCCTCTAACACTATAGTTTGCTTTTGTTTCTTCTTCAGCTTTATGTAAATGGTATTATATAGTAGCTTTAATATATATTGACAGTTTCCCAAAGTGGTCGAACCAAATTACACTCCTGTCAATCATATATGAGAATTCCAGTTATTCCCATCCTCACCAAGACTAGATAGTGTTCATGTATTACTTTTATAATAATAACAATAATAATGACTGTTAATAATTTTAAAATGATCTCATTTCAGAGGAAAAAATATAGTCTAGACCATTTACAAGAAAAAAATCAGTAAAAATTATACACAAGACTCCAACTATTTTATTTGAATTTTTTATTTTTTATTATGAATGTGTTTCTACATACAGAAAACTAGAGAAAATAAGCTGTGTTTAATAATAGTTAATATTCTTCCACAATGTTCCAACTTTTTTTGCTTAAGTATTAAAGAAAATCACAGATGTCAAGACATTTCAACCTAAGCATTTTAGTACACATCTCTCTAAAAACTAAGAATATTTTCCTACAGAACCACAGTAATATTAGGACATCTAACAAAATTCTCTTATAACATCTAATATCTAATCCCTATTCAAATTTTCTCTACTTCTAATTTTTTTTTAATGTTTATTTATTTTTGAGAGAGAGAGGCAAAGAGTGAGTGGGGGAGGAGCAGAAAGAGAAGGAGACACAGAATCCAAAGCAGGCTCCAGGCTCTGAGCTGTCAGCACAGAGCCCTACGCAGGGCTCAAACCCACGAACCGTGAGATCATGACTTGAGCTGAAGTGCGATGCTTAACTGACTGAGCCACCCAGGCACCCCAAATTTTCCTTATTTCTTCAAAAAATATTTTTGGCAGCTGGTTTATTTAAACCAGTATTTACTCAGGGACCACACATTCCATTGGGTTGTTATGCTTCTGAACTCACGCTCCATTCCTCTTTTTTAACGACACTGGCTTGTTGAGTGAACAAGGCCAAATTTTCTGTAGGATATCTAACTTCTGGTTTTACCTCACTGTATCCTCACAGTCTGATTAAATTTGCTTTTCTGTCCCATGGATATCCTGTAAGCTCGGTGTTAGATCAAGAACACTTCATGGAGGGGCAATGACCTTCACATTGCATCAGCCCAGGAGGCAGACACCATCTGGTGTCTCACCATTAGCAATGCTAAGACTTATCACTGGGTTAAGATGGTGACCCCAGATCTTTCCATTGTAAAACAACCTATTCATCCTTCCAATCTTTAATTAATCTGGGAGGTCATTCCAACAGTTTTTATATTAACAACAACAAAAGATATTTTTAAGGCATACTGAGATATAAAGTATGCCTTTGCAAAATTTTCAAGGAAGGTTTATCTATAGTATATAGTTCCCCAACTGCCACCTATGTGATCCTTTTTTTTTCTTCCCCAACACATCTTACATTCCCTCCTTACTTCTTAGGTATATTGTGGTGCTAGACAAGAAATGACAACTGGGAAGAAAGGTACAGTGGAAGAATTCTGTCTCTAAACTCCTTTGTACAACCCCCACCAGTTGGAAAAAAGAATATAAACATCTTTTTGCATTTATCACCTGTTCAGTGGACTTCATTCTCAAGATGTTTTACAAACATGGGATGTTGGAGAACCACTTTATCCACCTATGACAATGTTCTCTAAAAACAATTTATTTTACAAATGTGGAATAAACTGTTAACTATTAAAGTAGTTATTATTATTAGTCCCACAAGAATATCACATCTGATGGGACCAATAATAATACAAGACATAATAGCTTAAAGAGCGTTGGGGTTTTTTGTTTGTTTATTTGTTTGAGGTTTTTTTAGTGTTTGTTTCAATAGTTTGGAAGAAGCCATAATACAGAGGCAAGATTCTGATTTTGCCAATATACATGAGCTGCACAATTACTCAGTGACCATTAGTCTCTTCAATGCACTGTGTCAATCCCTGATGTTGTTTTATTGTCCCATGAGGCATATTACTAGGTCTCAAGGGTGGAAAAATGCTAGAAGAATATTAAGCCCAGAATATGAAGGATGGACATTCACTGTGTGCTGAGCAGCCTGGAAATTATTGTTTAATATTAATTTATTAGATGATTGCTGAGCCAAAAGGACATAATATCCATTATGTAAATGTTCAGTCATGGACACTGTGCCCCAATACTTATCAACTCCAGGCTGAATATCGAATGGCGTGCATCCAAAACTAAGCATGTTCAAATAGACAAGTACTTTGTCATGAAAAAGCAAGACCATTCAGTAAGTAGTACATTATGTCCTACAAATGAGAGAGTGCTTTTTCTAGAACGATATTGAAGGCTCAAGCCAGAAAACAAAAATGGGTACTGGGGAAAGAAGCAAATAATGTGGTGGAAAAGGAAGAGCATGTCATTGCAACACATTAGCTCACATTTTGTCCCACCTCTATTTCAACAAATGTCCTAAAGGTGCAGTTTTATGTGCAAAGGGCTTGTGATTATACTTTGCAAGTCTTTCAAGGGTTTAGAAAAGGAATTTTCCTCTGTTTAATGTTATGCCTGACAGTAGGCGACTTGTATAATTCATTGGTTTATCTGCTCACCTTAGCGTTTTCAAAAATGAATTTGTGACTCTGTGATGCAGTTTTTGTGGAGACTTGAGTTTTATACGGTTGACCTGACAACCTTTTATATATAGTAGCCCATAGAGAATAAAGAGATTTTTCTATTTTATGAGTTTTCCTGTGACTCTGAGGGAGTCCCTGTCACATAGAATTCTCTTTATTGCTTCAAAAACCTATAGACCCTTTAAATGACCAGCGTGGGTAGGACACTTTGCCCCATTTCTCATACCCAAGGCTTATCTTCCTTTTCAGATCCTAGCAGTGTTTAACATGGAACAGATGTCTGTGAAATAGTTGTTGAATGGATACATGAGAAAATAAATTGTTGTATCATATCAATAAAGGTATGTGTTTGGGGCGAATCTTGAAGCTTAGGTGACAAGATGGTAAAGAATTTGGCCATCTTAATCATTTCTTGAGCAAATGAAACTAATCCTTCTGATGATAGTTTTCTGTGATAGTGGGGGAAGAATGTCTAAGTAGAGTGCCCTAAGAGAGCTGTCTTTATAATTATGTTCTTTTGCTTGTATAAGGAACCACTGCACACATGTGACTCTCTTATGGGCACTTTATGTTTGTTTTCAGAAAATATGCAGCAACATGTGACCTAGCAAATAGTAGGCATGAGAATTTTTATTGGTGAAGGAGTTGATTAGCAGATATAGCAGCTAGCTGTGACTTTGCCTTATTTCTCACGTGTTTCCCAGGGAGGAGACTCCTGTCTCTGAAATACATCCAGGACACCTGCTGTTTTGTCCCTTGAAGACAACTGAGTTCTTTTAGTCTGCAAACTCCTGTGGCACCATGTTTTACTTCCAGGAGAAAACTCTTTCCTGTAGCTTTCAGTTGGGTCTCTCCAGGACTGGCTGCCTCTTGGTTTTGCTGAGAGCCATTGCAATCACCTGCCCCAGTTCACACCAGACCTTTAGGTCCTGGTCAGCTCCTAACTTTCCAGATGACAGATTGGACAGGATGGGAGATAATGACCATTTCAGGAAGAAGCTACATTTTTATGATCTACCCTATTTGGAACATAATTCCTACCTGTCCTGCACAAACTTCAGCACCCCATTCACTTTGCTACACCTGACCATGTCACTGGATGCCATTGACTGCTGTACCTGCCATCTCTCGGTCAATGACACTCCAGGAGCTCTACAGTAAAAAAAATGTGCTTACCTTTTCAGGCCCATTTGGGCCCCACCAGTCAGCATAGCAGGGGTGTTGGATTATGTGTTAGTTCTGTCCTTCATTTGGATATGATTATAATAAAACCACCACTTTCTGGAGCCCAGGCTTCCAAAAGCAAGCAGGAGGAGAGGAGAGAATGTAAATAAAGAGCCCCTGAATACCCAGAAATAAGTGATGAATTTAAAAACTAAAGATCTAAATATTATTTTTTAAAACCAATATTGCATAGTAAAAGAGAAACCTCTAGATCAGTGGCCAGTGTCTCTAAAAAGTGAATCTTTTGACACAAGCCCAGAAGTAAGAAGTAATAGATAGGAGAGAAGCAGACAAAGGGACAAAATGAGAGAAAAAAATCAATGAAAATGAGCAGTAAAAGCAGTAGTGACATCGATAAGAAGTGATGGAGGCAGCAAGAAGGGACCTTCTGACCATTGGGAGAAGGAAAGCAAATGGGTGGAGAGAGAGAGTAAGGGCCACTCAGGCTAAATCTTGAAGTCTTTGAGGAGAAACTGGGACAAACTGTTACTCCCATGGAAGAGCTGAAAATGTATCTCTTCTTCACAGCATACAGAAAATAAATTCCACATGGATTAAGGACTTTAGTGTGAAAGGCAAAACTTGAAACTTTTAGAGAAAAATATAGGACAAAATTTTTATGGTTTCAGGGCAGGGAAAGATTTCTTAAACAAGTTATAAAAAGTATGCAACTCTTACAGGAAAAGATTGACGTTTGATGTCACTAAAATCAAGAATTTTTGTTCCTTGACAGACATCAAAAAAGGAGAAGGGAAAGATCGGCCACCAACCAGAAGAAGGTATTTACAACACATATAAATAAAGATGTTATTCAAAATAATTAAGAAGTATAACATAAGCACCACCATAGTGCCAACCATAAAGTGCTATTACAACAGCATCAGTACATTCTAGCTTATATCACTACATATCACAAAGGATTAATATCCACACTATATAAAGAACACACACACACACAACTTGGCCTTACCTAGCACATTTGAATATGTACAGTAGTTTCACTCCTCGGTATAAACCCTGTAAAAATTCTTGTCTGTGTGTACCAAGGTGCATGTACAAAACTGTCTTTTTAAGGCATTGATTGTAAGAGAAAAATAAAAATAATTCTAGTGTCCCTTGGTATTAAAATGGATAAATAAATAATGGCATTATATTTTATACAGTGGAAGCTCTGCATATGACAGTGAAAATGAATGAACTATAGCTGAATGAATGAGTCTCCACAACATATCATCGAATGAAAAAATAAGTCATAGAAGAATATAAAACATTCATTCCATTTATATAAAATAGAAAGCAATGAAAACCAAATAACTCTTTTGGGACGTGTGCAAAAAACAAAACAAAACAAAATAGGTTAAGAAACATAATTGGGATAGTGCCTAACTCTGGGAAGAACAGCATAAGGAAGGGGTAATAAGATCCAAGAGGGGCACACAAAGCAACCCATAAATTAAGTGGGGATAGAGGGTGTTTTATTATTATTCAAATATACATATGAATATGCAAATGTATATACATGTACTTTAGAATGTTCACATTTAGCATTGTCCACAGTTTAAAAATAAAAAAAGTAAAACAAAAAATAAAAGGGTGGTTGTAGAAATGAAGATACAGTAGAAAAAATATTAGCCCATCAGTGGATCGGCATAAAAATATGAGCAGTAACTCATATTAGTGTACTCACTAACTTCAGAATACTAACCACTTCTGAGAAGGGAGAGTGGGAAGATAAGGATAGAGACAGGCATAAAATGGACTTTGCCTGGCTCTGTAGGATTTTCTTTCTTTAATAAATCTAGATTGATGTCCAGATCAATGTTTGCTACATTATTTTCTGCACTTTTCTTTATATTTTGATTTAAAAAAGAAAAAGCTACATCAAATAAAAGCCAAAGTGTTGCTGTCCCAGCAATTGAATGTTAAGTCTCAATGACTTGGAAACCTCACCTATCTAGAATGACTTGATCAAGAGAACAGGAAAACAGGTACAGAGAGGTAAAGGGTAGCTCTACAGAGGATCACTTTTAGATGTAATCTATATTTTATCATCCCATACTTACAGTCCTGAGTTTAAATAAAATTGCAGCTGAGTGAATTTAAGAATTCTGTTTTACACATATTCTCTTGATCCAAACAAACAAGTAAACATGAACACCGTTTAAAAAATCTGATTTGCATTATTAGTTAAAATATATCCACATTATCTAAAGTTTGCCTTAGAACATCATTTTTATTATAATTTTGATTATAATTTAAGACTAAAATATTTTTAAGCTTTATTTAAAATTGTTCTTTCTAGATTTTAAATAAAGAAAATAGTTTTTAGCTTTGTGCATTGGGTGATTTTAGTATTTAACGCATACAATTATGTAACTGTTTTTTAAGGCTAGAATTTCTCCATTTAAAATTAACATTCACAATTTTATCTAAAAACTTAACACATTTGTTCACAACTAACATAATTATTTTTAACTTAATTTAGTTTAAATCTCTAGTCTTGAATATTTCATTGCTTTTATGAAATACTTTAAAGGTTAAATTATTTTCAATTAGGTATATCTATTAAAATTTTTAAATTAGTTTTAATACTTGGGTAAGTTTATTTTCCAATAGATGACACTTTTAATCTTTCTGTATTCAAACATGGAGTAAACTGGCTTGATAAAAGACACTCAAATTGCAAATTGACTTATTAAGTATAAAATTAACATTTACAGTATATCTATTAAAATAAGCTTAAAAATCTGTAAGGCAATTATTTTTTAATTATTATAAATTGCATAAAAACATGTAGACTCATGCCTAGAAACATCCTTTTAATAATGCTTTCCCTACTTTGCAAAAATTAGGTAAAGACAAATAAAGCTACTTGTATTACTCTAATAAACTAGTATGTTTGAATTTTAGTTTTGCTCTAGGATGGGAAGAAAGTTTGTAATGCTCTAAAGACTTGAATAAATTCATTTTACATTTCTGTAAATATTAGATTAATACTTTGTAACTGATTTATAACTGTCAAAATGCTAAAGCATACTATTCCATACAATACCCCCATTTTAGTTTACATATGATTTTCTTTTTACATTTACAAGACATAGACCATTTGCAATGCAGTAGCACTGTTACATTTCATTTTTTACATATTTTTATGATAAAAAGGCAATGATCATTGTGTTCTCAATTTTCCACTACCAGACAGGCAATTTTATTCCTGCATTCAAGCATCATGTCTCTTCCCGAAGTGTTGAAAAACTGTCATATTGTACCTGCATTTTGTTCTTACTAAGCCTGGCGTTTGGAAACTCCAGAATATACTGTAAGTGAAGCTATTATCATATGCAGAATCACTTCTCTATAGAAACAGATTGAGATCTGGGACAAGTGAAAGAAAGAAGACCTACTGTATGAAAATTAAAATAGCCTCTCAAAAACTCAACAATGAAACAGCTCCAATTACACTCCCAGGCAGAAACACCACAAATGGCTCCTGGCTCACAAAGAAAATCAATCCAAGAAGATGTGCTGATTTACATAGCTGATATGGCTGAAAAATGGGCACGGGGAGAACATAGCTTTCAACACACAAAAAAGCAGGTGAAGAATTACATTTGTACTGGGAGATGCATAACAGGAGAAAGAGCTCTTCTGAGTGAGCGCCCCACAAAAGGGACTGGCTCTGGAGCAAAAGACAAGGGCAACTGTGCCTGAGTCTTAGCCTGAGAGCTGTTCCAAGAAACTACTGCTGAAAATGGATGTTTTAAGAGGGATTCGATAAGTCCATAATCGGCACCCAGAGGTGATCACAAACTTGCAGAGAAAGTCTGTCACTTAGTGCTGTCTTATCACAGTCTCTACACGAGGTGTTATGCAATTTCCCATTCCTCTAGCAGATTGAAAAAGCACACTTTGATGTACCTTTTATTAATTTCACCGGCTTTTAAATTGTCAGAGCTGTGGATGCCTGCTATAATGTATCAGCCTGTTCATTACAGCTCTTGTCTATTCATGGTTTCCAGAGAATGAATGAAATAGCCTCAAAATTGAAACATGTACAATTGCTAAATTACCCATGAGGACAGGGACATATATGTAGTATGCTTCTGATTCCAGGGAAAGGTGAGGCTGAATAGATCCCCTGCATTTTTTGAGGCAAACATCCATCCCTACATTTCCAGCAATCCCAAAGAGCACATAGTGGCCTTTATGACACTCTTTGCATCACTACTTTTTAGTTTTTTTCCTTCTCTCCTTGATAAGGGTGAAAGGGTGAGAGATGATGGTAATCAGAGTCGGTGAAGACCACTTGGGTTCAAGTCCTGGCCCCACCACGTACCAAGATGTATGACCTTAGACAAATTGCCCAATCTCCCTAAGCCTTACTTTCCTCCTCCCCAAATGGCTAAATAACCAACATCCACTGCAAGATTTCTCAATCTCAGCACTATTGACCTTTGGGGCCGGCTAATTCTTTTGGGAGCTGTCCTGTGCATCATAAGATGTCTAACACCATCCATAGCTCCTACTCACAAGATGCCACTAGCATCTCCCCCACCCCAGTGTGACAATGAAAATATTTCTCCAGACATCACCAAATGCCCCCTGGGGGTGGGGAGTGGGCACCATCACCTTTGATTGAGAACCGTTGTTCTATTTAGTATTTTGATGAGTGCCAGGCATTTCTTAAAAACTCTTCGAGTGTTAAATTATCGGTTCATCCCAACAGAGAGGTGGGAAACTGAAGCACAGGTACAGAAACTGAAGCACAGAGAAATTAAGTACCTTTCTGGAGGTGACACAGCTTTCGGGGCTGAGCCTGGACAGCAAGCAGGGTTAGGCTCCAAAGTAGAGGCTTCACCTCTACTTTCTGTTGCCTGAGGTGATCACAGTGTCGGCCTCATTGAGCTATTTGGCACATTCAGTGACTCAAAGACTGTGCACGCTATTGCTATTGGTGTCACTGTTGTCACTCAAGAGCACAGCTCATCTATTCTGCAAGGCAAGGCTTTCTCCCACGGATTCAGAGCCAGCCCCACCACACCCCCAGCCTGTGCCTCAGGGGACAGAAGGAGGCAGAAACCCTGTTGGACTTCCCTCTCCAGCTGCTAATTCCCACCTCAGCTCAGTCCCACCACCCCATCTTATCACTGTCTGATTCAAAAGTTCAGAGAAGTCCAAAGAAACTCCGCATTCAGAAACAGAAAGGGATCTGATATAGAACCAATGGTTCTCAGATTTGGCTTCACATGGTAATTACCTAGGGAGCTTGGCAATACAACCTGGTGTGCAGAACCTCACACCCAGAGATTCTGGCTGAATTGGACTGGGGTGAGGCTTGGGTGTTAGGGTTTTTCAAAACCCCTCAGGTGGTTCTAATGCGCAGCCAAGGTTTGAAACCACTGACTTAAAACATCTTTTCTGTAATAACCTATTAGTTCATTGTTTACTAATTAAGCGTTATAGTTTACTGTTTAAATTGGGGTGTTATTTCATGTCACCACAAGGGAACTAACCTAAAATTTACTGGATAAAAATAAACTATAAACACTGGCGATTGAAAGCGTGCACAAAGTAATGAATGCAGAAGAGAAGAATTAGAGTATAGATTTGCTATTATCATGAATGCCACGCGGAGAATGATCCAATTCTAGATGAATAGCCGTTGTTCTCTGGACCGAATTTCAGCAACAGTGGACTAAGGGAGTTTGCCAGGCTAAAAAAAATTAAAGTCTTTAATGTCTAAAAATAAGGGATTGGCCAAATATGTAAAGGTCATATTATGAAACACCATGCTTCCTTCATGGCGATTGTTTAAGGTGAAATAAATATACTGACACAGAAAAATGCTCACAATATGTTATCCAGTGGGTGGAAAAATAGTATATACCCAAACACTTGTATCCTTTCTAACATAAAAATAGATACCCATAGAAAAATATCTAGAAGGATGTATCGCAAAACATTGAGTGGTAATTGCTAGATAGTGGGGTTAAAAATCACTCTTCTTCTTTTTGCCTCTTGAGATCTTACAAGCTTTCCACAACACTTGTGCATGACTTGTGTAATGAGCAATATAATTAAAACTAAAATTCCAATTCTCTTGTTCTAATTTTGTGTTCATGAAAGCATCTTTCCGGTCTATAATCTGGCAGATTTAGTGCATGTAACTCCCAACAAAACTATCCTAGCTGGCTTCAGGCCTCTAGTACTGTAGTTTTTTGGGGCGCCTGGGTGGCTCAGTCCTTTAAGCATCTGACTTCGGTTCAGGTCGTTTTCTCACGGTTTGTGAGATGGAGCCCTGCGTCGGGCTCTGGGCTGACAGTTTGGAGCCTGGAACCTGCTTTGAATTCTGTATTTCCCTATCTTTCTGCTCCTCCCCTGTTCACGCTCTCTCTCTCTCTCTCTCTCTCTCTCTCTCTCTCTCTCTCTCTGAAAAATAAACATTAAAAAAATTAAAAAAAAAACTACTATAGTTTTTTAAAGTGAATTTCTGTTGCCACCAATATAAACCCTGCACAATTCGGTGAACCAGGGTCTAATTCCCCATCTTGCATTGTGGGACCTCTCTGGGATGCTGCCCTAAAACAGTCAGGTGGCCTTACCCCATCTTCTCACACACATGACCATACACACGTGGCTGTGTGTGCACTTTCATTTAGAGATCTCACCTCAGCATCTGTGCTCCTGGTTGGACCATCTGAAGAATCAGGCCACTTCAGGCTGGGGTTCATTTTGAGCTAGAGTTGGACCTTGCTTTCCTGTTAAAGGAAATAATGAAAGCAGCTAAAGACATATGTTGCTGGAAGCATATAGACACAATCAAAATATAAAAAGTGAGCTTTTGTGTTAACAGTCTTTGCTTCTGAAAGCAGGTGCCTAATACAACCATATCACCAACAAAGAGCTTTGCATGCGATAAATATTTGATGAATGAATAAATGAATGAATGAACAAACAAACATAATCAAAAGCCATCCACGCAGAATAAAAATGAATCTTACCTGGTGTGGGGCAGGCCCCTCAGTGAGCCAGGCTTATCTTTTTTTCGCACTTTTAGATTCAGACGTTTTCACAGATGAGTGACACATGGCTCCTGCGGTTAGAAGCAATTCACAGACTCTTTGTGCCAGAGTTCATATGATAAGCCATGGGAAAATACCTTCCGAATGAAAAGAAAATGTGGAGAAACACCCTTTCTCTAACATACATGCTTTTGTGGGATTTTTACATCCTTTTCAGAAGCCACTTCTGTGGTCTGATAGGTTAACATGCATGCTGCTGCAATACTGGGTTAGTCACCACATTCAGGAATTAGAAATTTCTTCAGGAAATCATTTACTTCATCCTTCGGAACCACTGCCCTCCCTGCCCCCCTTCTCTGTGAAGAAAACACCTCAGCCTCTATACTCAGGATGTCTGATTGAGCCTCAAAGACCTCTAAGGAAGGAGATGCTATCAGTTTTCTTAGTAACCTTTTCCAAAGTCTTATTTGTCAAAGTGAAATTAAGAGATTATTAAATTGATCCCAGGTATTCAGCTTTATAATTATCATAATACGTTACCATCCTGTTGAAAAAAACTAAAAATAGTTTCCTTAATATAGTCTTTCTAATCTGAGTCAAATTTAAAATTAATCATCTATAATTACCAAAACTAATTTAATTAAAACTAGCTGTTCACCATCTGGTCTTATTTGTATAAATTTAAGAATCTACCATTTCATAAGAAATTCCTCTATTTAACCAATTATGTTAAGCATAATTATTATGTAATTAATCTCAGTTCAAATTACATTTCTTGTCACTTGACGGAGAAGTAATTTATGTGATAAAAAAAAAAAAAAGCAGTTGACCAACTAATTGCTCTGCCAGACTGGGGTCTTTTATCTCAATGTCTCACCATTTTTTTATAAAAGGTACTTTATAGGAAAACATTCTGTGAAATATGAGACTAGCTATTGCCAGTGCAAAGTAAACATAAGAAATAGTGTTTGGAATGAATCATCGTTACATTTTGCAGTTTCAAGACCTTTACCTGGGTAAATTAGTAAGCAAAGGAATGAATTAAGGGTGGAAACAGAACACACATTATAAAACTAAATGCAGTAAGCCAAGAAAATTCATAAGGAAATAGGAACTAGGTAAGAATGTATGTACTCCCAAAACAAGCTTCCTGCAATATTCTCGATTGCCGGCTACTTTCAGATGCTTGTTTCCTTTCTTGTGATGGATAAACCTGCTAATAGAAGAGATGAATAGTTACTGATTATGAAAAAGATACCTTTACAAATAATGCTTACTTCTATGCATTTCCTTTTGAAGACTTCTGAAAAATCAATGATGCTATCTTAAAGAATCTAAAGAGTACGTGTTGCTCACCTAAAATCTTATCATGTGGGAGGGAACTTGATCACTGAAGGAGTAGGTGACTTTCTGAAGAAGAAGAAACAATTTTGAAGACACGACTGCCTTGCTGGAATAAGGACTGAAAGAGAAGACAGAGAGTAAGGCAGAAAAAAATAAAATTGAAGTATTTAGGATTCTTGATCCAGCTGCAACCTTGCACTAAATACATGGGGGGAAAAAGAGAAGGAGAGAAGTAAGAAACTGACATATATCCAAATATGAGAAACACTTTGTAGGACAAAGGAAGAACTTCTTTCTACAAGCTCAGTAAGAGTCAAGTGCATAGCGTTTCTTTATTCGTTCCCTGTAGCACTTATTTTATACGAGAGGTTGTATCAAGTGCACTAGGCATTCAAAAGTAAAGCTTCCGTAGAAGAAGGGGCCATATGATAAGAGGGGCTATAAAAATTTTTACCAACCTGACTAAGAGAAAAACACGGAGAATTTTTGTAACTTCAGCACTCATTCTAAGTCTTAAAATCATGAACTGCATCCATCTTACACAACAGTTTTATACCAATTTTAATCTTCTGAACTTGATCATCGCACCATTGTCATATAGAAGAATGTCGTGCTCTTAGGAAATATACACTACAGTATTTAGGGGCAAAAGGTGTACAGTTTTTTAAAATAAACTCCCAAATGTTTCAGGATAAATATATATGAAGCAAACGTGCCAAAATGTAAGCCATGAATGAGTCTGAGTGAAGGATATATGAAAGTTCTTTGCACAGTTCTTGTAATTGTTCCGTAATTTGAAATGATTTCTGAATAAAACTTTAACAAACAAAAATGATAACCTCAAAAAGTATTCTGTATCTAAAAAACTCAAAGTCAGGATCAGAGTGTTGGGCTAAAATATGTAAGGTCTGCAGATTCTGTGCTTGGAACAGTGGTCCTCTTTCTCCTACCCAACCCACACCTCAGCCCTGCTCCGCAGTGCAGAGGGCTTCTCAACATTTCTGAGAAAACAACTCTAACAATGAAGGTATACGCTATGAGAAAATTTGATACAAAGAACACAACAGCTGATGCTCTGTCCCTGGTGGGAGCGGAAAATGTTCAATTTTTTTCTCTGAACACACATCTCAGCAATAAACATAGACCCCCACTTTTCCAACGGCTTCCGTGAAAACCAGATGGCATCTCTCGGATAGAATACTCATGACTACAAAGGTGGCATATGGGTCAGTGCCAAGATGATCACTTACACGGCATCTGCAGATGGTGGTCCACCACATCCTGAGGCAGGAATAATGAGAACAGCATCCACTTCATCATCATCTGAATATCCAAACAAACACCAGGGGAAAGTTAATGAAAACAGCACCGGGGCATGTCCCGGGGGTGCGAGGGGGGTCGGCTGGCTCACCTGAGATGAAATGAGATCTGCAGCAAAACATATGCAAAATATTGAGTTTGGCTTTTAATTGAGAATCAAGGATGATGGATCTAAAAAAGAGTGTTACAAACCTCCAAGCACTACACAAAAGGAAGAGATTATTTCTGTCCATGAAGCTAAATAATGAAAACAGATACATTCCTCAAATGTTGTAGAAGTGAATAGAACTTCTCTAAAATTAATAATAAAAGGCTTTCATCAGGACAGATAGGATGGATTTAATGTACTTTCAGAAACTGAAAGGGCAGTTTCCCTAATATATACAAGTAATGCAAATGGTAAACAGAAAATGTTATTAAATTAAGTTCGATAATTAAAATCGATCATCTTTAGTTCTGAACTGCAATATGATAAACTATACCAGGACTATAATAAATGATGTAGTTCTATATCCTTCAACTTGTCTGAAATTTCACACCTAAATACATCTTGATTTCCAGTGCTGTTTATTCATACCTTCTTATTATCAACAAACAATTAACTTTTGCTGGGGAGAAAATAAAGGGATTGTCAGATGGGTAGATGGATGAATGGCTGGACAAAGGTATGGATAGAAGGATGGATGGACCGAAGGATGGGTGGGGGCTAAAATGCGTGAGTGGAAGGATAGAAGAGGATTAGATGAAAGGAAGAAAAGATGGATGGATGGAACAATAATTGGTGTGAAGAAAGGGCATACTGAAATTGACTAAACGCACAGGTTTCTGAGAAATCCGGTTGAGACATTCAATTCACAATTAATCAAAAGTTGTTTTTGACTAAGTCTGTCCTTGGCTGAACCAAACTGAATTTACATACCAGTTGAAATGCTAAACCACTGTTTCCCAGGGTGTTTAGCATGGGGTGTCTTCCATGATTTCGTGATGGTTTAAGAATATATTGTATTCAGGGGGCACCTGGGTGGCTCAGTTGGTTAAGCATCCGACTTCGGCTCAGGTCATTGTCTCGTGGTTTGTGAGTTTGAGCCCCGTGTCAGGGGCTGTCAGCCTGTTTCAGATTCTTTGTCTCCCTCTCTCTCTGCCCCTCTCCTGCTCCCATTCTCTCTCTCTCTCAAAAGTAAATAATAAATGTTAAAAATTTTATTAAAAAAAAGGAATATATTGTATTCATAACCATGAAGCTATCTTAAGTTTTTTAGCTGATGAAAACAAACATGTTACTCTCAGCTGGGTCAAGTCAATCTGATTATTTCTTATAAATGTCCTGGAAAGATAATTGGTAAATGCATATATTGCTTTTAATGTCTGGCCCTCCTTTTGTCATTGAAATTTAATCTGTGACTATTTTTTTTCTGGCTTTTCCTACCTTACCTTGGCAGGACCTCCTTTTTAAGGTACTTGCTACATAAAATGTTCTGAGAGCCCTCTGTTCTCTGTTCTCTCCCTAGGTTTTAAGAACATTTCTAGGTGTTTAAGAACATTCCTTGTTTGGTTGTATGGTGTTCTGGTATAGTTAACATTTGTATCTGTTAACTTAGAATTTATTTTTCAAAGATTGATTTCTTTCCAATTTCAGCCCCTCCTCCTCCAACCCCAACCCCACACACTACTTTCTATTCTAGGACTCAGCCTACAGACTTCCATTACTTAAATGTGCCTTTTACTGGTGCAATGGAAAGAGCATAGGATTAAGGGTCTGAAGACTTAGGTAAACATATTAGTAAATCTTCACTAATCATTTAACGTTTTTATAACTTAACCATCAGATGTAGATATTATCAGTTCTTTCATAGAGCTATTCTGATAAATAAATAAGATAAAATATTTTCAAATTCTATGAAAATAAATATGCTAATTTAGGGCATTTAAAATGTAATTATTATCTGTTCACATTTCTTTCCGCTGCCTGTGTCCATTTTCATTAAGGCAACTCAGCAGACTTCAACAGGGTAACAGTGCCTACCACATCACAGGCTCTCAACAAGTATGAATGTTCCTTTTCCTTCACTAATAAAAATTTAAAGTGTCAACTTCAATGTATAATAAATAGAGATTAATGGAGTTGGTTGTGCTAATTCCCTTAAGATATTCCCTGGCTGCAATTTTTTTTTTCCTTCTGGCAGGTGGGTGGATAAAATAGTGTTGATGATAGCTAAACAGGAGAATTGCTGGCATATAGAGCACTTTGGTGTAAATATCATGAAGGTGTCTCTTCCTTCCAGCTTAGCTCTGTGCCAGATGCTGGATTTCAGCATCACTAACACCCAGGTGAGCTCCTGTTGTTCAGTGTACGAATTGCACAACCAGAAATGGCATCCCTGTAACCATCTTGGGGCTGAGAGATTGGAAGCTTCTACCAGTTAGGCATCACTATAATATCATTCAAACTGAAAATATTGGCTTAGCTATTCCTAATCATACAAATTTTTCACAGGCTTTTCTCTTCTACATCTGTTGACTTAAAAGCATGATATATGTTATATAAGCTTCTTTGTCCCACCATGGAACTGTATCTTTTAAGCTGTTTCTCTCATCATTTTATACTATTAAAGACATTAAAATGGTGCCTATCTTGGCTGAGTGATAACAAGTGTGATTTCCACTTGAGTGTTCTTTCAAAAAGCAAAAATATCCCCTCCATTAGAATAATACAAGAATTTATAGTGAAGACATATTACATGGAGACGTTTAATTTACAAACTTCCCACTGAAAATATAAACTCATGTGTCTGTTTGGCCTGTGCTAGGGGCAGGGGTTTCCTTCCCCGAAGTATTGGGGAGGAAGCAAACATCCTAAGCCCTTTAATTCCTCTTGCCCCCCTCCCCCACGTGACCTGGAGTTTCTTGGATCCATGACAGACATTCCCTAGTGGCTATATCTCCTTGTGGAAGAAGAGAGTCACCATAGGAACGGTGGGAGTGGATGGGATTTTACCATGAGGCTTACTCTGTTCAAGAATTTGTTTTCAAGGACTCACCACAACCCAGACAAGAAGTATAGGTTGAATAGAGAGGAGATAAAAACCCTTAGTATCACGTGTACTGAGTGCAGGGCAGGCAGGCATGTGGATATTCCAAACAGCCATATTTCCTTTTAATCATGCCCTGGGGACATAGAAAGTTCACAGAGACAGTCAGAGGCTCCACGAGTCCTTCTTCCCATGTTCCAAGGAGCAGCAAAAGCACAAATGATCTCCAACCTGTAGTTTATGCTACAAGGAGACACTAGAAAGTGGCTAGAGTCCGGGACCAAATTGCAAAAGCCTGACATTTGAGTTACTTTTGGGTAGTCTTTACAGGGTGTGCTGGAGATTTAACCACCATTTATAGCATTGTTTCTATGGGAAAATATGCCATACATTTCAAAAACTAATTTACAAGTAGATTTCAGAGAATAGAGCATGAACAAATTGAAATTTACTTTTAAAAATAATCCACATTCAGGATGGAATTAAATAAACACTTGAGTACGACTATGAACTTAGTTGCTATTTCTTACACATCGTATCTGTCAAACTTGTTTTAAGACTTACGTTTAATTAAAAATGCAAACCTTTGGTTCTCAGCAACTCCCTTCTAGTTATTACTTAATATTTGCATAGATAATTTAGGATATTTTTAGCTCATGGTGCTCTTGGACAGATCTGAAGGTTTTACAATAACCATGTGAACTGGGTGACTATTGTTAATCCATATTTTAAGTGAGGAAACTGAGGCTCAGCAAGTTTGGCTCGGGTTTTATAAGCATTAAGTGAATAAAACTGGAACCCAACCCCAGGCCTGATGACAAATCCCATGCAGTCTCTTTCTACAACACCCACTGTATTGTACAAACCTTCTGATGATCAAGGAGTGAGAGCAATCAAATGATGCTGTTTGTCTGAAGGAAAAGTCCTTGATCACTTTTTCCAACTGGAAACTGTTAGCAGGTTGTTTCATTAACTAGCTGGACGCCTTCCCCTTTTCTTATAATCAACACTTGGCTTGCTCTTGTACCACATCCTTCCCTTAGAATCAGCAGCTCGCCTTTGATGCAGAGCTTGGGCATTTTCTGAAAGCAGAAGTATATTTTCAATAATGAACTATTCAAAACAGCATGTGAAACAAAAACTTAAGATTTTTTAAACAGAGGCTTAAAGCCACTTACTTCTCTTTGAGCAATATCCACATCCTTCTCTGGTTACCAATTGGCAAAGAAAATGGAAGTCTTTGCCTCCAGCAAATGTACTCAGAGGTCACCCACAGACAGATCCCAGCATGAAAACCAGCTGAAACAAGACAAACTGAACTAAATGGATTGGTAGGTACACTGAGTCTTATTAGCATGATTTTATTTTGCTATAACCTAGTGCTTATTTCATGAATAATCAACCTATCTTATTCTTAAATATACTCAAGAAAGGAGATTTTATAAGCGATTGTAATATCCTATTTCATTATTTAATAGATGGTACCATCAACAAGTTCTACTTTACTTCGTTTATTTCCTCTACAAATAAAATCATATTTATCATTCTTTTTATCTCTGAAGTTAGCAGATCAGAAACTGAGAATCCTTCTTTTAAAAAAATACTTGATATTCCTTTTTAATGTAAGAACCTTTTATTATCCTCTATCTCCATTGACATTTTTCTAGCATATAGCAGGCATCCAATAATTGTTGATTGAATGAATGTTGATAGTATTTATTGATTCAGTAAGTATCTGTATTATACTATCAGTGCATCCTATGGGAGATATTGGAGTCAGAATGAGCAATAAGAAAGTTATTGTCACAGAAGCTTCTATGGAGTGATGACAATGACAGCCAATGAATGCGAGAGATATTGCAAAGGCAGAATGACTTGACAATTGAATCTAGGGAGTAAAGAGGGAGAAATCCAAGATAATCAATCTTTTTGAGACTGGGTGACTGAGAAGACAGTGATATTAATAGCAGAGTTCGAGAATATAAGAGAAGAAGCAGGTTTCGTGATGGGGAGATAATTACTTTCAATCCCCTGAAGCTTGAGTTACCAGTGGGAACTCCAGGCAGAGTCTAGCGGGTCAGTGTGAGGGTGGAACTTTGGGAAAGAAGTCAGAACAAAGCTGGGATTTAGGCCTGCCTTCACTGAGGTGTCCGACATCCTGAAGTTGTGTGAGCTACCACGTGGAAGAGTGTGGAGAGAAATGATGATGCTCAAGCTGAGGAAGCAGAGGGAGGAGGGAGGCCCAGAGAAGGAGCACTCTGAGAGGATGGAGGAGAGAACTGCAGAGCCGAGGGCCACAGAAACCGGGGGAGACAACCAGGTTTAGGATTTGCTAGTCAGGAATGGCCAATAGGGACATAAGTGAAAAAAAGGAAAAGAGACCCTGACAGTCTTCTGCAGAACCATCTTAAGAGATCATGGAAGCCAAGGCAGAAGACATGGAATCCACAGTATGGAAGTGAAAGGGGAATGTGTAGACTCCACTCTCAAATCATTCAGAGATTCAGGGAAGAAAATCAAGCCTGTCTCAGAGATTATCCCAGAAACCTCTGTCAGTCACATCCATCATTTTAAAAGTTTGCTTCTCTAAAGTTCTGCTATATTTTTTACTGCTTCCTCTTTTGAATTTTTTAAAAGCCTCCTCTTAAGATCCCTTTAAATTTCCCTCTTTTCTATCCTGTTTTCAGACAATTACCTTGTTTCTCATTACTTTCCTGTAGTATTCTAAAGTTACTTTCTTCCTCCCCAGCCTCACACTCAAGACACTCTTCTACCCTTATTATTCCCCCCCCCCTTGAATATTGCACCCTCCAGTCCATGATTTTCTCTCGCTCCAGACTATTTTCTATGAAAATCTGCCCACCTCGTCAGGGATGGATTCCACTCACAACTGCACCCCAACTTCAATCTGGGCTTGGGTTTGTATATTAAAATCCAATTCTTGACATTACTAGTTTTGCTTAAAAGCTCAAGAACATGGTAAACTTGATTATTGACCTTTGTAATAATTGTATCTGCTTTCTAGACTTGGCTGAACCACCATACTACTTACTGGGAATAAAGGTTAGGCAAACACAACCTCACAAACACATCAGTGACCGTCCATATTTTCTGAATCATCTGATTTATCTCCATAAGAGTTATTTATAGAAAAATAAGGCTATAGTAGTAATAGTAATAGTAATATCATCTAGTATCCTCTGTTTTCACTATAATTTTAATCTATTCTTTAGCAAAAAAATAAACTTGTAGACTTACTATTTGAGCAAACAGAAATTTATCAGTCTATCAGTACTGGACTTTGTAGCATATAGTTTTCCTTCTTTATAGACAAAGGCATGAACTATGTATTACAGGATCAGAAAGTTCAGAGTCAAAATTCTTTGAACTTTGTTTTACTTGAAAAGTAATATTTGAATTTTGCTTTTAAATAATCACTTTGTTTACTATTTTGTCTTCTGTAAGCACTCATGATTTTTCGTCAGTTTTCAGATTTTAAGCCAAGACATAGATAATGATGGTTAGACATGAATAACCTTGAGATATTAAAAGGATGCTATGGATAGTGAATGCAGTATGTTAAGAAGCACAAAGAACGGCTAACTTGTATCTATATTATGTAAATTCAGAAGTCTTCTGTAAATGTTGTCTCTGGGGATAATTTCACAAAAGCACCCTCTTCCTACTTTGAATTAGCACTTAACAATTGTAAAAGTTGATTTTTCCCCTGTAAGTGACTCAGAAATCTTCCTTACTTTCATATCCCTAGAGATAGAAAAATGTTTCATTAAAAAAATCAGCTGCAGAATTTATTCCTGGCTAATTATGTGCAAGATTTTACAAAGACTAACTTGCAGCTAGAATTATTGATGGTTCATAGTTTACTCTTAGCATAAGCTAATGAATTTGAAATAAACCTGGTCCAAAGATGTTGAGACAAAGCTCCATTATTACCCAGCTCTAAGCTATCATTTATTCACTGAGAAAAAAAAACTCAGGAAGAAGCTTGCCAACAAACCAGATGTCACCATCAGTAGACAATTATGTTCCACAGTTTGGCACCTGGGGCCCACAGTCATCATCCAAGGAGGAGGAGAAATAAAACGTAGAACATTCTGATGACTATAGACGAAAAGATTCCAAATGGCTTGTGGGAAAAGTGGAGGCCGAAAGGTTGCTCCTTTCATTCTCAACAAGGAGACCTCAGGACAAAAACCCGCTCATGGTCTACTTGTTGAGGATGTCGTGATCCTGACAGATACATCTGAGTCTTTAAAAGGACTTAAGCACTCATAGAGGCTGTTACTGAAGCTAGTATGGCAGCATTTTGTACACCAAAAGATTTGCTGCTTCACCTAGAAGACGTCTCTTTTGGGGGTAGCTTGTCAATGGACTCTAAGATGTTTCCTTCTCTGATAAGTTTTTTAAAAATGAAAAGGGAAGCATCTTGATTTGAAGCTGGTTTCGGTGAAGCGCTGGTCAAAACATACGGACGGCATTGCATAAAGTACCTTTTTACAAGCCTGCCTCATCCCATAATTAATCTATGATTAAGAAACCAGAATCTCACCAAGGTCTCTCATAGTTTCAGCTAAGAAAAAAGAAAATGAACTTCTTCTTTTGATTATGTTACAATGTAGAATACACTTTACAATCCTCTAATGGCTCCAAATGAATGTCTAGATGACCTAATATATCTTTTTTACTCTTACATAATCCAAGAAGTAAATGAGTAAATGAAAATTGAAAGAACTTCTTTTCTTTAAATTTTCATGAAATACTTCCTGATATGTATTTATATTTATATCAGTTTTCCCTTACGTGGAAACTGCCCATCTGCTCATATTCATATAAAAATGAAGGGTTGACTTTAGATTTATTGGTTAAGTCTGTAGGTTAACAGAACAGAATCCTGGCCGAATGGGAACTACTTTTTCTATTTTTCCTTGCCTTTGCAAGTCACCAAATTCTAGACAGTTTTTTTTTAACTTTTTTTAACATTTATTCATTTTTGAGAGACAGAAAGAGCATGAGCAGGGGAGGGGCAGAGAGAGAGGAGACACGGAATCCGAAGCAGGCTCCAGGCTCTGAGCTGTCAGCACAGAGCCCCACATGGGGCTCAACCATAAACTGTGAGATCATGACCTGAGCTGAAGTCCGACGCCTAACTGACTGAGCCACCCAGGTTCCCCTAGATAGTTTAAAATAAAGTATAATTTAACTTAAAGATTATGTTTATTGTGCTTATTAGATGGTTATCATATATTTCCATAATCAAAAACAGAATTTTATAGAATCAAGAGAATATTTGTTTTTCTTAATGTTTCATGCAGATAAAGCTAACTGGATCACTTACTTAAATTACTCGATGAATCTACAAACAGTTCTTTCCCACAAACAGACTTTACCATATTTCTTAAACTTACCCATACTTTGGGCAAAGAGCGAGACTTTTCTTTATGTATGATCCATATAGTGCCAAGCATCTAGTTAATTACTATAAATATTATATATAGATATATATTGTATAATTAGTGTGAAGAATATAATTAATAATACATTAACATATGTCTAAAAGTTGTGGTTCCAGAGTATATCTTTCAGGCTTCCAGTAACTATGTGTGTTATTTCATGATGAGGTAGTACATCAGGTTGCTTCTGGAAATGACATGCTTTTAATGCAGCAGTTTTCAAATGTTTTGGTTTGTGAATCGTTTTATCAAAGGTTGAAAACAAAACAATGGGCTACAAGTCTCACTATTACTACACCTCCCACTTCCTTTGCCATCAGCCCTTCCCACTGAAACCATTCATGAACATTACTAGAAAGAACATTGCTGTGTGTCTAAATGATACACATCAATATATCATAAATAATTTTCTAGTTTGCCTCTAATGTGATGAACATTACGACCCTCTGATGGTGATAAACGTTAATGCCACCAGCCTGCGTGGAGCTCTTGATCGATGGGAACTTGTTTTCTTAGTGACCGGAAACAAGCTGAGAATCAGAAGACCCCAGTCCTCTTGCAGGATTGGCATGATCGGGTGCAGAGTCTCTCCCTTCATCTGAGTTCCCTCAATTTACATGAAGAATTGTTATTCCTGCCCCTAATTCACAGCACAGAAATAATGAACTCTGTTCTCAGCGCTGCGGAGAGTGATGGCCCTTCCTCAGACATGTGTAAATTGAAAAAGCATTAGCAACATGCTACAAAGCAGTCCTCACACATCCTCACACGCCCCCTCTGACACCTGTCTATCCTATTCTAAAGTGGCAGAAAAAAATGCCTGGAGTTAATGGCCGCACTCGTCGCCAGCTCCAGCTGAACGACTTTTGGAATGGATGCAAAAATAAAGACAGAATGGTCTGTCTCCTCCCCAGCTCTAGCGGGAACTCTGTAGCACTCTCTCAAGGTCGAGAGTAGAGATGACTGAAGTGGGTGGAGAATTTCTGCAAAACACTTCAAGGCCCATTGAAAACTGAAAAGGGCATATTTTTATAGTAGAACATTCAGTATTGTAAAACTTCTCTGCAAAGTTTCTTTCCAGAAATGATGGCTCTGATCGCTTTATCTCTGATATATATAGCCAAAAATGGTAGGAAAATGGTAAAATAAAAGAGAAAAATATTATTTAGTCATTGATGTATGCTTTTTAAAAATTAGTGTATATAATCTTTGATTTAAGGAATGTCTTCCTTTAGTTTGAAACTCCATGGTGAATTTTTTCATACAACTTACAATCCAAAATATTATTATAATTTGTGTTTCCATATAGTTCAGTATGTCTCAGTAGAGGAGGAAAACCCAAAGGAAAGTTTTGAAAGCCTACATAAAACTATAGTTCAATGTTTCCTGACATTAGGAAGATGACTTTCTCAAATTTTCAGTTTCTTACCCTGTCGAAAGGAAGTAATTTGGATAACTGAGGGGGATCTTTCACAGTATAGTGGACAGTCATAGAAATCAAGAGACCTGGATTTGGTTCCAGCATTCTCCTCTACTCTCTGTATGCCATGCAGAAAGCCATATGACCTCTCCAGACCCTAGTTTATTACTCTGTAAAATAAGTGGCTCATTTTTCATTCATTTGGAAACGTTTGTTAGGCACTCATTAGATTGAGGCACTGTGCTAGCCTCTGGGAATAAAAAGCCAAATAGGATGCTTTCTTTGATTTCAAAGAGCACATGCAGCCAAGCAGAGGGTGACAGCAGCACCACCAAGTACAGAAAAGGAATAGATGCTCTCATGGAAAAGTCGATGGGAGCCAGGGCAACCAAAAAGACACATCGGTTACGAGTGGGCACAGAATAATTCTTAGGTTAGTGAGTCTAGAGTCAAGGCTTTAAAATTGGGATTCCAGTGTGGCCAGAGAGGAAGTTAGGAGCCAGATGGCAAAGTATACCAAGAAGTCTGGGTTTTAGCCCATGAGCATACCCTTTCAATATGGTCAAGCGGAGCAGAGTTGCATCTGGAATGGTAACTCTAGCAACAAAATGGTGGAGACTTGAAGGAAGAATGAAAAGCACATGGTCTTGCCTCATCCAGGAGCACTTCTAAGAAGTTGTCCCACCCACTACCCCTGCTGAAAGCCGATCAGCAATATTATCTACCGTGTGACTCTACCTTTCACTAGCTACACAGTGGCCAATCTTGCATCTGTATGAACTGGTTTGAAATGATGAGGTATATTGCTTTTGCAAATATTGTTTTGCAGAACTCAGAATGCGCTATCTTAAGTGTTCATGAGGATATAGAGAAAGGGGGACCCTCAAATACTATAGAAATGTAAATTTCTTACATTTCTTACTCTGAAGGGTAAGTTGGCAATATTTAATAAAATTAACTCTGCACCCCAACTTCTACATATGTAGAGCAGAAGAGTAATGTCTTGATAGATAAACGGGCGTATGTAAAGTTGTCTGCTTCAGCATTGGAAGCAGGGAGTTGGAAGCAACCCTGATGTCTACCATTATGAGAATGGATAAGTAAAATACAATACATTTATACACTGGAAAAGCCTGAAGCAGTCAGAACTAGATGTATATACAGAAACAAATTTTAAAAACTATGTTGAGTGAAAAAAAAGAAATAGAAAGTGATAATATAGCATCACTTATATACCTTTCAAAGATACATACCATCCAAGGATATATAATGCACATGTTAAATTCAATAACTTTGATGAAGTTCCATCAAATGATGGAATGAGTGAGAATGAGAAATAAGAGAGAAAAAAATTAAAACAATTAATTTGGCCTTGCATAGACAAATTATAGTGTGTCTGAGTATAATTAACTCAATCCCATACACTTGAGGTCAGGGGGAAAAAAAGGTAAAACATGAGTTTAAAGGGTCATATTCTCTCTTAGGAAACTAAGAAATAAGGCAAGAGGGGCGCCTGGGTGGCTCAGTCAGTTAAGCGTCCGACTTTGGCTCAGGTCATGATCTCACGGTCCGTGAGTTCGAGCCCGGCGTCGGCTCTGTGCTGACAGCTCGGAGCCTGGAGCCTGTTTCAGATTCTGTGTCTCCCTCTCTCCCTGGCCCTCCCCCGTTCATGCTCTGTCTCTTTCTGTCTCAAAAATAAATAAACATTAAAAAAAATTTTAAAAAAAAGAAAGAAGGCAAGAATTTGCATTTCTAATGAGTAAGAAAGGGGGTGCAGCTAAATCACATTTATAACAGGATATCAGAATGAATATCTGCAAATTTGCAAACTCTTACTTCTAGCCTACGAAGACTTCTTAATTGCAGGACAATCCTCTATCTCCTGTCTCTTATGAGTACTTCTCTGTTCCGACTCTCAAAAAAGCCAAAATAAAATAAAAATGTGCACAAACATGGCCACAGTCAGGATTATCTGTCAGGAGTTTGCTGACAATCCAAGGAAGAAATACAGATCTGGGGTTCAGCAGGTTATAGAAGATTAAGGAACAGAAACAGATTTTGGATGAACAGGTTACAGGAGATTATTGAAGTCCTCTGGAAGTGAGTAAGATCATGGTTATAAATGCAGAGAAGAGAACAGAGTAGTCTTTTAAGGATTGTGTACAGAGAGAGAGAAGCCAGCAAAAGAGACTGACGGGGAATAGCCTGGAGAGGGAGAAGACCAGGAGGAAACACCATTATGGAAACTAAAAAGGAGAAAATGAGTGACCATTGTTACTGCAAAACCATCGAGTATGTTAACAAGAGAAAAGGCTCCATTGATCTTCCAACTGTAAGGTAATAGTGACTTTTTTCAGAGTCATTTTTGTGCTATGGTAGTGGCAGGAGTCCGCTACCCCCCAGTCCAGGGAATCAAGAATAAATGGGGTGCTACTTGGGCCAACACCCAGGTTGCTTTTGGCTTACCTGACCCCAAAGGGCAAAATCCATCCCTCAGGCTTTCCTATGATGACATAAGGAAAAAAATAACAGAGTAAATAAAACTTAATGAGATTATTAAATAAAATAAAGATACTTGTAACAAAAATAAAGTCAGAATTATTATAAGTGTGACTAGCACGTAAAGCATTGGAGACAATAAATGTGGACTGTTCATTATAAGATTTGGCTGGTGAAGTTGCACTTGAACTCTTAATCTCTTCCCATTCTAATAGTGAATGATTATAGCTCATAAATGATAGTTCATAAGCACAAAAATGACCTTAAATATGTTAAGAACTAAAACAATAATTTACTTCTCCATGTCAGGATGCTTATTGTAAGAGGAACACATGCTCACTGTAAATTTCAGTAACACAGAAATATATAAAGTCAAAATTAAGTTCTTACTTCCATTCATACCCTACCCTTCTCTCACTCCCCAGGGAAACCACATTTTCCAGGCACATACAAATTTTTATGGGTAGGTACATATTTTTTTAAGAAAGGGAATCACTCCACTAAAAAATGTAATATGTATAGGCATGAGTGATAGGAAAAATATTTTTTAAATCAACGTGATGAAGCACGGATTAACTGGAACAGATGTCAGTGGGAAGTAGGTAGGCAGCGTGGGGCACCATATTATTTTTTAACCAGTCTCAGCAGAGGTGCTGGATTCTTGGCGTGGTGGTGAGAGCCTCCCTCAGTGTCCGGCCATGGGGGTCCCTCCAGAGGAGTCGTCCTCTATGGGGTTTGGACGCGTTCCTGGCTGCACAGCCTCCCAGCTTCACTCTTTGGTTCTCCAAGATTTTTCTAAGTCATGCATGATAAGCTTTAATAGATTCCCTTTCTATGTAAATTAGACTGTGTGGTTGTTTTTTTACAAGCAGAAACAGAGGTATTTTAAGAGAATTAAAAGCCAGATTCTCACCTCATTTAAATCAACAATTTTGAAAACTAGCAAACTTTGTGATCTGTAGCCATCTGCAAGAAAGTGACCAAATCCATGTGATTTGTGCCTCTCTTTTCCACATAAAGAATCTGCATGTGGCAGCTGTTGATGGTCAGACCCTAAGTGAAGACTGATCTACGATCAGGACAGCTATTTTGAACAACACAATTTCTCTCCTTTAGCTTTAAGAATTTTTAAAAATATGTATTGCCTTATTTTAGATTTTTCCCTTTGTAATTTAAAAAGAAAAAGCAATCAAGAGAAAAATAAAGTAAAATCTTCATTTGCATATGTCTGCTCTGGAGGAAAAACACAAACTCTTTTTTCATGTTTTCTTGATTACATCAGCAAAAGGCATCAGGACACGGTGTTTTCAAATTACTGCTTCAGGTCCTGATTATTTTTGAAGTTCCCGTGAAATATTAAAGAAAAAAAATAAAAGAAAATTTCCAAATTTTTCTCAAATATACCAATTATGCATATGTTCATGTTAAGAAAATAAACTTAAAAATTTTTTGATATAATGTAATAAACTGAGAATTGTCCTATATATGAAGAAAAGGGGAAGGGAACATTCCAAGCACAGAAATTTATTTCATATGTTCGTTGTCTTTGGTTTTGATATATGCTTCACTACATTGCATTCTAGGAGCAGGTAATTTCCATATAAAGTGTAGCTACTTTCAATTTTACTATGTCTTGTCTGCAGTGGAGGCTTTGATTTGTGTGCCCTAGGCTAGATCAGAGCAATGCATAATTTTCTTTAAGTTCCTTCTGTCATGCACAATCAGTGAGTTCCAGCACCGATTATAACATGGATGTTTAGAAAGACATTACTAAAAGGGGAAAAAGTAAGATAAATGGCATCAAGAAAGGTTAGCAAATCAAAGAAAAATTATCAGAGAGAAAGACATGGCAATCCTCCTGAATTGGATGCATTTGGGGATATAGGCTCACATGACTCTTGATCTGGTTGGTGATTATAATAGCTATTTCAAGCCTAATGGAAGAAGGGAAATTCTCCAGGATCAAATCAAAACATCTGCCCCCATTTGGTCCTTGTGTGATGGTAACAGAAGGCTAGTAAGGGTCTTCTTAGTAGGGCTGAAGATGGGGTGCACATGGAATCATCTGGATCACATAAGGTGTGACTCATGTAATAGCATAAGAACTCACCCCCCCAAATATTTCCTAAAGGCCTTCTTTCAGTCAATTTGCTCTTTCAGTTCCCTTTGAAGATGTGTGCTTTTGAAGTAGATTAAGGATTTCTATTACCGGAAGGGATAAAATCAACTAGTCACAGGATATCAGCCCATGCCATAACCTAATGACTTTTTCTAATTACCATTTAATGGAAAGAGTTCCAAACTGGAAATCAGGACGCCTGAGTTCTAGTTCCCAGCTCTGTGGCAATGCACCTCTGAGCAAATCACTTATCTTCTCTGGGTCTTGGTTTCTTTATCTCTAAGAAGATGACATGACCATAAAGATCTCTTACAGTTTGGAAATCCTGACTTTGTGACAATATTATCATCACCCTTGTAACTTAGCACCCTGAAGGAACAGGGATCAGATGAGTTCAATTTTGATGTATTTGGGGATCATAGAGAGTAAACAGGAGGTGAGTCATTCTCAGGCCAGACGTGAGTTGAGATTTGTTAGGGAAGAGCAATGCAGTAAAATAATTAAAATTGGGGAAGAAAACAAACTGCCCTTTCTTCTACACCTTGAGTCATTATGTATGTTTTTAAGTATTTTTCCTTTCTGATGTCATGAAAGAAATTGATTGATTTTCTTCTTTAAAAAAATCTTCATTGGGTTGGATTTATTAGTAATAATATAAAAATAAAAAGAAATCATGGGCTCCCATTCTGATTATTGTACACTCTACAGGATAATCATTGTTTACAGGTTGGGGTTTCTTCTTACAGACGTTTTTAATGCCTATATAGTATGTACAGACATTTATATACCCATAACTTGCTTCTTTTTATTTAATACTATAACAGTATGATCCTCTCTACCTATTATAAGGAATACTGCAGCTGAACATTTGTGTACATATATATCTGACACATTTTAGTAAGCTTGTCCACAGGAGAGATTCCAGAAGGTGAAGGCTAGGCACATGCATTCTAAAGCATACTCCTTTACCTGCCTTAGCTTGGTTCCCACAGAGTACGAGACAAACGCTTACACGTTAGTACCTTCTGAGAAGTGTGATCTCAGGGAGCAGGAATCAGAGAAGGGAGTGAAGTGAGGAAGGAGGGAGAGCCCATATTAAGAGGTCTTAGTGAGTTGGCCACTGCTTCAGCTGGTTACTGCTTAAATCCACAGAAATTTCTGAGAATTCAAATGAAATGTATTTCAGGACCATCCATTCAGGCAGGAGGTGAGGAGAGTGAGAAAGGGAGAAACATTTATCTATCAGTTCTGTCCTCCCCCCCTCTCCCCACCCCGGGCATAGGTTTGCCTGATGGGATGTTCAATCCCTAGCATTTCTGGTTTGCTTGTGCATGTTCCTCTGGAATCCTGAGTTCCGGGTCTTCTGAGAAATCCTGGGGTGGGGAAAGAGATAGGTCAACTCACACCTGTGTGAAGCCTATCTGAGCCCACACTGAGTCACCACAGCTGTGACTAGAGAAAGGTACAGATGAAGTCAAGATTTGAAGCGCTTATAAAGCGTTTCAGATCCACTACCAACCTGTCACACAAAAATGTGCAAATTTACACTTCCATCAATCATGCAAAAGTGTCCTTCCCTTTAACGAAATGGATCTTGTCAATGATTTTTGCCAGTAGGTAGACATTTGTATTATTTCCTTTTATTTTGCATTTCTGTATTACTGAGAACAAATATCTATACATATGTTTATTAGCCTTTGTATTTTGTCTTCTGTGAATTGTCTACAATATTCTTTGCTTTTTCCTATTGGGTTGTTTTTCCAGGTTTCATTTTTTTAAACCAAGAAGATTACTTTATGAAGCTCATTTTCATGGAGCTTGGTAAGTCCTCTCCCTTAGAATCAGAAATACAAATATACTACATCCCATTTGCCCAGTGTCTAGCATTTAGTGTGCACTGATAAAAGTACTTAAGCACATACACATTCTTTGTATTAGCAAAGTTACTACTGTATTTTTCAGTATTAGAACAAAAACACATCACAGTTCATATGTAATCACAGATATGATTTTTATTTAAGGCTGAATGCATTCTACTTCCAAATGCTTTCCAGAACAAAGTCCTAGTTTTAAGCACCTCTTTGCATTCTTTGTTCCTTGAGGTAATGACTGAACATCTTTTTTTTTCGTGGCAGAAAAATCTATTATCCTGTCATAGTCCAACTCCACTCTTATTTTCTACTTGTTAAATGGCTTCTGAAAGAATACAAGGACTTTTCTGTAACCTGCTCATGATTTCACTTCAGATCTAATAGTGCAACTGCCACATATGATCTTGTCATTCAGCTATCAAGCAACCAGGCAAGGTCTTCTTGGTTTTATCCCTTGTTCTACAAACCTAACTTTCTGTTCTATTCTGCCATTTCCATTGTCGTAGGAAGGCATTAAGTACCTAAAGTTTCAAGTGGATCACAGTCATTGCACTAATATTATAAAAAATAAAAACACAAGAAGTTACCATATAATTTTATAAACTCTGTGTGTGTGTGTGTGTGTGTGTGTGTGTGTGTGTGTGTGTGTGTAATTGTAGGAATATTTTAAGATGAAACCATGTTCTAACTATGGGTTTGAAGAAAACACTATAGAGTGAATAATTGGGTAGGTGCCATTTTAAAAAAGTAAGTACATCCTGATAGCACAACTTCTAGGTAAATCGCTCTTTGATAAACAGGATCTATGAATAATTCCTTATCCTGACCTAAGAAGGTTGGCTGTGACTCAAGGCAAGATGACCCCGCCTCCAACTCCAGGTGTCGCCTTATTGGGTAAGGGTAATTTCCTCTTCCTTGCCTGTTATTGCTTCAAAAATGAGTTTGTTTTCTAAGTCTAACTAATCAGACAAAAGGGAAGTCATGCTGAGGAACTTCTGGGAGAAATTTCCTTTTCCCCGAGAAAGAACCACAGGAAGGTACTTTCTCTCTTCTCTGTGTGCTGTCATGTCTGGATATTTTGCTTGCTGTGGCTGTAGTTGGCTTGCTACCAATTTGAAGATGAAGCCAATACTAAGAATAGCAAAGTGGGGACATGGAAAGTACCAGAGTCTCTGATGTTATCACCGAGTCACTGAATCAGTTGACCTTGAAAAACGCCCTACCTCTGGATTTCCAGTGAGATAGTACATTTTCTTCTTGCTGGAGCCAGTTTGAGTTGGGATTTTTGTTTCAAATGCCCTAAGAACCTAACCAACACAGCTCCTTTCCACACTGTGGCAGATGGACATAGGATGAATCTTGAGAAATATCTAGTTACCCTTTCTCTCTTAAGGTCTAGAGAGACCACGTAGTGACACTGGCATATTGCAAGGCCTTCAGAGGACGGAGTCTTCAGACTTTTTCAAGGTAAGACCACAAGACTCACACTTTATTACTTATGGGCTTTGTTGCCTTGCCCAAATCACTTTTAGCCTCTAAGCCTCGGTGTTTTCAACTGCAACACAGACCTCACAATCATAATAAATATCATTATTTGTATGGTTATTTCTTTTACAATCATATATGACACATTATGTATTTTATATATGCTATGGTTATTTCTCAACTGTAACATGGTCATAATAATCATGATCAATACTATTATAAGATAATAATATAACAGTGAAATGGGGGTGTTACAAATGACTTCCAGGTTTGTTAAGAGGATCAAATAAAATAATACCTATGAAATAAATATGCAAGACCAAAGCACTTAAGACTTTTAATTTTTAATACCATTTCTTATAATGAAACGTTTCTTTAATTCGAAGATTCCATCAATTATAAGGCACACTATTAAGAAAAAAACTGCTGTCAGTTAAACTATGCCTTTACATTGTAGAACCAGCATCTTTTGGCTTTGCCTCTTTTTTTTTTTTTTTTTTTTTCACGTATTCTGATGGATTTGGCAATCTGTCCTTCAGTTGCCCTGGTCGGCGTGTAGTAGGTAAAACTTTTGTATGTATCTCAGGGGGTAAGAAAAACTTAGCTTCGTCAGCTTATGAACTTTTCCTTAAGTCCCATAAAGCGCTTTTTTCCCCCTCCATTGATTTGCAAACAAACGGAATTGTGATTATTCTCCAACAGTGAATATTTGCTTCATCAATACCAAATTTATGCCCTACAGTTTTGTTTCCGTTCATTTCTCTGTACACAAAAACATTCTACTTCAATCTCAAATCAGGGTAAAAATTTTTAAATTACCTTTGACATGACACACTCAACATACGTATACCAACTGTGCACCCTCAATTGTAAGATGTCAAATGTGAAAACTGTGTCTCTATATTGATGACATAGGGTGTTTATGACATGACTACAAGAGAAACAGAGGGGCTAAGGAGTAAGAATATAGTCAGGTTTTCTCCATTGCCTTTTTTTTTTCCTTTGAGAAGATTCAATTAATTGTATAAAGATGTTGAAACAAATATAAATAAGTGACTAAGGAAGGCAGTTTTAAGAAAGATCGTTTTCCCTCTACCAAGTTAGCACAAAACTAAGAAAATAAAAAAAAACATTTAATTTGGTGCAGAAAAAAGAGAAAAAGATTTTCATGTGTTGCAAGCATTAATTTTTCCGGAAGAAAGATCTGAAGCCTGCTTGAGTTTATTTCTTTTGTACGTGGGTACCTGACAGAATAATTTCTTTGACCTTAATTTCTTCTCTCTCTAATAGAAAATACAGAAAAGTAGAGGTAATGAGGTGGAGAGAAACATTAGCATCTGACACTGGGTTCTCAGGGAGATAACAGTCTTTGGAAGGTGTTCTAAGAAATGCGTGTGACAGAAGGTGCTCCCCACCCCCATCCCAAGTCTTGGGTGTGGGCAGGTGCTGCTGCTTTGAAAGAAGGAAAAACTGCTCTTGGTGAGGGAAAGGGAGGGACTTTTCTGTGCTCTTGAAGGGAGGGAGAAAATGTCAGACAGAAGGGAGGAAGGGAGGAGGAAGAAGGAGAGGGCCCCACATGGGCAACAGGTTCACGTGGTAGTGAGAACACACCATTTTAAGAACAAGGATGACTAATATTCATCCTGAAGTTGCTTGCTTTTCCTCTCCACTTTCTCCAGGTAATCCTCGCTGATGTCAGTAAACCCACAAATGCTTATTGTTGGTGAGTTTTGGCTAGTGTTTGAGGAAATTGAGAAAGAGTCTTAGGACATGTGAGGATTGCCAGGGTGTAAGCCAGAGGCAGGACGGGACAAGGGAGATCAGAAATTAAAGCCCAATCCTCCCACCCACCCACCAGCACTACACCTCTTCCTAACCCTACCCCTAGTCAAATCTGCAGAGATTGGTGGGTGGGCTTTGCTCTCCTGCTCTCCATGCATTGGGCAGGAAAGAGGCTGATTCATTCACTTCATGCATATTTATTGATCACCACCTATGTGCCAGACATTGTTCTGAGTACCAGGAAGGGAGCAATGGAGCTTCCATTCCTGTAACAGAGACAGATAATAAACATACTTTGATGTCTGTTTTCACAACTGGTACACAGAAAAATAAGCAGCATGAGAGAATAGAGATTAACATCTGCCTGGGGAGTGAACAGGGTGAATGTCTGCCTGGGAAAGTGAGCATTTTGGGCATGGACAGCAAGTACAAAGGCCTTGAGATGGGAATCACTTGATTGTGTAAGAGGAAGGTGTGCAGGGGTAAGGGGGCAAGAGTTGCTGGTGAGAGGCAGGTCGGAGAGATGCAGGGGCCAGGTTGGAAAAATGTGGCCATTGGGTTATTCTGAGAGCAACAAAAGCACTGGAGGAGAGGAATGAAAGGGTTTGATTTAAAAGATCAGTCTGGGGGCACCTGGGCAACTCAATTGGTTGAGCCTCCGACCTCATCAAGTCATGATCTCATGGTTCGTGATTTCAAGCCCTGCATCAGGCTCACTGCTGTCAACACAGAACCTGATTCAGATCCTCTGTCCTTCTCTCTCTCTGCCCCTCCTTTGTACTTTCTCTCTCTCTCAAAAATAAATAAACATTAAAAAAAAAAGATCACTCTGGTGTCACACAGAGAAAGGACTTAGGTGACATGGATGATAACAGGAAGGCCAGAGAAGATGATAAAATGATGGATTGTGAGGTATGCAGAGGAGGTGGTGGGAATGTATATACTTGGAAGCAGGAACTGACAAGATTTGCAATGGATTAGACACATGAGATAGGAAAGAAAGAAAAAAATTAAAATCGACCTCCAGGTTTGTTTGCTTAGGGTTTTTAAAAAGAATAATTTATGATTTTAATTATAATTATAAAAGGAATACATGTTCACTAGAAAATTTAAAGAATACAGAACATTTTTAACAGAGGAATAAATTACTCGTAATCCTAGCACTTAGAAACATTTTAGTGTGTAACATTTTTATATATTATGTATAAAATATGTATATATGTCTATATACATGCATATTGTGAAAATAAATAAAGGAAACCTCATTGAAGATGGACTGGGGAAGTCCTGAAGGGGGAGCTCTCACCCACTACCACTCAGACCCCAAACAGGAAGAGGCTTACTTTACATACCCCAGGTTGGAGGAAGAATTTCTCCTTGCCAATGAGAAAGTGGATTTTAAGTGGATTTTAAGCACCCTGAATGTTTTGGAAACAACCCCTCCCAAACTCCTCCTTTCTTTCATAAAAGCTAATCCCTCCCTTCCATTCTCCCAACTTGCCCCAGGTTTGCCATGGTTTTCCGGTACAGAATATATAGTTAGAAAACTGAGATTTTATTGGATATATTATTTTAGACTGCCTTTGTAAAACATCTTATTTTGAACTGATTTTAGACTTATAAAAATAAAAATAGTGCAAAAATACTAGAGTTCTCAGATACCCTCACTCAGCTTCTCTGAACATTCACATTCTACATAAGACAATTATCAAAACTAAGAAATTAACATTGGCACAATGCTATTAATTAAACTACAGATTTTATTCAAATTTCATCAGCTTTTTTTTTTTTTTTTTTTTTTTTTTTTGTCTTCACTAATGTCCTTTTTCCGTTCCAGGATCCCACATTGCATTTAGTTATTTCTCCTTAATCTTTTCCAATCTGTGAAAGTTCCTCAATCTGTCCTTGTCTTTCACGATTTAAGAACTTTGAAAGAGTACTAATGAGTGATTTTGTAGATATTCCTCAATTTGGGGTCTGTCTGATGTTTTCGCACGATTGAAGTGAGGTTGTGCATATCTCAAAAGCATGGCACAGAAGCAAGCATAGCTTCTTCTTCTCAGCACCTCATATCAAAGGGTTCATGATATTTACACACCTTGTTACCTGTGGTGTTGATCTTGATCACATAGGTTATAGGTGTTTTCTCCTGGCTTTATCTACTGTCAAATTACTATTTTTCCCTTGTAGCTAAAAAATCTGGAAGATGATACTTTGAGAAAATCCTGTTTCTCCATCCAACCTTTGCCCTGTAATATTAGCATCCATCAGTGGATCGTGCTTGCAAAACTAATTACTGTGGTATTTGCCTTACGATGATTTTCTATTTCTATTCTGATTTTCAGTTTTCAATTTTCTTCTTTCCTTTTATATTTAAATTGAAATTCCTAAGTAGGGAAGATCTGTTCCTTCTCCCCCATTTACTTATCTTTTGATTATTTGTTTATTTCAATATAGATCCATGGATATTTATTGTATGGGCTAAAATTCAATACTATCAATATTTATTTTATTGCTCAAACTTTTCCAACTTTGGCTATTAGGAGCTCCTTTAGGTCAGCCTTTGTGTTCTTTAGACAAGCCATTAGCCTTCTCTTTAAAAGTCTGAATATTTTTGTTATGCCCAGAATTCACTATCCCCAACGACCACCAGGGAGCCGAGTCCGATGCAAAAGCAAAGAGCCTTTATTCGAGCTAGCTCGAGCTCAATCCCCTACCTGTACCAACACAGCAGTGAGATGGCGGAGAGAGCCAGCGAGTTTCAAAAGCACTAAGGTTTTATAGGGGTCTAGGGGCAGTTGGTGAGGTAATGGCTGTGGCCTTAGCCGATTGGCTGGGGAAGAGTCGTGGCCTCAGCCGATTGACTGGGGAAGGGTTGCGGCCTCAGCCGATTGGCTGGGGAAGGGTCGTGGCCTTAGCCGATTGGCTGGGGAAGGGTCGTGGCCTCAGCCGATTGTCTGGGGAAGGGTTGTGGCCTCAGCCGATTGGCTGGGGAAGGGTTGCAGCCTCAGCCAATTGGCTGGGGAAGGGTTGGAGTCCTGTTACGCAGGTCGTCGGGCGTGTTTTGAGCGGGAAGTTTGAACGGGTGAGCGGGAGGTTACTCAAGGGGAGGAGGCATGGTCTGAGGTTTCTGCGATTTTCCCGGAAAGGGGCCATGTCAGGGACATAGTCACTCAAGGTGGAGGACACAGAACAAGATGGAGTCGGCCAGTGTAGGTCCACTCTTTCAATTTTATGCATATAAAAATAGTTAAGAATATACACTATATATATAACTAATATAGGGAATGTTTGTGTACTCAACTCCTAGATTTTTTTTTTTTTTTTTGAGAGAGAGAGAGGGTGCAAGTGAGTGAGGGGCAGAAAGAGAGAGGGAGAGAGAGAGAGAGGTAGAGAAGTGAGACTGACCTGAAGCACGGCTCAAACTCACAAACTGTGAGATCAGGACATGAGCCCAAATCAGATGATTAATGACTGAGCCTCCCTGGTGTCCCCAACTCTTAGATGTTTAACTTCAGCAACTGAGGATATAGAAAAACAGGAGACCCACAGGATGGGGAGAAAAATCAGTATTTTGGTTTCAGATGTGTTAAGTTTGAGATGCTTGTTAGTTACCCAGTGAAGGATGTTGAGGAAAGAGTTGGAGCTCAGGGCAGTGGTCAAGGCTAAACAATAAAACCAAGAAGCCCAGGCAGACATGTGGATATCAGAAGAATAAAAAATACATAATACACGATCCCACCACTAAAGATAAGTGCTCTTAATTAACATTTTGGAGTAAGTCCTTCCAATTCATGTTTTCACATGGCTAAGATATACTGTGTGTGCATTCTTTTTTTTTTCTCACTTAACATTATAATATAAACATTTCCATTTTCTAATGTGTATAATATACATTGTAATATAAACATTTTCAATTTTTTTAGAATAGATATCTATATATGACATAATATTAAAACATATTCACACACCATAAATTGTCCTAAGAATTCAAAAATTTTACCTCTGTACATCTTGGTTTTAGACTCTTTTATTCCCAGTTTTACTGAGAAATAATTGATGTGCATCACTATATAAGTTTAAGGTTCACAGCATAACAGTTGGGTTTACATACACGGTGAAATGATTGCTACCATGGGTTTAGTTAACATCACCCATCTCATATAGACACAATAAAAAGAAAAGAAAAATGTTTCTCCTTGTGGTGAGAATGCTTAGGATCTACTCTCAGCTTTCTCACACGGCAGTGTTGGCGCTAGTCATTGTAGTTTACACTACATCTTTAATATTTGTTTACCTTGTAAATGGAAGATCATACTTTTTGATGACCTTCCTCCAATGTCCCCTTTGGTTTTAGATTTTTTTTTTCTTTAAAATTTCCTGGACATTAGTGGCCCTTTCAACACTCAGTTTCACCTAAAGTATCTTTCTTGAAGATCTTGGACTGTTGCTTAAGCTCATTTTCTCTGTGTTGTTCTTTGGAAAATGAATGATTTGCATGCTCCACCTCTGTTATTTATTCTTCTGGGTCATTATCTTGTCTTGCCTTTTTTTTTTTAAGTTCTTTTTTTTGAAATTAACTTTTCTCTTTAGCTCATCTTTTTTTTTTCCTTCAAGCCTTTCTAAAAGTTTATGAGCAATAATTTTCATATATAATCGGTAATACAAAGATGTTTTGTAAGATATCGTTTATCTCACAGACTAAGATTGGTTTGTTTTGGTTCTACCATGGTATTTCCATATTCCTTTAATATGTACACCTCATCTCATCCTACCTTTTTTCTATCTCAGCCAACACCTAAGCTTATTAGCTTTGTATCAAATCCAGCCATCTCTTCATTTTAATTCTGCAGAGAAACCATATCTTTTTGTATTCACCTTTTAGCCAAGCAGAAATATCTGGAAATTCTTATTTTGTTTTGTTTCTTGTAGCAAATCATTTTCAGGGACTGTGTTCATCCTCTTAATTTTTAGATAAGGTTCCTTTCCTTTGGAGCCAGGTATTCCTCTTTCTTTGTTTCTTTCTTTTTTCTGATATCAGTAACTTATCTCTTTAAAGGGGTGGGAAGTCCCTATAAAAATCCACCCTGTTGGCAGAGGTAACCCATGGATTGTTTTCAATGCCACCGATGGCTTTCTCGGGAACAAAAAGGTTGATCTCTGAGGTATAGGCACCACCTCTCTCCCAATTCTGTTGATTCACAGTTTCTGGAGGGCTGGTAAAATCTGCCCCTTACTGGAATATGCCCATTGGAAGAAGAGTTCAGATGTTAGAGAAGCCGAGATTGTCTGTATTTCTTCTTCTATAAATCATTTGGGCGTGTAAGATATACAGTTAATACTACAAACATCCATAAGCAGAAAATGTGCCCTTGTTAAAAAGTGTAATTAAAGGCTATATTTTCTGGTCCTAGTTCAATATATATAGTTATTAATAAATTTTAAACAAATATCTCACCCTCCTTTTATGATGTCTTATGAGATACTTTATATAAAAGGATAAATTCTTAAGTACTATTCAGATATAAGGCACAATTAGTACTGTTGGTATTATTATACTACAAAATTTTAAGATGAGTAAAGAGAAAGTTTACAATGCAAATTAGTGATGAAGTTTGAATGAAATTGGAAGGTAGACTCCATGCTGCTTCTAATATTAGAGTAACAACCACAAGTGAATCAACATGAGACCCGAGGTGCTGGATCCTTGTTACGTGGGAAATGTAATGGGCTCTTTTTATCCTATTTGCCCTTAACTGAGGATCCCTCTTACTCCTCCAGGTCCTTGGCAAAGTAGAATTTAAGACTGATATCAAAACCCAACTTTGTATGTATGCTATAATTTGTAGTATATAATTAGACTAATAAACTGTATTAATGTAGGTTCATTCATTCTCAGGTAAGGATTTTTTCTGGCTCCTTTTTATGTTTTCTTTTGAAGAACCTCTCCAGGTATAGTTACAGAGAGACATCTAGGTTGAGAGAAACCTTCCTGACTTTTCCAGTCAATATCCCAGTGTCCACACACATATATCTAAGGCTACAAGTTGAAGACGTCCACTTAATTACCTCAGAAGACTATGGCTATTAAAAAGCAACACCAATTCCTAAGGAGAATTCAGCAGTGCAACATGCTGCTTACAGAGAGATACAATGAAAGAAAAAGCAGGCATCCGTCCTGATGGGGAAACAATACTACATAACCTTGATGTATTAAGGATAGGTTTTTCTCTTCAAAATCTTACATTTTTGTCCTATGGAACATAAATCATAAATTTCAAAAATCAAACAGCAACAACCAAATAATGACAACCATAAAATCTAAAATCACTCATCCAGAAATGCAGACCAGAAGATAAAATGACACCCTGGGAAGGCAATTGCTTTTATCCAAGAGCTCTGACAGATGAGAAACAAGATCAAATCAATAAGATACAGAAGAGTAAGAATGGCACATACTGTTTAATTAAGCACCTAGCAGACAGCTCTTGATTCTTTGTGCAAATTAAGGAGAAATGAGCCAGTCCACTGTTGGTGATAAATAAATTATTTAAGGATTCCTGAAGATCTGTTGCTCAAAATGCCTCTGCCTCTGTACCAACTCTGTTCCTGAAATGTTCTCATTGTTGATGCTTCTGCTTAAGATTTCTATTTAAATGCAACTACATTAGGGAAAAAAAGTTGTTTTCAAGAATTGCATAACTCCTTCCCTTCCTCTAGTTGTTTCCTAGAAGGGGAAACATATTTTAAAAATTATCATCCTTTAAACTCTTAATTTGTCAGTTTTGCTAGTACTTAAGATTTCTATTTAAATGCAACTACATTAGAATTTTTTTTTAATTGTACAACTCCTTCCCTCCTTCTAGTTGTTTCCTACAAGGAAACATATTTAAAAAGTATCATCCTTTAAACTCTTAATTTATCAGTTTTGCTAGTCAGTCATTTATCAAGGACCCTGAGGAACTGATTCTTAAAGAGAACATTTATATATATATATAAAATTCTTATCAAATTAATGCATGATGTAGTTTACAAAAATCAACAGAAATACTTGTACTGAGAAGACCAGCTAAATTTTGATGGAGTTCTTTGGAGAAGTGTCTGGAGTATTGAGAAGATAGCCTGAGTGCCCTATAGCAGGTGAGAAGACACCAAAAGGCAAAAGAGAAGACATGATTTGGTCAAATGTTACCTACTTAGCTATTTTGCCAGGACCTTGCTCTGAGAGAAAGAGAAACAAGGCAAGTTAATTTGTTCTTGTTTCATCTATTTGGTTCAGTCTTCCTTAATTAGACCTGTAAAGTGTTGTTTCACCTCTTCTCTTACCAGGCAAGAAGAGGACACAGAAAAATGCACATGGTTACCCACTGGAAGCAGGTGGTGCTTTGATTCTTACACCAGGGTGGTGTCAGCAGGGCCCATGGGCAGCTGAGCCTTCACCCCCACGTGGCACTGATGGGATGGGATGAGGTAGCACAAGGTGGAACTAATTATCTCTCTACTCTCCCCATTTCCAGAACCACCCATGCCCAGTGGGAAACCAAGTCTCCACTGTCAATACACATCAACCAAGCTGGAAAGAAGAGAGGGTATTCAGTACCCTGCTTCTTTCCAGAAAGAAGTGAAACATTTTTCAAGTGCTGAAAGAAAAAAAAAAATCAACCCTGAATTGTATACCCAGTAAAAAATAACCTTCAGGAATAAAGGGAGGATCAATACATTTTCAGATGAAGGATAATTAAGAGAATGTATTGCCAGCAGACTTACCCTTAAAGAGTAGCTAAAGGAATTTCTCTAGACAGAAAGTAAATAACAGAAGGAAACTGGGGCTTCAGGGAGGGAGAAGGAACATTGGAATGGCAAAATATGGAAACCATTCTTCTCATAAGTTGTTTAAATTATGAGCTTAATAGAGGAAGCGAAAATGATAACATCATTGATGTGGTGTTCAATATATGTATAATAAATACTTAAGACATATTTTAAAAGTAGGGAGGGTTAAGAATCCCAAATGAATGTGAGAGTTCCGCACTTCATTAGTAATGGTAAAATACCTATGCCAGTCAACTGTGACATGTTACATGTGTACCTTGTAATTCCTAGAGAAAACTTTTTTTTTAATTTTTTTTTCAAGTTTTATTTATTTTTGAGAGAGAGCATGAGTTGGGGAGAGGCAGAGAGAGAAAGAGACACAGAATCTGAAGCAGGCTCCAGGCTCTGAGCTGTCAGCACAGAGCCTGATGTGGGGCTCAAACTCACAGACCGTGAGATCATGACCTGAGCTAAAGTCAGATGCTTAACTGACTGAACCGCCCAGGTGCCCCCCTAGAGAAAACTCTTAAAAAAAAAAAACCTCTAAGAAATATATTCAGAAGTAATCAAGATCAAAATGTAATTCAAAAAAATGTTCAAGTAATTCACAAGAAAACAAGAAAGCAAAAGCAGAAAGACAAGAAACAAAATGAACAAACACAAAACAAATAATACAATGGCATACTTAAGCCCTAATGCAGCAATAATTAATTTAATTGTAAATGGTCTAATATACAATCAAAACAAAGATCAGCAGATTAAAAAAACATGACCCAACTATATGCTGTCTGTAAGAACTTCTTTAAATCCAACAACATAGGTTATTTGTATGTAAAAGAATGGAAAAAGAGGTATTGTACAAGTATTAACAATAGAAAAGCAGGAGTGACTATATTAATACCCCTACAGTAGACTTCAAAGTAAAGGAAATTAGTGAGGACAAAGAGGAACATTACCTAATGATAAAAAGGTCCATCCACCATGAAGACTTAGCTACCCTCAGTATGTATGCACCAACAACAGTTTCAAAATACATGAAGCAGGGATACCTGTGTGGCTCAGTCACTTGAGCATCGAACTCGATTTTGGTTCAGGTCATGATCTTACAGTTCATGAGATCAAGCCCCGTGTCGGGTTCTGCACTGACAGCATGGAGCCTGCTTGGGATTCTCTCTCTCTCCCTCCCCCTGCCCTCCCCCACTCTTACTCAAAAGAAACAAATACACATTAAAAAAAAAATACATAAAAACAGAGCTGAAAGAAAAGCACACAGGGGCTATAAATGGCTATTATTTGACTATTTATTATTCACTGAAAATAATGCAATCATGATAAATTGTAATATCTTATCTGGCCATGTAAAGTTGAATTAGACTCCTCCTTCTTCATCTGCCAAACTAGACCAGCAATTATGGTTGGAATTAGACCAGCAGTGGCATATGCCCAACCCCACGTATTGCCCAACATCTTCCCATAACCATACCAGATATTATGAGTTTATACCTTTCACTTATTTTCCAAGTATTTATGGAGCACCTACTATGTATTGGTGGTAATGCAGTGGTGCCTAAGGAGGTGAGATGAGTGTTATGAAAGTATATGGCAGGAGGAACAGGGCAAAAAAAAAAAAGGTAAAGAGGATCCTACAGATTACCATAAAATCTGTGAGAAATCCCTGAGGACCAGAAGCCTTTAAGAACCAGAAAGGTGAAGAAATGTCTACCTGGGACAGACAGACACTACTTTGGATAAAGAAAACAGATTGAGGGTGAGCCTTTGAGTTCTGTTCTGTTCTGTATTCAACAGGGCCTAGAACGGGTCCTGTTCTGTCCCTCCTGTGAGACAGCTAGCACCAGCAGCCCAAAGCACTCAGGGCTGGTGTGAAGGAAGTAACACCAGGTCAACCTGATTCTGCAGAGCAGCCTACATTCCCATCTCTTCCTCCTCTGTATCCCTGGAGCGAGCAGATTAAGTCAAAGAAAATGATCACTTTTTGATATCATGTGTCATCATGGGCTTTTTCAATGAGGTTTAAGAGAAGGCTGATGAAAGACATGGTCACTGAATAAGATAATAGCTAACATGAATACTGGGTACCCAAAGCATCCTCCAGGAGCACATCCATTTCTAACACCTTAACTTCAACAGGAGAGATAAAGACTAAGCCTTGGACTAGACCAGCAACGATATATGCCAAGACACATCACCTGAGTGATTAACTGATGCCACCAGAGGAACATGAGCTCATGGGAGAAAATAACTAGACAATGGAGGACTATAGTCAATAGAAAAGAAAAACAACACACTGAGTAAACTCTTCCACAGCAAATAGAAATAACAGAACAGGAAGATCAAGAATCAGCACTAAACATATTCTTTACCCTCAAAATGATAAAGAAGGTAAGAAATGTAGTAATGAGAAGTCATAAAGATGAACATGAGGGGCACCTGGGTGGCTCAGTTGGTTAAGAATCTGACTCTAGATTTCCACTCAGTCCATGATCTTGGTCATGATATTACACTCAGTGTGGAGCCTGCTTGGGATTCTCTCTCTCTCTCTCTCTCTCTCTCTCTCTCTCTCTCCTTCTCTTTTTGCCCCTCCCCACTCACGTGTACATGCATGCTCTCTCAAAATAAACATTTTGAAAAAGACGAACATGAAAATATTGCATATGAAAAATGTAATAGGTCAAACGAGCAAGACAACAAGTGGGCTAGGTAGCATTATGATTATAACTGGTGAGCCAAATGACCAGGATGAAGAATTGAACCTAGAAGACAGCAGGGAAGGATAAAAGATAGAATTTTTTAAGTTAAGAGATCCAGAGGATATAAATAGAAGTACTAATAGCCAAATTTAAGGAGTGCCTAAAGGGAGAGAAGAGAAACACACACACACACACACACACACACACACACACACACACACACACACACACACATATCAAAGGAGAGGATACAGACGATGGTAAATCTCTCAGAAATAAAGAAAAAATGAGAAATCTCAATTTGAGAAGGTCCATAGAAGGCCAAAAAGGACAGAAACTGATTCGTTATGATGAAATTTGATAATCACCCTTTAAAGTGAAATTCAGTAGCATTTAAAAGTTCCCAAAAAGAGTACATCCCTTCTAAAAGAACAAGAATCAGACTGACATTTGACTTCTCAACAGCAACAGTGAATGTAAGAGGATAACAGACTAATGTTTTTAAAATACCAATGAGAAAGAAATGTGAACCTAGAATTAATATCCAGTCTATCATTTAAATGATACAGTTTGTTTAAAGAGAAACATACTTGGTCTTATTCATGCATATTAGTCTATTCCTACTTAATCTGGGATCTTAAAAATTTAAGGATGCATTTATGAATTATTTCAAATTACACTTGAGATGACGATTTCATTTTTGCACATTAGGTACTGATGAGTAGCTGTTTAATTGTTGCCAGCAGTTGGATGAAGAAACTGTGTTGCCTGGGGCATTACCAGTTTTTGCAACCAGTCTAGATACATTTTGATCATTTAGCTTCCAAACGGCATTCTCTGAACAGCAGGTATAGTTCTGTGAATGCAGAATCAGTAAATAATGCAACTGAAGGGGAAAGAAAAGAATAAGTTTAAAATTAGTAACCTCAGTAAGATAGTCATTCTATATTGTTATTTATACTATCTAATCTGATCCTATCAGAACTTCATAAAATTAATCTTAAGTGTACAAATAAATAAACACAAGGGTAAATAACAGGCATATAAAGCTTCAAAGGTTACCATATAAAGACCCTTTTTAAAAACACTTTTGAAGAACAATTTCAGTAAGAGAAATAAATCTAAAGAGATGCTAGAAAAGATATGAGGATTTAAAGGAATTGAGTAACTTGGAAAATCTATTGTCTAAAAAAGCAAGGATAAAAACAAATTTAAAAAAGGAAACAAACAAATAAACAAAAAAGGAGAAAGGACATCCATCATAATCCAGAACTTACGTTCCAGATGATAACATCTGGGATGGGGCTTGATAGGGACACCAGAGATGACAGTGTGTTAAGGCATTCATCCTGCTTGTGGAAAGAGCTAGGTTAGATTGATGAACTGACACATGTAAGAAATTGATTTTTTAAATATGCATAAGTATAAATCTTAAGTAGTTAGGCACACACGTCATAATGACAAAAATAGAATGTATAACTTTCAAACTGATAAAATGAAAGTCGATCCAGCCAATGGAAGGTTCCAGGGAAGGAGAAAAAAATAAAGTAGAGTAAATATAAACTATGAAGTAAGGTCAGAGAAATAACCCCCAATAGAGTAATAATTCAAATGAACACAAATGTGTTAAGCTCATTTGGAAGCCACAGAGAATCTCAGAACAGACTTAAAATCAGACCCAGTATTGCACTGTCTATAAGAGATGCTCTTTTATAAAAAGACTGTAGAAAAGTTGAAAATCAAAGGATGTGAAAAGATACAGCAGTTAGGAAAGATAGCAACCTTAGTAAGTGACGATAGAATTCAAGACAAATATAAATTATAAAGAATAAAAAAGCAGTAGTACATGAGCGAAAGAAAATGTATTATAGGAGGTGAGGAAATAGAGGCAAGAGGTGAGATCACTGGGGAAATGACTTTAGAAGGAAGGGGAGGGCGGATGGTAGCTGAATTTCAGTATAAAGTTGAAGTATTATATGTTTTGCATATAATAGCAGAAGCTTCTTGAGAATGTGATAGGGACAAACATTGGAGGAGAGATAACACTTGCACGGTAAAAGAAAGAAAGAGGAAAAGACAGGGCACACAGAGGTCAGCCCATAGACCTGGTAGTGGAAGAATGAGGTCTTCTGTCTGCTGAGCCTGGGAGGGCCCTCTTGTGCCTCTCAGCCCAGCATTTAGTTTGCAGGCAGATGAAATCTAGGTGTCATCCCCCATCTATCTAAGATGTTCAAAGATGAGCTCTAGGAGTCTAAATTATTCCTACACTGAACAACAACCGAAAGAAAAAAAAAAGTCCTACATTCCACAACCAAAATGTTTACCACATCGCAATAAACTCACAAAGCTTGCTTTTTTATCTCCTATTTGTGCATATATATTTCCCCATAACTCTGGTCTCTCTGATACATTTAAAGATAGAAAAATGGAGCGTATAAAATGCAGGCTAAATCAAGAAGTCTAAAAAATATAACTCAGATTTCCAATCCAGTTTTCAAATCCCAGAGAGGCTGCCAAGCTTTGAAAGCTTGGATATACTTGTGAACTAAGCCTTTGAAACTTCTGATGTTTGCCATCTCTGATGGAAATGTCTGCCTCAGGAATGTGCCGTTATTACACTGAGAATGAAAACCATCCGTTACAGTAAGTGGCCTGATGTCTTCATGAGGGACTTTAAAATACATGAAGAGAATCTTGCCCGGTGAACCACAGTAATGGTGTGTCCGGTGCCCGTGCATTAAAGGAGCTAGAGACACAGAGGCTTGGTCCAGCTTCCTTAGCCTAAGAAAATAATGGAGATTTTTTTCCCCCTGGAAACAAAAACCCGCGCAACATGTTGTGCCTGGAGGAGGGAACAAAGGTTGCTATTTTTCCTTAATGACAGCACTGGGTTCTGAAATTGAGCACAGCAGGTAGGAAGAGCGTGTATAGATTTCAAAAGCTATCTAAATGTTACACAGGCACTTCCCTTAAGAAAGAGCAGCACCAAACGTGGTAGCAGTTTTCTTTGGTTTCAACCCAAAACAAGACGTTCCGAGAAAAAGAATTCCTATTCTTGCCTCTCTGCCTTGATTTACTGTCAGGACAGAGACTTGGCTCTGATGGAAGTCTGAGGCTGGGAAAGGCAAACCTGTCTGTTCTGGTGACATCCCACCTTCAATTAATTCCCAGCCTCAGGGGATGCCTCTCCTTGCTCCTCTCTTTGTTTCTATAATTGTCATTATTGTTTGCTAAATGTATCCCGATGTGCTCTTTACTGCAATACACTGCTTCAGGATCATAATGGATTCCTGTACTCTGGGACATTTCACAATAAATCATGGAGATTGAGAAGATCTGTTTCTCAAGCCTGAATCTCTTAGATGCATTTATGAGAGACCCTAAGAAAGGAGTTTTTTTTTTAAAGCATCGATCGACCATCTAGAGTATATCAAAAAATAAGCAAATAGGTACTATTTTTAAAAAGATGTTTGTGGCAAGGCAAGTTGATGTGTATAAAGATTCAGCAGAAAAGAAAAGAATGGAATTCATAAAAGTAGGTTCAGAATAATTCAAGGAAGACATGAAAGTCCCAATCACTGCTGGATATAAGAAACCAGAGGCTGAGCCCCAGCCGTGCATCAAAAGGTTGCATTGATAGCTGATGAAAAACTAAAGAGGAATATTCAATGCTATGTCGTGATTGGAAATGTAAATGTGGCTCTAAGAGGCATAATTCCAGAAGTTAGATGTTTAAGAAAAGATTCTTTCCTTGTTTATGGCCAGATCCACAGACAGATGATGAGTTTTGTAGGAGGGAAGAAGCTTGTCTAAGCGCTTTGCCAAAAGGCGTGGCAGAGAGGGAGTGAATGGGAAAGAAATGAGCTCTTTCATGGTTAAGCTAATAGAACAAATCAGGCTGTTGAGGAAATAAACTGAGGTTTCCAAGTTAGGATGGATTACTTTTGCCACAATCAGATGAAGTTAAACTCTGAAAAATTCTGTTGAAATAAGAATGATCGCAATGTAAGATAGCAATGAAAATATGAGGACAGAAGAACAGGTGGATGACCCAGGTACCAAGACCACTGAGGCATAGGAATCAAAACGACTGGCACTTTCTACCAGAGCCAGCCAAGAACGTTTGTTTGTTCAAAGGTCTAGCGCTCTTCTGGTAAGCTTCGATCCTCTCCCCTACTCCCAACAAGACTAGGAGGGAGGTCTGAATGCCTGAGAAGTTCTCACAACCCTGTCAATTTTGTGACCTTTGTGTGCACAGAATTACTTATTTTCCCTGCACCGCAATAAGAAACTCTAGTCGTGTTGAGTTTATAATCTGAAGTCTACATCCTCAGAATTGTGGAGATCATTGTTCCGGGCTGGCTGTCTCTGGCTGTGTGGGCATTAATTACACCTGTAAACCAACTTGGGGGGCCGGTGCGGGGAGAGGTTTGAAACAATGCACAGTGGCAAAGCAATAGGATAGGGGCTATCTGATCGCCAGTGTAACTCCTTAACATAATTTGGCCTCCTTTATGTTACTCTATTTTCTTCTTTGTCTGTGAGCTTTCTCAGATGAGGCAGACAGATGGCATATTGGGAGACAGGCTGAAATGAATGGGAAAAAAAGTGGGTGGTACTTCAGTAGAAGGTGAAAAAGATGAGAGACTAAAGTGGACCAGATTCCTAGTCTCCTAGATATCACACTGGCAGCATCTGTTTGTCTTAAAATCAATTTCCTTGTTATTTCTTCCTCAATAAGACTTTGTTGACTGCTTTCACTTTAGTGTTTAAGTGAAAAAAATAGTGTGCAGGCTATCTAGTGCCTTACCTTAATGAAAAAATATTGCCCTTAATATTTCCTCTGTGTTAACTGACTGGCTTAGCTCTTGATATGATGAAAACAGATTATCTGAAGAACCATTCCACTAAAAGCAGATACCATTGGACTGTGTCCATTCTAATGATTCAGCAGCTCAGTTTGGCTCCAGCAGAGGTTAGAACACTCCAAACAGAAAGAAAAACGGTAGTGGGGGTGGGGAGATCATTGTAGCTCCTGCCCAGTGGTTGAAATTTCTGATGACACTATCACAGGAAAAACTGTTTGCTGGGGTTATGACAGCAATATCAAGATTTAGCTTAAGACTGAAAAATTACAATCATTTCTCTTCTTCTGTCCCATTACTCCAACCCAGGAAGCCAGCTAGGTAAACACTGTCATCTGTAAATCAGATGTCACCTTTTGAAAGAGAGAAAAGCTGTAGAGATGAGTCAAGGACAAAGGGTAAGGTGGCCATGCAAGGACAGCCCTGCCAGCTCAACAGAGGCGCATCTCTTACCAGAGATGCCTCACAGGCTGGCCTTTGGTATCCAATTTGAACACGGTACAATTACTGTGATTATGACCCTGAAAATGGCTTAAAGTACAGTCTTCCCAATATGACCCATCAACTGTACAATGTCAGAGAATAGAACTCTGTAGCAACTGGTCTTGTCCAGATTAAATTATTTTTCTGTGATTTCACTACCTGTTTTAGTTTCCCAGGGATGCTGTAACAAAGTACCACACACAGGGTGGCTTAAATAACAGACATTTATTCTGGTAGCTAGAAGTCTAAGGGCAAGGGACTGGCAGGGTGGTTTCCTTCTGAGGGCTGTGAAGGAGATTCCAATCCATGCCTCTATTCTAGACTCCTGAGGTTTGCTGGCAATCTTTGGTGTTCCTTAACTTATAAATACATCACTCCAATCTCTGCCTTCTTTTTCACACTGTGGTCTCCCTGTGTGCATGTCTCTGGGTTCCAATTTCCTCCCTTTATAAGGACACCAGCCATATTGAATTAGGGCCCACACTATTAACCTCATTTTAATTTGATTGACTCTGTAAAGACTCTACTATCAAGTAAGGTTACATTTTGAGGTACTGGGGGGTTGGGACTCAAATGTCCCTCTTTTGGAGGACACAATTCAACCTATGACACTACCTAAGTTAGTTGGTGATAATTCAGCTGGTGTTTTCAGATCATTTATTCTTAAGTGAGAATAACCATCTGCCCATGAAAATGAGAGTCCCCACCAAGTCTTCCGATATAAAGTTTCTCTCTCAAATGAAGGGTTCCAAATCCTTCCAGAAGGGATCTGTGCCTCTTCTGGACCTAAGGAGCAGAAGTGACAATCACAGGGGTATTTAAACCTGTATCTCCTTTTGAGGGGTGTACCAGGGCTCCAAGTTCTCTTCTGGTGACTTGCCTTTGTTGAGGGTGTTACAGTCCACATCAAGAGGGTTTGATGGCCCCCAAGAGTGTGTAAGTATCATCAATGGAAAACCTACTTCTCCCACCAACAATGTCACCTCCACTATTATGGTTGTTCACTGCCCTTTCTCTTGAGGTTGGAGAGGACCTCAGTGTTGAGGAAGTTGACTCCAATGGTATCAGCCTTTGGAGATCTTAACAGATAGTCCCCTTCCTTCAGCAGACTAACCCTTCTACTGAGAATACTAGGAAAACCTCTCAGGTTTGGGGCTGGGATAGTTGAGGACATCCTTTAATGTCTCTCCTCACCTGATACTACAAATGGAATGCGATTTGCATCATAAGGCTCTTGAAAACACACACATGACAAGCAGCCTGATAAGCTACATCTGGGGGCTTGGACTTGCAAGGAAGGGAGATGACATCACAGAGTGTCAAAGATGATTGCACGACAGCATGATGAAAAAGTCGTATGACAACCCAAAGTAACTATTTAGGCATCAGATTAGTCATCCCATCATTATTGCACAGAACCCTCCTCCTGTACTTGGGCCTGGTTCAGAAACCAGAATTCTGATGAACTGGAAATAAGTGTGAAGATCTTTGGCTTCCACATGAGTGCCTCACCTGGGTAGCACATTTTCACGTGTGCTTCAAGGTCATTGACTGCAGTTTTTGCTTTAGCTCTTTACCCACCGGTGCTTAGCCACACAAACACTGAGAACAGCACTGTGAATACTTTGCATAGAACAATTCAGGAATTTAGGAAAAAGGAAATCATGGTAGAAACCTCACACTGCCAAAAGGATTATTTGTGGGGTCACAAATAGCGATTCTGTTGATCACTTACCTGGTAATGTGTAATCTGAGTTCACCCAACCAGTGGCAAGAATGCTCTGCAGGAATGCAGAGAGGTGTGCATGGGGGGTTTGGAAACCATAGTAATAAAAGTCAAATGGTCTTCTTTATGATTGTGGGAAGAAGGAGATATTTTTTGAGAAAAATGGCAGTTTTCCACATCTATTATTCTTTTCATGTGTCAGATGGCTATACCATGTGGGTTTTTAAAAAATAGAGAGGTAGTAAAAAATAATATTACTGAGAGAAGAAAACATATTTCAGCTTCAGTTTTTTAAACCGGTATTGCAACACAGACATTTTGTTTTTATTATAAACACAGGCCATTATTTCTAACAAAAGGAAAAGAATGCTTATTATTTGCGATGAGACTAAAAGCAAATAAGAAGGACTGAGTTGTTTTATCATTTAGTGAAAATGGGTTGCTTCTCTTGATTGACGGAAAGAACTTTTCCTATAGTCCATTAGAAAGTAACTTGAAACAGGCAAAATGTCTGAGCCAGGTTCTCGGTTCAATGGCAGAAGGTTGAAAGTGGACTTCGTATGCTACTCTTTGCCATCTATTTTCATAGTATTTAGAATGGATTCAGTAGGTACCAAAAAAATAGCTCTGTCTCAGGGATAAGTGAAGCAGAATTCAGTCATGCAAGGAAATAAAAGATAAAAGACTATGCTAGGGAGAGGATAGGAGAGATGCTCCGGAACCAGGGATTTTAAACATGTTCTTTCTGATACTTCCCTAAGGCTGCTGAAAACTATTATTCATGTCACCCCTGAACACAGAGGCTGAAGGCAGTGACTGAAATTTCCTGCTTTGGGAAAGAGGGGGCTATAGTAGCCTTATCCTTTGTTCCTGTCACAGGAGAGAAGGAGTGTAGAGGGAGGTCTAGGTCATGAGTGATACCTGGATGAGTGATACCTACCCCTCCATAGAAGGAGCTCACCCTACTGCTTCTTACTGCAAGAGGAAGAGTGGCCGGAGATGGACCTTGTCTTGGGAAAGTCCTGGAAATCCAGAGTAGTGACTGAAAATCAGAAACCCTGGGAGGGAGGTCAAGCTTTATTGTTACCAGTCATGTGACCTTGGGCAAGTACTAGCTGGTTCTGAGTCATCTCCTTCTCTAGAATACGAGCCTAAATCACTGTTGGAAGTATTGGTGAGATCAGGGTGATGAAGATTTGCAAGGACACACACACACACACACACACACACATACACGCAACAATGGCAAACAGAAGCAGAGCATTTTTTTGTTCACAGGGCTAGTGCCTGTACCCTGTGGTAATCTGGACTGCGATGTGCTGCTTAAGCTAGATGAAGCTTGACATGTCTTCTCCCTCTGCTAGAAGGCCAAATCTTGCTGCCAACCAGTCCCTGGAAATCAGAACATGTAACATTTACACATGGGGAAGAAAATAAAGCTAGAGAAATGGCTAGCCTACCCCCAAAATTCAGACACTAAGCAAGCTTGCTGCAGGAAGCTGGAGGCAAAAGGTTGAAGAAAGATGATTCCTCTTGTGCAAGTGTCTTTTACATGGTTACTCTGAACACTAGTAAGCGTGGCCCGGGCAGAGCGGAATTTGGAGATAGGGGAGGCAGGAGATGGAGGGGGCGATTTATTTCCTTTCCACCTTTATCCACCTGCCTCCTTAAAGGACTATGGTGGTAATCAGATCAAACGGAAAAGGGAAATCCCTTTGTAAACTATAAAGCGCTATAGAAATAACATGGGTTATTATTGTCACTGTCAGGGGGAGGGCATGAAAGAGATTTTGTCAACAAATTACCACAATAAACCGTGGCAGGAACATGACTTAAAATGCCTTTGTGCCTCCCCCTTTTGGGAATGCCAATCTAGTGCTGGGGAGGGAGAAATTTCTTTCTCCCTGCTCCTCCCCAGAGGTCTTCTAGCTGGTTTAGGAATTAAATTGATATGAGACAGATTAACAGGAGAAAAAACAAAAACACAAAGTTTTTCTATGTGTGCACAGAGGCCCAATACTGAATTGAAGACCTAAAGAAATGACCGAGGCAGGCAGTTTTTGTACTTTGTAGACAAAGAGAAAATACATTCATGAGGAATTGACAGGATAAAGAAAACGGATCTTTGGAAGCTTTAATTGTAAGGAGTTCTAAGCAGAATTTGTGCTGAAGTAGTAGATTAGAAAAAAGTAACAAGGTTTGTTTCTACAGCTTTCTAGGCTTTCAAGTTTATATCGCTGGTGATAAGGATACCATTTTACTTCTTCGCACTGGAGTGTAACTTTCAGATGGGAGACTATTTTCTGCTTTTAGGGGCACAGAGGAGGGTCTGATTGTCCTTACACTGGCTGTTTCTTAAGTAACTTTTATTTAAAATAAATAATCAATATGCCAAAGTGGCACATTTGGGGGCCACCTGCCCTTGGCCCCTCCATTAGTCTCAGTGGAAAGCCTCTAGAAAAAGGTTGGGGTTTCAATTCCATTGAAAAAAATAGAAGTAGGAGGTGAAAACTCAGCTCCACCCAGTGACATTGATACTGGTATTACCTTTGACATGTAAAATTAGAGTTCTGGGCCCAGGGACCTGCCTCTGGGTCTTGCCTGCTTGCACTCTAAGGAAGGCTGATGATAGGGAAACAGTCTGCAGAGAAATGCAAGTTACTGGTTCCTTGAGTGCTTTACTCTGAGGAGCAATTCTAATTTACTATTCAAATTTAACATTTGAATACTACATCCCCTCTCTCATTCCCTTGACTTTTTCTTTCCTTTGTTATCAAAAGACTTTAGGAATTAGAACCAATTTGAATGTTGAACAACACAGAAATGGGTACTTATGTCACATTCGTACAAGGGGACACCATGAAGCTAGATGCGAGACAACTGTGATGTACGAGGCTAAGTGAGAAGAGCATCTTATAGCACAGTGGCTAGGCTTTGATGTCCTTTTAGGAAGACAAACAAACCCATAGCTGTCTGGAAAAAAAAACTAAGAGTATCTATATACACACAAAGGTTGACAGTAGTTACTTACAGATATGAACTCTTTATTTTCTTCTTTTCACTTTTCATCATATTCCATATTTTTCAACACAGGATATATGGAATCATGTTATTATCAAAAATAAATAAATGTTACCTTACAAATAATAATAAAAGGACTTATAAATCTTTGGTTTTACTTATTAAAGCTTAACTTCAATCCTAAAGTGAATCTTGGAAAATGTGACACCTTAAACCATTATGTTTTTTCAGATCAATGTGTACTGGTCAGTACACACGACGTAGTCCCGTGTGCTGGGTCCTGATGACTGGGCTGAAGAGTGGCAATGGGGGGTTGGGGGGGAGGTACCTTCTGAAGAAGGCTGAGAGCAGCCTGATCCAAAAGCTTTGGCATGGCATCAGGGAGAGCCAGTGGTGTCCTTGAGTAAGAGCCTCCCTTGTGCTCTGAAGGATTTCAGAGTATGCCACCCCAAAATGTGCCACTCTGGCTTAAGGACTATTTTGAGCTGAAAGCAATTGAGAAAAAGCGGGTACAGGACGAACTCTCTGTCCCCACTCCCCATCTGCCTGACAGCAGAACATACATTGCCCTTGTGAAGGTGTCCCTTCACAACTGCCCACACCAGGAAGAGGATGCCCCCTTATCACCAGAGACGAGATGACGCTGAGAAACAATCTACACAGACGAACCTTACTGACTCGCTCTTTTCTTCCACTGGTTTCCCCATATATTTAATACCTTCCCACAATTTGCCACCCTTGAAGCTCGAAGAAACGTTTCCATACAGAACACTGTAGTCCTGTCATTCTTCTACACATTTATTGTTTTTTGCTAAGACGCTATATAAGCCTTTGAATGACCCATCACTGAGTTCTCCCATATGTACGTATAATGCAAGCGTTAACAAACTTGTGTGTTTTTCTCTTGTTAATCTGCCTTCTGTCAATCTGATTTGCAGGGCCCCAAACTGAAACCTAAGAGGGTAGAGGGAGAAAGTTTTCCTCTCATACAGCACCAAGATGCAGACACCATATGTGGAAACAATGCATTCTCTCACATAACACCACGTGCAGAAATAGTGGGACACACTTGGCTGGATGATGCAGTGAAGAACCCGAAGTCACCCCATTTCTGAGATTTGCCATGTTGTGCTGGGAACAACTTGACTCCAGTCACCATATCCACATGCGACTCAGTTGGAGGAGAACAGATATTGTCTGATCCTGTGGCTCTCTAAGAGTGAGAAAGACTGTCTCAGAAGCCCTCCAACGGGCTTTCTCTCTTGTCTTACTGGTCAGACTGGATCACTTGCCTATTCCCCATCCCTGGAAAGGGGATCAGGATCACCTTTAACCTAATTAAGCCCCCTCTGGGACAGGCAGCTTTCCCTGAAGCGTCATATGGCTACTCAGAGATTGGAGGATGCAAAATCAAAGGCCATTAGGAAGCATGAAAGGGTGATTGATTGAGTGGGGGGCAACAAAAGTGTTTACCCATGCCACTCCTGAACTAGTTGGATTCTTACAGTGGGTGGGAAACTGTAAGTTTCTTGTATTCACTGGAATGAGAATGCTATGGATTGAGAGCTGGGGATTCCTGCTCCAAAAATGGATGGAAGCCTGGCACTGCTTTTTTTTTTTACATGAAAAATTATACAGGTATCTATTTTTACTCTTATGATTCACATAACACAGAAGTAGGCAGAATAAGGGAACAAAGTGCCTCTATAGGACACTCTCCAATTGCCCCTCCAGACCCACTCTCCACCCTTCTGCACCTTAATCTCTGCTCTGCACCTACTGATCTCTATGGGCTACATTAATGGACTCCTTTAGTTCTGGCTTCCATGAGGGGTAAGCCAATGAGGAGTCCTGGAGGAGAGAGGAAAGAAGGGAAGGAAATGCAATTGGCCAGAGTATTTGTTCCCCTGACATCTTCCCTGAGTGGTCATCATGAACTGTGTCCCCTAAGCAAAGGCCACAGCTCCTCCTAAAGAGCCCTTGTGCTACCACTGTCTCCTATAGAGTTTCAGGAACTACTCTGCCCTTGTCCCTTCAGACCTAAGGATGGTGACAGCCATGCTGTTTCTAATCCCAAGGCACTATACTATTCCTGAGGTTTCCATTCAGCCTGCATGTAGTTTAGTAAATTCTTTTTTTAAACTTCTTTTTTTTTTAATGCTTCTTTATTTATTTTGAACAGGGGAGGGGCAGAGACAGAGGGAGAGAGAATCCCAAGCAGGCTCCGCATTCTCAGTGCAGAGCCCAGTGCGGGGCTCGATCCCAGGAATTATGAGATCATTGACCTGAGCCAAAATCAAGAGTCGGAGACTTAACTGACTAAGACCCTCAGGCACCCCTAGCGTTGTAAATTCTTAAACACTTCTCAAATTATCTTAAGGGCATTAAATTAATTTAAGGAGATTAAATTGAATTAATTTCCTATTGGAAAATGATTTTACCCTATTCACACTGCCAAGTCCCCCTACATTTACTTACCACACAGTAAATTATAGACATCAATTAAAAAAAAACAACAGCCTTCCTGGGGACACCTGGGGGGCTCAGTCAGTTAACCATCCAACTTCAGCTCAGGTCATGATCTTGAGGTTCATGAATTCGGCCCCACATCAGGCTCTGTGCTGACAGCTCAGAGCGTTCAGCCTGCTTAGGAGTTTGTATCTCCCTCTCTCTCTGCCCCTCCTGCTCACACTCACTCTCTCTGTCTCTCTCAACAGTAAATAAACATTAATTTAAAAAAAAACAGTCTTCTAGACTTTGCACATTTATAACTGTGTGCTTACATGTAATATATATCTTTACATGTTTTTTTTAATAAGTTACCATCGTGTTATGCATATTGCGCTGTTACTGGCCTTGTCAACCCACAATCTGTTGTGTTATATTTCCATATCAATGTATACTGATTTATCTCTTTTTAATGGCAGAATAGTATTTCTTAATATGAATTACCATAATTCATTAAACCTCTTATCTATAAATATTTATCTTATTTATAATTTTTGATTAGTAAAAACAATGTCACAATGTAATCCTTATACATACATGTATATACACATGTATAAGTATTTCCTTAGAAGAGATTCCTAGAAATGGAATTGTTAGGTCAAAGGCCATTGCTTTTAAATTTTTCTTCTGCTGCCAAATTGTCTTACAAGAGGGTGTCACCAGTTTTCACTCCCACAAGCAGAGGAAGAAAGGCCCAATTTCTTCACACTTGTTTCAATCAATATTATGCATCTTTTTCAATTTGGGCATTCTAATGGGTGAAAAAATATCTCATTGTTGTTTTAATGTGCATTTTCCTGATTACTATTGTGGTTGAGCATCTTTTCATATGTTTATTGGCCATTTGGGTTTTTTCTTCCGGGAATTGCCTCTTGAGATCTTTTGTGCATTTTTTTCCTACTGGTTTGTTTTTCTCTTTTTTATAGAAAGGAGGGTTTTTTCTTTTTTTAATTTTTTTAATGTTTATTTATTTTTGAAAGAGAGAGAGACAGAGCTCGAGTGGAGGAGGGGCAGAGAGACAGAGACACAGAATCTGAAGCAGGCTTCAGGCTCTGAGCTGTCAGCACAGAGCCCAACTAGGGGCTCAAACCTACAAGCCATGAGATCATGACCTGAGCAGAAGTCAGACACTTAACCGACTGAGCCACCCAGGTGCTCCATAAAGGAGATTTTTATATGTTCTGTATGTTAATCTCTTGCCTATTATATGCTATGTTGAACATATTTTCTTCCAGTGTGTCACTTACCTCTTAATATTATTTGTTACTTTCTAGCCTACACAGATTACTAATTTTGTAAAGTTGAATCAGTATTTTTTTAAATTTTTAATTAGTGAATTAAAATCTCCTTACTCTGTGTATTTATTTTATTTTATTTTATTTTAGAAATTAGCATAATATGGAATAGATTCATTTCCTTTGTATACAGTCCTATGATTTTAACACATGTATAGTTTTGTGTAACTACCACCACATTGAGGATAAGGAATAACTCATCCCCTAAAAAAAAATCCCTGTGCTATCCCATTTTATTCATACTCTCCCCTCACCCCAGCCTGCTGGCAACTTCTGATCTGTTCTTTATCACTTTAGTGATTATCTTTTCCAGAATGTCATATAAACAGACTCATAGCATATGTAACCTTTCGAGACTGCTTCTTTCACTGAGCATAATGCCTCTGAAATTGATCTCAGGCATTGACTGTATCAACAGTTATTTCTTTTTCATTACTGGGTATTATTCCACTATATGTATGTAATCACAGTTTACCTATTGATCTACCTAACATCATTTAGGTTGTTTCCAGTTTTTGGTGATTATGAATAGAAGTACTTTAAATATTTGTATTTTTATATGTGTGATTTTGTGTGAAGATAAGCTGAAGTTTCACATTTTTATAAGAAAATTCATTTGCTATCAATTTATTCTACTATGGATTGTGCTTTTGTTGTCAAATCTAAGAATTCTTAACTCTACCCATGAAGATTTTCTCCTATGTTTTCTTCTATAATTTTGCATTTACATTTATTTTTTAAGTTTATTTATTTTTTAATAATCTCTATACTCAATGTGGGGCCCAAACTCACAACCCCAGGATCGAGAGTTGCATATTTTCCCAGGCACTAGCCAGACACCCCCATTTACATTAAATCTATGAATCATATTCAGTTAACTTTTCCTATGTGTTGTGAAGTTTAGGTTGGGGTTCATTTTTCTGCATATAACTTTCCAATTTTTCTAACACTTTTTGTTGAAAAGAGTGTTCTTTCTCCATTGAATTGCTTATGAGCATTTGTCAAAACCAATGGGCCATAATTATATGGGTCTATTTCTTAACTCTTTATCCTGTTTTGTTGATCTATGTGTTTATCTCTTCAGCAATATCACACTGTCTTGATTAACATAAGTTTAATAGTACATCTTAAAATCAGGTAGTGTGATTCCTTTAACTTCCTTTTCGTTTTCAAAATTGTTTTGACTATTTGAATTCCTTTGGCTTTATGTATAAATTTTGGAGTCAATTTGTCTGTATCTCCAAAACTTCCTGCTGTAACTTAGTTCAAGGTGTATTACATCTTTACTATGTTGAGCCTTCTAAGCCATAAATACAGGATAGTTACCATTTACTGAAGGCTTTTTTAAAAAATATCTTTCATCAGCATTTGTAGATTTTCTTATATAAATCCTATAAATGTTGCATTAAATGTATACCTAAGTATGTCTTATTTTGGTTTTTGAACAACTGAAATAACATATTAAAATAATTTTTTTAATGTTTTACTTATTTTTGAGACAGAAAGTGACAGAGCCTGAGCAGGGGAGGGGCAGAGGGAGAGGGAGACACAGAATCTGAAACAGGCTCCAGGCTCTGAGCTGTCAGCATAGAGCCCAATGTGGGGCTCGAACTCACAAACCGCGAGATCATGATCTGAGCTGGAGTTGGACGCTTAACCGATTGAGCCACCCATGCGCCCCTTGAAATAATATATTTAATCTTTCACCATCAACTGTAAATATGTGGATTATATTGACAGATTTTCAAGTTTTGAACCAGCCTTACATTTGGAGGTAAACCCTGTCGGTCGTGGTGTATTATTCCTCCTATATTTTTCTGGATTTAGCTAATATTTTATTTAGGATTTTTATATGTTCTTATATGCTTATGAATCATTGGTATGTGTTTTCATTTTTTTGAAATATTTGTCATTTTGGTATCAGTGTAATGTCTCCACAAAATGACTTAGGAAATATTTTCTATTTTCTGGAATAAAAGGTGTAGAATTGATGTTATTTATTTTTTAAATTTTTGATAGAATTTAAAAGTGAAATCATCTGGACCTGGAGATTGCTTTTTTTGGGGGGGGGGGAAGTACTTCTTTTTTTTGAGTTTATTTTTTTATTTGTGAGAGAGAGAGAGAGAGAGAGCACAAGCAGAGGAGGTACACAGAGAAACAGGAGACACAGAATCTGAAGCAGGCTCCAGGCTCTTGAGCTGTTAACACAGAGCTGGATGTGGGGCTTAAACTCACAAACTGTAAAATCATGACCTGAGCTGAAGTCGGATGTTTAACCAACTGAGCCACCCAGGAGCACTGAGATTTCTTTTTCAGAAAGTTTTTAATGACACATTCAATTTATTTAATAGTTATAGGACTACTAAGGCTATCTATCTCATCTCAGGTAAGTTTTGGTAGTTTATGATTTTTGAGAAATTGATCCATTTTAGTTCCATTGTCAAATGTATGAGCATAGTTGTTCACAGTATTCAATTATTATCCTTTTAATATCTGTAGGGCATAGTGATATCCCCTCTATCATTTTTGTTATTGGTCATTTTCATTTTCTCTCTTTTATCCTTTGTCATTTTTGCTAGCAGTTTATCTATCGTATTGATTTTTTTACAGAACCAGCTTTTGGTTTCATTCATTTTCTTTATTTCTCGATAGCATTTACTATTTTCTATTCATTGATGTCTACTCTTATCTTTCTTATTTCCTTTCTTCTGCTTGCTTTGGATTTCTTTTGTCCTTATTTTTCTAGTTCATATGGGAGAAAGCTTAATATTAATTGTTTGAGACCAGTCCATTAATACATTATAAGCATTTAATGCTATTGATTTCTCTTTTAGCTGAATCTCAAACATTTTGGTATCTTTTTAATTTTCTTTTTGTTCAAGTCAAAAGATTTTCTAATTTTTCTTGACTTCTTCTTTGACCTGTGGATTATTTAGATGTGTTTTGTTTTATATCCAAGTATTTAGAAAGTTTTTTTATCTTTATGTTTTTGGTTTTTAATTTGATTCCATTATGGTCAACCAACATGTTTTGTATGATGTTGAATATTTTTAATTCATTACAAGTATTGTCTATCTTAATGAATGTTCCATGTATACTTGAAAAGAATGCTTAGTATGCTGTTGTTGGGTGCAATGTTCTAAAATCATCAATGAACTTCAGTTATTTGATGATGTTGTTCAGTATTGCTGTATCTTTACTGGTTTTCTATGCATACTACTATTGATTACTGAGAAAGGAGTACTAGAATTTCCAAATACAATTGTGGATTTGTTTATTTTTCCTTTCAATTCTATCAATTTTTGTTTTATCTGTTTTTGAAGCACTGATGCCAGATACACACGTATTTAGGACTGTTATGTCTTGTTATTGAATTGACCATTTTTTTATCATATCATGCCAAATTTTATCTCTGACACATTTATTTGTCTGGTATTAACATATTCACACCAGTTTTCTTCTGATTAGTGTTTGCATGATATATTTCTTTTAAATCCTTTGATCATACATTATTGCACCCACATATATCATTTTATTCAAAATGTGTTCCTTATCCACCTATATCATTACATCAAAAGTGTGTTTCTTATAGCTAGTGTATAGTTGGGTCACATTTTTAAAAAAGCTATTCTGACAATCTCTATCACTGAATTGGTATATTTTTATCATTTGCATTTAATACAGTTGTTTATATCTTTGTATTTAGGTGGACCATTTAATCATTTTTGTTTTTTCCTCGGTTTTTCATTCATCTCTTTTCTCTCCTACTTTCCTTTAGGTTATTTGAACATTTTTCTATTCCATTTTAATTTATTGATTGTGCTTTTACTATATTTACTATATATTCTTTGTATAGTTTTTTTATTGGTTGCACTTAGCTTTTCATAATCTACTTAGAATCAATATATTACCACTGCAAATTGAATATAAAAAACTTACTACCATATAGGTCTTCCCCCCACCACTTTATTTTGTAGCTGTATCATATATTGCATCTACATATATTGAAAATTCCATCTTTAAACAAATATTTAAACCATTCTTATGCACAGTCACTTCCTTATGAACTTTATAATTAGCTTGTCAATGTCCTTAAAACAATTGTCTAGGGTTTTGATTGGGATTGTAATGAAATTATAAATATTTGGGGGGGGGGGATTGCCATTGCTTAGTGAAGTGCTTGGCACAGGAGAGATCCTTTGTAAATATTTATTGAATGAATGAACAATTTGTATTACTAAAAGTTCCTATAGAGGAACATGGTATGCCTTTCCGCTTACTTATACATTTTAAGTTCTCTTTTTAGAAATATTTAGTCTATTCTTATGTCATAGTAATTAATCTACATATGAGTGGCTCAATTTGAACTAACCATAATACTCTGACTCCCTTAACCATAACTGATTTGTCCAGGAATGGGCATCTGACCCAAGTTGTGACCACCATAGCCCTTACCAGAATTTAAAATTCAGAAATAGAGAGAAATAGTGTAGTTTCTCTGAGGTGGTAGATGGAGTGAAATTGGAGCCTTGCTTTTAGGGCAGTCATGACACTGTGCCATATAAGGGAATCCTCCAAAGGCAGAAGAGGGAGCTCTGAAGCTATTCATTATGTTGTTTGTTCTAGTCCCAGCTGAACTCTTGCTCTTCCTGTAATTAAAAGAGTGACAGAATCATCCTTTTTAGGCTAAACTTGTTCAAATTGAGTTTCTATCATTTAAAACCAAAAGAGTCCTAACTATCATAAATATCCATAGTGATTCAAAGAGAGTTCTTTCTACAGTGCCAAGTAAATATCACTAGAGAAACTACTTTCATGAATAGGTAATGATTATTATTATAATAATTATCCACTAAGTATTGCTATATATGGTAGCTTTTAATACATTTATGAGTGCTAGAAAACTATTTTCAAAAGTCATTTAAGAATATTCCTTGTAATCGTGCCCAACTTAATTAGCCTAGTAAATGACAGATAATGCAAATCAATCAAAGATAAAATTTAGAGTAGCCTTTTTCAAATTATATTAAATTATGGATTAATTAAATATTGCAGTGCTAATTTTTTTCAGATGTTTTAATAAGGTACCATAATTAGAAACTACATAGATTTTCTAAAAATATGAAAAGTCTTACAAACATTTCAATGGTAACAGAAGGGATTGCCAAATAACTTACTAGTGATATCATTATTCCACCAATGTCATAACTCAAAATAAAATGCTAAGTAAACCTTCAGCAGTTAATGTTCTAGGATGAGAAGGAAGAACCTAAGGAATTACTTGTCGTGACATATGGAGGCTCATTTGCCCCCTCCCCTCCCCATAGCTGAGCTTGCAATTTCTTCCTACAGTCTCTGCCTCCTCTTACACCCACACACATTCAGACTCTGACACCAAGTTTACTCCTGCTCAGTTTTAAGAGGGATTTCAGAAGCCCTTCCTCAGAAGCATTGAGGTTTGTGGTTAAGTCAGCTTAAGGCTATTCTTGCTCTGTTCTTTTTCCCTATCTCAGACTTAAGGCCCAGCTTTAACTACCAAAGGCCCCTGACAAAGTTCCATGGCCCTAGAGGATGAGAATCTGGCTAACTCCTCAGGGTCTTAGATTTTAGATCCAGAGCCTTGACCCTAAACCCTGGTGCTTGCATCTGGCCGCATTGTTTTTGCTAGAGCTTCTTGATGCCAACGGCCCAGCTGTTCTAAACCCACCATTGGATCTCCTTATTGTTGTGCTCACCACACCTGCCAGTACATCTTCCTGGTGCAGATTAACCTGCGCCCTGTATATTCATCTTCTGTCTTCTTCAAGAACCTCCATCTAATCTGATAGGAGCAACTAGATCCCACAACCAAGCTCTCCATCACTCATTGGGCTAGCACCTTAGCCCATGTACTAACCTACCCTGAAGACCTGTTCTTCACTGAGAGTGTAAGTCTTTTCCTAATAATTAGGCAGAAATTGTTTCCACACCTGGAAACTATAACACTTTCTGTGAGACTCTATTATAAGATGTAACAAACGTCATTATAATTGTTTACCCAGGTGTCCCTTGAAGTCAGGCATAGTATTCCACTCAATCTTACATTTCAAGTGCTGAAGCATACTTCTAAACCTTCACTTGATCTTAGCCAAAAGGCCGAGAAGCGATATACTTCTAAACCTTCATAGACACTCAATAAATGTGAGTAATAGTGATGTTCAGGTGTAATAATGCCTCAAAAGTATTCTCTATTACATAGTATGTGACCATCACCAGTTACTCAGAAAAGCTGCAGATTATTTTTGTGATTGGTAACCTTGTACGATAAAATTCTCTCCCTCCACAACTTGGTATCCAAGAAAAAGAAACTAAACCACTATTTCACTTCACCAAAATCTGTCTTGAATAGCCATAATGATACTAACATTCTCAGGCCATAGTAGTAGGAAATTCAAGGCCAGTACTACATTCTTCCAACATAGTTCAGGACATGTCTTTGATCTTTAGCTCTAGAGCATTCAGCACTTTACACAATTAATTCCGGAATATGGGATATCATAATAATGAGGACAAAGTAATAATGCTAATGTGTCAACAACCATTAAAAATTATAGGAATGTATTGCATAAAGGTTAAGATAGCAAGAATGTATGATATAAAGGTTAAGACCACGGAATTTAGAGTCATACCTATGATTCAATCCTGAGCCTGACCGTGTAATATTAAGGTAATATTACTTAATCTCTATAAGGCTCAGATTGGTCCTCTTCAGATGGGTATATGATTAAATGAGGTAATATATTTAAAGTGTCAAAGACAGTGCCAAGTCAGGCACACAGAAAGTGCTTTAAAAAAAAAGCTATTGTTTATCATTATTAGCTATTAGCTATTATAGGCTTTTAGAAGCAACAATGTTTCTTTTCCTTTTTTGGTATATATTAATTCAAAACTGTTTATGGAACACCTTACCATATGTGAAACACTAAGCAAAGTCCTATAGGGAATATGAAGCTGTAAAATGCAGTATCTGCCTACAAAAGCTTATAATCCAGAGAAGGGATAAAACATGGCTGAAAAACTACACACAAGGGGGCTTTTGCCCCCCCAAAAAAGCCACCAACAAAACACTAGGAGAGTTTGGCAGATGGAAGGGGAGGACATACAAAATGTCAGGGAGGAGGAGCCCTGTGAGCTCCGTGCAATGATATGAACATAAGAAGTGTCCCCTAAATGCCTGTTCTTTGCCTGATACCAGGAATGTTCTCAACTGGTAAAAAGTAGCTGCTCTAAAAAAACGCCAATCTGAGTAACTTGAAGGATTTTTTTTCTGTTTCTGCTATTTATGATTCTACTGCAGTGATATTTAATTGTATGGTATTCTTTAAGAACATGTAAAGAGATCCTTGCAAGTCTGCCTAATAGGTACTCATTAATTCAGCCAAGCTAAACGAACTGTAAATGAAACTGACAAATGCTATTATCCCACTTGCTATATTTTTCTATATTTCTCTTTTTATATCCAGCAGAAGATAGTTTGAGGATCTCAAAACTCCTCCTGACACAGTGCAGGGAGCCAAAGGGCTACAGATAATTAATGTGGACTGCTACTGAATCCATTTCTCTTTCATCTTTAATGTGTAGTAAAAGCCACTGGAATATCAGTCTTAAGGCTTAGATTCAATAGTCTTGATGTCCCTTAAAGACATGGGATCTAATTATCCCATCCCTCTCTCCTCCCTTTTCTGGTCTATAGACAGAAGTGAGGCAACACTGGCTTGTGGAGGAGAGCTAGTTTTCTGTGTCACTTGCCCTAGAGAGGGGTGAAGATACTACACATGGGAACATGGGAGAGCTGGAAGAGATGTTCTTTCCAGAGACTTATGCCCTGGGGATGAAAAACAAGGGTGACTATTTTAGTTGATACCAAGATTATGAAGTCTGTGCTGGGTTTATATGGAATCAGAGTTTGTAGATGACCTGTGGCCAGTTTGGAGAACTTAGAGACAGTCCTGCATTCATCTTAAAATGTCAGAGCCTTGGGGCACCTGGGTGGCTCAGTCAATTAAGCATCTGACTCTTGATTTTGGCTCAGGTCATGATCTCATGGTTTGTGAGTTGGAGCTCCGCATCAGGCTCCAAACTATCAGCACGGAGCCTGCTTGGGATTCTCTCTCTTCTTTCTCTGCCCCTCCCGTGCTCTCTCCCTCCCTCTCAAAATAAATAAATAAATTTAAAAAACATGTCAGAGCCTCAAATTTCACCATTTAACATTTATTCTAGGTTCTGCATATCTTCTCTTTGTAATCCCCTTTTAAACAGAAATAGCTCTGAGAGAGGCAAAATATAGCTGCAGTATTGTTACACTTTAACAAGAAATGGTTTGGGGCACCCGGGTGACTCAGTCAGTTGAGCTCTGACTTCGGCTTAGGTCATGATCTCGTGGTCCATGAGTTCAAGCCCCACATCAGACTCTGTGCTGATTGCTCGGAGCCTGAAGAGTGTTTTGGATTCTGTCTCCCTCTCTCTCTGCTTCTCCCCTGCTCATGCTCTGTCTGTCTCTCTCTCAAAATAATAAATAGACATTTAAAAACAAAACAATAAAACACACAAAAGAACAAGAATTGGTTTGTCAGTATCCCTCTAATCATCACCATCATTACATCCTCAGGATCACAGCCATCATTTATCAAGTACCTATTTTATTCCAGGCATGCCATATCCAGTCTAGAAACAGTGAGTACACAGACTTAAACACAATTTTAAAATCATTCATAGCAGTTATGGATAGAGTGGATAATTCTAAATTATCAAAGTTCTTCAAGCCAAGCAAATTAATTTTCACTGGTCAATTGCTAAATATGCAATTCCATAATTAACACACCAACAAAAATCTATATTCGGGCTTGAAATGCTCTTTGTGCTTTTGTTTAAATGTAAATGTGCCTATTCTCAAAATGCAAGAATACTTCTGCCATATTCATGTTTTCAAAATTCATATGTTGAAATTCTAATGCCCAAAGTGATAGTAAATGGAGGTGAGGCTTTGGGAGGTCATGAGGTCATGAGGATGGAGCCCTCAGGAGTGGGATTAGTGTCCTTATAAAAGAGACACCACAGAGCTCCTTTGCTCTGTCCTCCATGTGAGGACACAGTGAAAAGCTGGCAGTTTGCAACCAGGAGAGGACTGTCACCTGACCGTGCTGGCAACCTGCTTTAGGTCTTCCTCCAGAACTGTGAGCAATAAATATTTGTTGTTCATAAACCATCCAGTCTGGGGTATTTTGTGATAGCACTCCAAAAGGACTAAGACAACTTCTCAGCAAACAAAAACATTGTACTATATGAACATCTCTATCAGGAAGAGCAGGGGAAACTGTTTGGGTTCCAAACAATCTTCTTCTTCTTTTTTTTTTTTTTTACATTTTATTTATTTTTGAGAGAGAGAAAGAGAGACAGAGCACAAGTGGGGGAGGGGCAGAGAGAGAGGGGGACACAGAATCTGAAGCAGGCTCCAGGCTCTGAGCTGTCAGCACAGAGCCCGACGCAAGGCTGGAACTCACAAACGGTGAGATCATGACCTGAGCTGAAGTCGGATGCCACCCAGGCACCTCACCAACAATCTTCTTGATGCCAACCGGTTCACCACTCCACCTCGGCAAGAAAGAGTATACTGCCTTCCAGACTGGAACAATCTCCACAAAATCTTATTCATCTGTGCAGCACACTTTTGCATGCCTGACTGGGACAGGACCAGGCTGAGAGGAGAAAGGAGGGAGGACCATCACACTGTCTTTCCAGAGAAAGCAGGTATTGTGAATGGATGATTGTCCTATCTATCTGTCTATCTATCTATCTATCTATCCATCATCTATCTCCCTACCATGTATCTATTTATCTATCCATCATCTATCTATCTATTCTTATCAAGAGATGTATACAGAGGTGCAATTTTCTGCTATTGTCCCAAGTCCTTGTATAAAGATCTTAATTAGAATGATAGTCACAATTGGACAATCCAAGTGCATTGCATGGCACCTACTGTTGCTGTTGGCTTTCTGGGCACTTAGGTCCCTGTCTAAGCTGCTTCCCATGTGTACCAGAGATGCTGTCTTTTGTGTGATTACGTGATAATGATTGACTTACTCTGTGCTTAATAATGATGTATTTCTTGAAACCACCTGTGGCCACCAGCAAGATTTGAAATTCAAATGCATTCAGTTGAAATTTACACACTTAACAGCTTAGAGTCTTCCTTTATTTAAAGTTGTACTCCCTTCCAGTCTTCAGCAAGCTTATCTCCCTTCCCTGGCTTGCTTGCTTGCTTGCTTGCTTCCTTTCTTCCTTCCTTTCTTTCTTCTTTTGCTTTTTCTCACAAAAGGTATCCCTATCTGACATACCGCATATTTAATTTCCTTATTAGTTTGTTTTTTGTGCCCTCACCCAACCAGAAATAATCTCTAGTGTAAATAAATTGTCTTGTGTTGACTATTGTACCCTCAGCATTAGCATAAAATCTGGCACGTGATAGGTACTTAATAATTACTGAGTAAGTAAATTTTTATTCTTAAGCTATGGTTCCCTGAATACAAAACTAGTGGAAGATGGAAGGAAGTTTTTAAAACTACATAAAAGCAATAAGAAAAGAAGTAAGATGACAACCCATAGGAACACCATCAACCAGGGATATTTGTATTTTGGTATAAATATGTTCAGTATTTTGTCTCAACTTCTTCTGGACATTAGGATTACACTGAACATACTGGCTTGTAACCTGTTTGCCATGCATAAGCACTTTTTATAATGACATTTTCTTCTATTGCATGGTTTAAAGGACTGTATAATAAATATCCTATAGTATAGCTATACCATAATGTATTTAATTAATCACTTGTTGACTATTGAGTTTTTATTATGGTAGACTTCTTTGGAAACCTCTGCTGTCATGTATTTAATTTTATTTCTCTCTGAGAAGCATATGGGATGAGCAAACAGATGATTTCTATTATTCTTAAGTAAAGTGTGCCACCGACCATGTAATATTTCCTAGAGATAGCCTACAGAGGTGCCATGAAGTAAGCAAATGCCTACAAATCCCATACTTAAAATCTTTCTTTGTTGAAAAAATGTTTGCTTATTCATTGGGTTACTTACATTTAATTTTTTCCTAAAAGCAGAGAAAATCTGCTCTTAGATGTCCCAAACGGAATAAAGGCTTTCCCTTAATTTCTGCCCCAAGGAAAACAATAACCTCAATAAAATGGGATCAGCTCCTCCTTCCTTTGACCCTTACCATGGCCCCTTAGAGGCTTGCAGAGGACTGAGACTAGGTCAACCTTGCCATGGTCACCTCTCTCACTAGGTGAGATTATCTAGGGTTTAGGAGCACAGAGGTAAGTATAGACTCATACCTTGGGCCAAGGGCAGGGGCAATGAGGATGAAATATATGTTACTGGATATTTCTGGACACTGCATCTTACAGGGAGTAAAAGCTTTTAAAGAAGTCTATGTCTGCTGGTGGCCTGTGATTTCCATCTTGTTCATATATATATATAATCTTACACAGAAAAGAATGACCTCTAATTTTATCAACCTTTTAATGGGCTGGTTTCTAATTTTTCATATTTATAGGTAGTGCTGCTTGACTTTCCTTGTAATACACTTTTGTGCACTTATAATGTCATTTTCATAGGGTAGATTTCTGTAAGATGAATTAATGGGTGAAAGGAGATTTTTAAGGCTTTGAATCATGTTGATGTACCCTCAGAAGGGTTTGGCCAATATTCCCACCACTAACAGTCGAAGAATGCCTCTTTTCCTACACCCTACCAACATTGCCAGTTATCTTTTTTGGGGAAAAAATTAAGCATATATTTTGTCCATGGATGGTAGTGTGGTGGGACCTTAAACCATGTCACAAATAAGCCCCATGATATATCTTCAAAGTGTTTTCCTTCATATTTTTGTATACTTTCAAGGTATGTAAAAATCAGAATATAAAAGTAGTAGGTAATTTTAAAAGAGAACTCAAACATGGCTATGCTATTCTCTTCAAACCAAAATCCAAGGACTTAGATTTGGGAGTAAGCATAAGGAGTTTCTGTCTATAAACAATCCTCTAAGGTCCTTCCTTACACTCGTGAAATATAACCTACATTTGTATTGGAACTTTCCTGAGGAACTTTACAAAACAGAATTTCTATAAGTTACTGCTGAAATACCTGGATTCTTTTCCTCGGGTATTTAAATCAGCATATGTATATTTACTTTTCTGGGAACATCCCAAGAGCTATGAATCTCAGCTTTTAAATGAGGTGTATAGATTCTTCAGCTTCATGAGGCCAATATTGATTGGGTGACCAGAGAATCTTTTTGCTCTTCATTTGCCTTCTTGACAGTCAGCGGAGAGTTCAAATTAGTCCAGCTTTATTCTTGTTGCTTTTTGGTGCACACGCATGCTGGCAGCTCTCTCTGCCTCATCAGCCCCAGAGTGAGCATTCATACACAGCCAACTTCTCCCTGTACCTCCTGCGAGACGGTCTCAACCAAATTGAGCCTGATTTAACTTATTTCATCTATAAAATAAGATGAAACCCACACCTCAAATCCTATATTGTTGGGTATGAAATAGTAAAATTTTGGTATCTTTCATTTGGCTTGGATCTTTGTGTATTGTGTTATCAAAGACAAAAGCAATTTTTAATGTGTGTCCATATAATTAATTTGGTTTTCCTTTTTTTGTTGTTAATTTTAGAGAGAGAGAATGCAAATGGGAGGGAGAGAGAGAGAGAATGTGAATGGGACAGAGGGGCAGAGAGGGAGAGAGAGAGAGACAGAGAGAGAGAGAGAGAGAGAGAGAGAGAGAGAGAATCTTAAGCAGGCTCCACGTTCAGCATGGAGCCTGATGTCAGGTCGCGTGACCATGGGATCATGACCTGAGTCCAAATCAAGAATCGGATGCTCAGCCAACTGAGCCACCCACGTACCCCTGGTTTTCTATATTTTTAATCTGTCTCATTTTCATCCAGGATCTGGAAGGCTGTCCCTTACATGGTGACAACCTTATTTTAGAAATATTGTAGAAAGGATTAAAAGTGTCTATCTCTTGGGTCACAACTTGAAATTCACAAAAAGTTTTTAACAGTATGGTGATTCGAAAGGTGTTATTTAACCAAAAAATATTGCCCCTATTGACCTGAAATTCCAAATATGCTTATTTCTTTCTTTCTCTAAAAAATTTTCACCAGAATTTCCTGTTAAAATCAAAATCTTCCCTCAAATGATAACATATTAGCGTTGAATAGATCATCATGTTAATTCAGCAGAAACTAAGACCTTAAGGGGAGGTGGGAAAACATGAATATATTGAAAAGGGGAGGAGATGGAGTACAGGAGTACAGAGTATAGGAAGCAGTTCCAAAAGGAAAGTTGCAGTGAGCCCCCAAGGGAGCCTTACAAGCAGGCTTTGAAGAGGACAGAGCATAACCAAATAGTGACAATATCTACCACTTATTGGATCCATAGCATTTTCAGGAAAGCTATATACTTTTTGTATTTATTCAAATTCATACGTTGCCACCTCTCCGCTATATGTGTATGATTACTCCCTTGTTAGAGGTGAAGGAAGAGGGGCTAGCAAAGCTCAGGAAGTGGCCTAATCTTGAGGTGCTGGCAAGTGTTGGAGCTGAGCTGGGGTGTGGCCGCCTGGCCCATCACCACTGCCTGTTCTTTCCATTTTGTCATTGACATCCCAAGTGGGAAGAGAGAGGAAAAAGGGAAGTGGAAGCTCCTGGAGATGAACAGTTTACAACGCCTTATGTCATCTCTGCCAGCAACTACCATCTAGGATATCTAGCTTTTAAAGGAATAGTTTTAAATCAGCTCAAAGCAAGAATTTAAACCATGTGACTTTCAATGTTTTCCCGACTACAAGGGTCAGTGCAGCCTAATATAAAGTGCAATTACACATCTTGCAGATCCAATATTCTTTTTGAAGGCAGGTGTAAGAACATTAACTTGTTTATTATTATTCTACCTTGTTACAGAAAGTATTTAAGGCAGATTTAATAGACTGTAAATAACATCAACCAGAAAAATTATAAATTATATAATTTATAATAATATATGTTATAAATAAAAATAATGGTGTGATTTAAATTCATGTTGAAACTAATACAAAATGGAACACCATCAGTCTGGTAAAGTTGCTGTAGGTAGACTCTTGGCTTTCTAGAACAGGACAAAAAAGGGAAGCTTGATGATATATCAATTCAATGTGCATAAAATAAGGCAAATAACTTGCTTAGATGGCAATCATGAAAAGATATGCCCACTGTTCTCTTAAATTACAGAAAAGGTGTTCCAAGCAGTGATGGCATTTACCACTAAGGCACAATGCCTAGAAAAAAATATGCTCAACAAATGGTTATTATTAACATGACTATAGTGGTTTTTTTTTTTCTTTTAAATGGTACTTGTGTGAAATGACAAGTGTTGCTGACAATGTGGAGAAAAGAGAACACTTGTGTACTGTTCATAGGAATGTAAGTTAATGCAGCCGCTGTGGAAAACAGTATGGAGTTTCCTCAAAAAATTCAAAATAGAAACACCATATGATCCAGTAATGCTACTACTGAGTATTTATCCAAAGAAAACAAAAGCACTAATTCAAAAAGATATATGTACCCATACATTTATTGCAGCATTATTTTAATAGACAAAATATGCAAGTAACCTACATCTCCATCAATAAATGGATGGATAAAGAAAATGTGATATGTATATATCCAATGGAATATTACTCAGCTGTAAAAAAGAATGAAATCTTGTCATTTGCAATAGTATGGATGGACCAAGGGGGTATTATGCTAAGTGAAATAAGTCAGACAGAGAAAGACAAATGCTATATGAGTTCACCTATATGTGGAATCTAAAGAACAAAACAAATAAACAAATAAACAAATAAACAAAAACAGAGTCTTCAATATAGAGAACAAATTAATGGTTGCCAAAGGGGAGGTAAGTGAGGGGAGGTAGGGCAAAATAGGTAAAGGGAATTAAGAGCTACAAACTTCTAGTTATAAATAAGTCATGGAGATAAAAGTACAGCATAAGGAATATAGTCAATAATACTGTAATAATATTGTAGAGTGAAAGATGGTGTCTATACTTACCATAGTGAGCACTGAATGATGTATACAATTGTTCAATCACTAGGTCATACACCTGAAACTAATATAACATATGTCAACTATAATTCCAAGAAAATATTTGAAAAAAATGTTGCTTATGGCTTCTAGTTTACCATGGCATCTTTTTACCACTGACAAAAAATATCTACATAACAGAAGAAGACGAAAACTTCATATCAACACTAAAACAAAAATTGACATCTAATCTATTACAAGTAGCAAGAGATATACCAATTAAATATAAGTCCTATGGAGCTAAATTGAACACAACAATCAGTGTTCAATGCATGTCATATTACCAGAAACAGAGGAAGCCTGATGACCAAAAAGAAAGCAAAAATCCATTGTCTGCTCCCAGCTAATTGCCTCTGGCTCAGAATTAGTGCCTATGCCAACTAACGACCTAGCAGTCCACTGTTTTTGAAGAGGTCAAAATACTGTGGTCCAAACCAAAATATCAGTACCTCAAATCCTAGAAAACAGCAGATAGACCGGTTGTTGGACTGGCACAATGCTTGGTGCCTTACTAAGTGCAGTTCAAGCAAGTTAAATGCTGAATCAGAAACAATGAATAGAGAACAGTGAGACAACAAAACAGCAAGGGTCTTAGGCTTGGGGAACTCCAATTGTTCCAGTGTCAGAAAAACAGTCAATAGGGGTAGAAGATAACTCGGTCTGTCAGGGACATATGTGAGAAGAGTACATGCCAGGGTCTGAAGGTGAAACTAGAGCTAGGGACGACAAGATGATCACCAACCAGAGATCCTAAAAGAGGAACAAAGACAGTGAGCAGGGCCCAAGGAAGGAAACACTATCCGTTGTCAGAGTCTGGGTGTAAATGGAGCTCCTCTGATGCAGGTTAAAAAGGAAAAAAATAGCTTAAAAATATTGCACACCCTGGGGAATAGATTTTAATACAGAAACAAACCAAGAACACACCTCTGAAACAAATACACTTCTATAATCAGAAAAAAAAATGAGAAAACTGACATTCTCAATTGTGTACTAGATGGCACAAAACTTAAGATGCAAGAACAGAAAAGTCTAAAAAAAAAAAAACCACCAATCCCAACAATTAGAACAAAAATTAATCGGTTTAGAACCCCCTGTTTAAGCATAACAAAACCCATCGGCTTAGGTTAAGGGGGAAAAGCAATCAATTCTATTTACTTACCAAAGAAACACTTGCAAGGAAATAATACTGAAAGTCAGAAAGAACGTACTACAAAGACTAAAGGGGGGAAAATGCAGATTGAGTGTATATATTGGTGCAAATGGCCAAACAGGGATCAAAAAGGTAACACCAAAGAATTCAAGGCAAGAGATCGAATAAATGAAAAAGGATCATTTTATGTTAACAAAAGGTAAAATTGACAATAAAGAGAGGATATATATATGAATCTGTAAACCCTATAAAACATGGCATCATTCTAAATTCTAAAACTATTAAGTATTCAAAGAAAAATGACAAAAAACACTTTTTTGAAGTGTTAAACTAAAAGCAAATCTTGTACTCTTTACATTTCTTCTCAAATATCATGTAAATTTCCTGAAAATTGTCCTGCATTTTATTACCAAAAACCTCAATAGTTTCCGGAAAAGGGTATTAAACCAGATACATCTGTCTACTATGCATTAAAATTACATATTAAGAACAAAAGCTTAAGCAACAATGAAAACAAACTTTTTTATAACAACAAAGATATGTTTATCTTTCCCAGAATGACACCCATTAAAAATCATTTGATTAAAACAAAAATAGTTACAGAATATTTTTTACGCCACAAAGTTAAAACAATAGTTTCGATGTTAAGGAAACAGATGGAAAATAAATAAATCATCCAACTCAACATTTTAGGGAAGAATACCAAAAAAGTCAGAATACCAAAAAAGAAAGAATACCAAAAAAAAAAAAAAAAGTAAAGAAAGTGCTGAAGGGAATAAGGTGCATTTTGAGCGAACAAACAAGCAACAAAGGAAGCAGAAAGAAGCTGACAGGGCGCTGGCAAACTCAGGATGAAAAGTGCAACAACGCAAAGAGCAAATAGATCAATGTAGAAATGACACAGCAGTTGTAACAACAGAAACCATTTAAACGATAAGAAAATGTGTTGTATTGTTCAATGTTAATATCAGGAAAAAATCCAATGAAATATAAGCCTGTCTTAAAAAAACTAAGTTACTATGGGTGCCTGGGTGGCTCAGTTAGTGAGCCCTCGTCTGCCAGCTGGGAGCCTAGGAGCTTGCTTCAGAGTCTGTGTCTCCCTCTCTCCACTCCTTCCCTGCTTTCACTCTGGCTCGCTCTCTCTCTCAAAAATAAATAAACATAAAAAAAAACTAAGTGACTAAAATTGATGCAGAAGGAGTCAAAACCAAACAGACACACAACCACAGAAAACATGGAAAAGGTGTAAAAGAAGTCCTGGCTCTGAAACCAGATGGAGCTTTTTCAAATGTTCAAGGAACAGCTAATGCGACATAAATTGCTGCAAAGAACAGAAAGATATAGATAGCTACATAATTTAGTTTATAGAGCTAACATAACTCTGATACTCAAACAAAAAGAAAAGTCAATTTCTTCTTGATTTAGTCGAAAACCTGAAATGAATTGCTAGCAAACTAAATTCAAGGCTGTGTTAAAAATCAACCAAGTGAGATTTGTTCCCAGAATTCACAGATCTAGCAAAGAGATTGAATAAGAAATGGTATTATGGGATAGATAATAGATACAGGCTGAAAGAGACTTTGATACAGCCTATTCTTATTTATTTATTTATTTATTGAAGATGAGAAAACTAGAAGTTGAAGACTTTTTGAACATTACTTAATCATCAAAGAAGGAACCCAACATCATATTTCAGGATAAGATATTAGAGGCACCCCCACTAAAATCAGGACCAAAGCAAAAATGCCTGCTATGAATCTTATTGTACAAAATTGTACATTGAGTTCATGCCAATAAAACAAAATGTGAGACAAAATATAAAATCTACAAAATGCTGGAAATATAGGAAAAAATTATTATTGCCTATTGATGGCATGATTATCAGCCAAAAGTTGAAGAAAATCATGTTTAAAATAAAACTTCTTGGAATTAATAAGACAGCTCAGTAAGTTAGTCAAAATGGGGAAATATATTTTAATATTATCACCTATCCCATTTGCAGGCATTTGCCAGTCAGAAAATGTAATGGGAATATATCCATTCATTAGAACTACACTGAATTCATAATCTTCAATCTCATCTGGGTCCTCCACACTCCTGAGGGATCCTACAGCAGTCTGATCCACTCCCCTCCCATCATGGCCATCCACCCACTTACCCCTGCTGTGTCTTACATTACTGCCTCATCAGAAGGGAGCCTTCTTAACTTCCTGCTCTTCATCCTACACACATACCTGCATCTGAACCCACATTCTTCTTTCCAAAAAATGCCACTGGTCTCACTTTTCTTCCTATCAAAGACCAAGCTTTTGTCTGTCCTTAATTCCCATCTTTTCCCATCTTTTCAGAAACCTACATTATGAACTATCCTTTCTTTCTATTGTACCATTAACCTCTCCTTCCTTCTGTTTCTATTCTGTTTCTGTTCTATCACCATTTAAATATGATGAAATCCCTCCCATCTTTCCATATTTTCGGTTCTTTCTTTTCCAGTTCCATTTTCTTTTTCCCTTTCATAGTCTTTTCTCCTTTTAAAATCTGGAAAAATTATTTATATCTATCACCAGGAAGATCTATTCAATAGGCAAATTCAGTCTTGTAATTTTTCTCTTTAAAACTTCTTTCTGGAGGGGCTCAGTTGGTTAAGCATCAACTCGTGATTTTGGCTCAGGTCATGATCTCACAGCTCATGGGTGTGAGCCCCCTTCCTCCCCGCCCCCCCCCCCCCATCGGCCTCTGACAGTGTGGAGCCTGGTTGGAATCCTCTCGCTCCCTCTCTCTCTGCCAATTCCCACTCACTTGATCTGTCTGTCTCTCTCTCAAAAATAAAAGTAAATAAACTTAAAAAAAAAACTTCTTCCTGTAATACCCTCCACTACCTTAAGCTTCACCTAGTTTGTTCTTATGCATTCTTCACCTTTTTAGGTTAAAGGACACTTCCTCACATAAAGTGATCCAACATTAAGACTTTCTTTCATACATGGAGAGAGAAAATATTATAACATTACAATCCTCAACACTAAATAGATTGAAATCTTTCTAAAATACTTTGTGAGTGGGTGCCTGGGTTGCTCAGTTGGCTAAGCGTCTGACTTTGGCTCAGGTCATGATCTCGCAGTTAGTGACTTCGAGTCTCGCTTTGGGCTCTGTGCTGACAGCTCAGAGCCTGGAGCCTGCTTCAGATTCTGTGTCTCCCTCTCTCTCTCTGCCCCTCCCCCAAAATAAATAAGCATAAATTTTTTTTGATAAAAATTAAAAAATAATAAATAAATAAATAAATAATAAATAAATAAATAAATAAAAAATAATACTTTGTGAGTTATAACACAAGTCCAATCAAAATCCCAATAGAAGGTAGCATTGACACTAAAACTAAACAATGGTAGCACAAAATGATAAACCAATCTCACTTTGTTAATAAGGAAGTTAAAATTCTTTAATAAAGTTGTAGAAAATAAGATCCTTTCCTTTAATGAAAATAATACACTATGGCCTAGTAGGATTTAGGAAAAGAAAATAAAATGTTTCAATATTGGGAACTGAATTACTAAATTTATCTCACCAGTTGAATAAAGGAGAACTATATATGTGTCAATCACTGTGTGAGAGGCATTTGATAATGGTTATGCTTTATTCATAATAAAATCTTAATCTAGAGACACTATTATGTAATACCAAAATATAAAAACCAAGACAAATATGACCATTGTCTCCTCTACCATCAAAGAATAATATAACAAGGCCAAAAGAAAATGAAAGACATAAGTACTGGAGAGGAGGAGATTAAAATCTCTATTACACATAAGTGATAAGATTGTGCGTCTATAAGATCAATGAGAGGTAACTGAGTTCTCATAAACAAAGTGAAACCAATACCTTTATGATTTACTAGTAGAATCCAGTATACAGAACAGCTAAGAATAAACCTGTCAAGTAATGTGCATAAAGCTATTTGTTTTTTAAAAACGACAATTTTACTGTAAGACATAACAGAAAGCTTGAATTAATGTAGAGATATGTCATGTACCTGAAATCTTTAATAATATCAATACACCAGCTCCTTTACAAACATAATATCTCACAAAGGGTATTTGACAAGAGCAAACTGTGTTTCTAAAGTTATCTAAAATAGGGGCACCTGGGTGGCTCAGTCAGTTAAGCATCTGACTTGATTTCGGCTCAGGTCATGGTCTCACGGCTTGTGGGATCAAGCCCCATGTTAGAGTCTGTGCTGACAGTGCAGGGCCTTCTGGGGATTCTCTCTCTTGTCCTTCTCACTCTCTGTGCCTCCCTTGCTCATGCTGTCTCTGTCTCTAAATAAATAAATAAATAAACGTAAACAATAAAAAATAAAGTTATCTAAAATAAACCTTGACTAATAAGAATACCTAAATTTTTTTCAATGTTTATTTATTTATTTTATTTTTTTGAGAGAGAGAGAGAGAGAGAGAGAGAGAGAGTGGGGGAGGGGCAGAGAAAGAGGGAAACTCAGAATCTGAAACAGGCTTCAGGAGCTGAGGTATCCACACAGAGCCTGATGTGTGACTCGAACTCATGAGCCATGAGATCACGACCTGAGCTGAAGTCGGGTGCTTGACTGACTAAGCCACCCAGGCACCCCAAGAATACCTAAATATTTTTGAAAAATAAAAATAAGAAATGGGATTCTCTTATTGGAATTTAAAATATAGAATAAATGATAAATAAGTTATAGTAGAACTGGCATAGAAGTGGATAAAATTTTTTTAACTATTATAGAACATTCATAAAATTTAGTGTATGATAAATTTCCTACTTCAAAAACATTAGGAAATGATAGATTATTTATTTTATAAATATTATTGAGATATCTAATTCCTCATTTAAGAAAAAAATAGATCTTTTCCACACCACAAAATAAAAAAAAAACTCAGAAATTTAAATGTTTAAAAAGAAAATATAGTAATATTTATATAGGGGTATCTGAGTGGCTCAGTCTGTTAAGTGTTTGACTTCAGCTCAGGTCATGATCTCCTGGTTCATGGGTTGGAGCCCCACATCTGGCTCTGTGCTAATAGTTCAGAGCCTGGAGCCTGCTTCGGATTCTGTGTCTCCCTCTCTCTCTGCCCCTGCCCCACTTGTGCTCTCTTTCTCTCTCTCTGTCTCTCTCTCTCAAAAATAAACATTAAAAAAAATTTTTAAGAATATGTATATAAAATTGAAGTATAGAAATTTTCTAAGCAAAGTAACAATTTCATGAAGAAAATATTGAAAACATAAATACCTAAAATTTAAAAGTATCAATACATTGGGGCACCCAGGTGACTCAGTCAGTTGAGTGTCTGACTTTGTCTCAGGTCAGGATCTCGAGGTTTGTGAGTTCGAGCCCCACATCGGGCTCTGTGCTGACAGCTCGGAGCCTGGAGTCTGTTTCAGATTCTGTGTCTCTTTCTCTCTCTGCCCATCCCCTGCTTGTGCTCTGTCCCTCTCTGTCTCTCAAAAATAAATAAATAAATGTAAAAAAATTTCTTTAAATAAATAAATAAAAGTATCAATACATTTAGAAAACAAATACAAACATAAGGGAAAGAAACAAAGAATTATTTGGAGTATTTATTACAGAAAGAGTATTATCCAAATTAAAAAGAAATGACTTATCCTATAAGAAATTGGCAGAATAAATATACAAATATCCAAAATATTTACCGTCACTAACAATGAAAGGACCTAATTAAAATAGCTTTGACTTCCCTTTCCCCCATATTGAATTGGCAAAGACTTTCATCAATTACAATAATCACTTGTGATGAAAATATGGCAAGACTAACATTAAATTACAAAATTATAGTGATTGGGTAACTTGATTTGGTGATTTGGTAACCGCTCTTAAAATGAATTTTTACAGTGTATCTAAAAGTTTGAATAACTTCTGGGGCGCCTGGGTGGCTCAGTCGGTTAAGCGGCCGACTTCGGGTCAGGTCATGATCTCGCGGTCCGTGAGTTCGAGCCCTGCGTCAGGCTCTGTGCTGACAGCTCAGAGCCTGGAGCTTGTTTCAGATTCTATGTCTCCCTCTCTCTGACCCTCCCCTGTTCATGTTCTGTCTCTCTCTGTCTCAAAAATAAATAAACGTTAAAAAAAAAATTTTTTTTAAAAAGTTTGAATAACTTTTAAGGAAATATTTTAAAATGTGGGAGTAGGGGCTCCTGGATGGCTCAGTCAGCTAAGCCTCTGACTCTTGATTTCAGCTCAGGTCATGATCTCACTCAAGCCTTGCATCAGACTCTGTGCTGACAGCATGGGGCCTGCTTGTGATTCTTTCTCCCTCTCTCTCTCTGCCCCTCCCCTACTCACACACTCTCTCTCTCTTAAAAATAAATAAACGTTAAAAAATTTTTTAAAAATACAATGTGGAAGCAGTTTATATACTGATACTATTAGAGCATTATTTTTATCACTGAAAATTGTTAGCAATCATGACTGGTTATAATGGAAGGATTATATATGGGACATCTAACATATGTCCAGTAAAATTCACTTTTTGGAGAAACGTGGTAATATACTGGTGTATCAACTAAAATAGTTTAAGTCCAAGTAGCAGAATCTGTCTCTATCAATAACCACCATATTAGAAGGAAACCGGGCTATCTGACAGAGACAAAATAAAAGCTGAACCAGAAAGCTTCAGGAATGACCCAAGCAAAGAATACTCTGCAGTCTTCAGCAACAGGAGCTCTCAAACCTTCCTGTGAGAGTACAACCATCAGATGTGTTCATTCTGACCACCTTGCATGTCTGAGTGTCTCCATTTAGTTCCCATGAGAGGATCTTGTTGGTTCTGCTTTGGTCAGTTTACTCTCTGCTTGACTCAATCATTCAGGCAAGGGTGTAGGTTAAGTGGCACTGACACTGTTCTATAAAACGAGAGCCACTCCAATATGTATCTCCTACAACCTATGTCATTTTTCAAAACAGAGTCTAAAAGTGAGTTGGCCTGGTTTTACATATGGGGATGTATATGTGAGAATATTGGAGGAATGTTTGGAAGAAGATACTTCAAAATGGTGGCAGTGTTATCTATGAGTGGCAAGTTTATAAATGATTTTTATTTTCTTCACACTTGATGCATATACAATAAAATTCTTTGTGCAGCAATATGAATTTGACTACAATGCCATTGGCAATTAACTACACTTTCCAACCAACTCTCCATTTTGCTAATATTTTTACATGCTGGGAGTTGGGGAGTAATAATAAAATTGTAGGAAAGGAGAGCCTGCAAAGGAAATAGCAGACAACCCCTTCTTGAGAAATAGAAAGCTTGAAGTGTGTGTCCTATTGTCCCCGTATTCTCATAGCCTGATTTCCCCTGATTAGATTGACAAAATGGGTACCAGCTCATTAGGAGATTCCAGGAAGTCCCTGTCAGCATTAGGACTCGGAATCATCCTCATCAGTTTTTACATTTGTAAAACTTATCAACGGTAAGCATGTACCACCAGATGACCCCAAACCACGTCTGGGTCCAGAAGGGATTTGGACAGCCTGGTTGAACTTCCAGAATACCAGGTGGGCCAGTTACACAGGCTCGTTCAGGCCATTTTGCATGTTTGATTCTTTTAGAGCCTACTCACTACATTACAGTGGGGTCTTACTGCAATACTTTCTTTTCCAAGTTTTTAAAAATTGTATTTCATTAATTTTTTAAATAGGTGATTCTTTCACTTAGTTCAGTTCCCCAATGAAAGAATGGACTTAGACAATGTTCAGCAATCTCTGTTAACCTCATGAAAAAAAGATAGCCAGACATCTCTTGATGGAAGAATTAAGCACTATATACAAGGTCTTCTTGTCAAAATATCAAACCCGCATCTGCTTAACTTTTAAGTATAACTTCCAGTTTACAGATACACTGGGGACAGTAGAACATGTAAAATGATACCATGAAAGTAATCAGCAAAATCTGGAGTAAAGGAAACTCTACTGATCTCTAAAAAAATATATTTCAAGAGGAAACTTTAAAAAAAAAAAGAGAGAAGTTACAGATTAAAAAGAGACTTAAGAGATTTAGTAATCAAATGCCGTACAAGAACTTGCCTGATCATGACCTAAATCAACCATAAAATTAAAAAAAAAATTTTAGAGGGTGGGGGCAGAGGGAGAGAGAGAAAGATTACCAAGTAGGCTCTCTACTCAGCACAGAGCCTGACCCAGTTCTCGATCCCATGACCCTGGATCATGACCTGAGCTGAAATAAGAGTCGGATCCTCAACCAACTGAGCCACCCAGGTGCCCCAACCATGAAGAATTTTTATGAGAAAATGATAACACTATTTTATTATATTTGAAATTATTGTGAAAATATTAATATGCAATAATAATATTGTGTTTATATTTTGAAATATGGTCTTATATTTTAAAGATAAATACTAAATATTTGTGGATAAAATTATATGATGTCTAGAATTTGCTTGAAAACAATCCAGTGGGTGTTGTCTAGAATACAGATAAAATAAGATTGGCCATGAATTGGTAAATGTTGAAGTTGGGTAATGAGTATATGGGGATTTCCCTATACTATTCTTTCTACTTTTCCTATGTTTAAAAAGTTCTATAATAAAAAGCTAAAAGAGAAAATACAAAGTTTCCATTCTACTCTCCCATCCATCCAGTCCCCATTTCGCCATAGATAATGACTATTTGTAGTTTCTTATGCATCCTTCCAGAGTTTGTATGCAATAAATTCCTTTTATCCTTAGAAAAACATTTAAGTACATATTTTTAAAAGGCTGATTTCTTGGGAAGTATCTGACTTTCAACCTATCAGTTGACAGCTATTTGAGTTCACTCCCTAAGACTGATGCTCATTTCCTTTCTGACTTCCATGGACACAGCACCAGATCATTGGGACCAGGATAAGTGCTTGAAAATAATGACAGCAGAATCATTCTTGGTGACTGTTTCCATGGGAATGGGAATGAATCAGCGATAGAAAACTCTTAAATCTCAGCCTGAGGGTCACAGAAGGCCATTCCATTTTAAAAGGGTTGTGGCTGTTTACAGCTTTTATGTTTGGAGGGATGAAAAAATATCAAACATAAATTTATTTCGTTGAAGAACATTACCTAATCCTACATATGAAAACCCAGCCATTATTCAGAGAGCTGTGACTAGCATTCTGCCTACACACAGCCCAGTTGTGAGTGGTTGCTAAACACCATCATCTTCAATTTGACTGAGATTGTTTTGAGATTCTGCATTTCTGTAGCATTTTAAAGTGAAGGGTAGAATTATAGGGGTCTTGAAGAGTACTGGCTTACAACTTTAAGTAGTACTCAGGGGGCTTTCTGTGGGCTAATTGAAATGCAATTAATGTAAAGCTGAAAACTGGAATTAATTCAAATTAATCTCTGACAAGAAATGATACATAAAGAGTTTGAGGAAGGACAGCAATGTTGTAAATTCTTCAAAGGGAGTAAGTTTTGAGAGAAGCTATTTAAGGATATTTCAAATAATTTAAATAATTATACTCAATCCAAAGGCTGTTTGTACATCTGTCTTTTTATTGTTAAATAATACTAGATTATGTTTGCAGAACAATAATGGTCTCTTCTTTATGCACATCCAGCAGCATGAATCTTGGCAATAGATCATCTGAGAAAATTGTTTTTTGGGTGATGAATTGCCAGGTTAAGAGTATTATATTCCTGCTAGCATGCCTTCATTATCAGAGCATTTTAGAAAATATGTTTTTTATGTGATACAGGGGTATTGTTGTGATAAGAATTAATATAACACTTTAGCAAGCAGCTTAAGGAAGTCAAAGTGTGGTTGTTTTAAATTTATATTCCACAATTTTACATAGGCAATGCAGATAGTAACATTAATAGCATTTTTTTAACTGTGCAGTTAACACCCACTTCTGTAAGTGAAACACAGGCTTAGGAATGATATGAAGGCATTATTATCTAATTCATTAAGATAAATAAAGGATAAGTGAGTTTCATGTGTAGCAGCAGAGAATGGTAAAAGTAATTCCACTTTCTTGGGTTTGGAAAATGTGTGTGTGTGTGTGTGTGTGTGTGTGTGTGTGTGTGTGTGTGTGTTTCCCTGTGTGTTGAGGAGAAGAGACAAAAGGACCAATGCTGAACTAAAGGAAAATCATAAACTCTTAATTTTCTTGCTCTTGTTGAAAGCAGTAAGTAATCAAGTTATGCAGTGACGGCTTATGTAGGTAAACTTCAGAACCTCCTTGGAGGCATGAGACATTTAAAACTAATTAACAGTTATTAATATTGGAGAATTCCCCAGGCTTTAAAAAACATTTTCTTGCAGAAACATGCAGTGAAGACACGTGTTGGAGAGGAGCACCCTGTCTTCTCCAAGTGAGAGACAGAAGACAAAGCAACAAAAGACAACAATAAAAAACTAACAAAACAGCAAGCGGCTAAAAATTCAGGCAGAGGAACTTGTAGAATCTTTCCTGCGAAGGGGCTGACATCATGAAGAACAGGAATATTTTAAACATGGCATAAATTCTCAACAGTGTTCCTTAGATTATTGTGTAATTTCTCCTTTTTTTTTTTTTTTACAGTTACAAGTTTCTCATTTAGCAAACACTATGCAAATATATACAAAAGCAATATTGTACTTTTCTTTTTGTTTATTTGTCCTGAGACTAACTTATAATATTGTATTTTCACAACTACCAGCAAAATTGAATCCAAACTGTTAACAGTACAAAAATTCAAAATGTATTAATTGTCCAATATTGCAGATACCTATTTACATGTTTACATGTGTATCTTTAGACTATTATTTTTGAGTCTTGTTCTCATAATCTTTAATACTTTGACATTTGCACACTAAGAATTGATTTGGGTGAAATTTGACTTCTCCTCTATTAGGAAATAGTCATTTTTAGTCATTGCCATGTATGAAAGAAAAACGCCAAAACCTTGGCCATGTTGAGTGCCATCTATGCTTCAGAGGCACTGTTTATATCAACCTTACAACAATCCCTTCTCACAGACGTGAAGTCCCCATCTATACAAGGCCTGCCCCTGTGCTGGCTTTATGATGGTGTTTGATAAATATTTGCTGATCTGCTGAAGAAACCAAGGCTGAGGGATTATTCAATTCATCCCAGTTATCTGCAATTCAAAACCCAGGTTTCTGATCCCAAATCCCTGCCTTTGCACTCTCTAGAGCTCCTTCTTTCACCATCAAAATGTGCGCCAAGTATTGAGCCAGAGTGCATTTAAAAGTAATGGAATTTTGTGCAGAATTCTTTATGAAGGTACTATCTACAAGAGAAGCAAGCTGATTTTTATATAGGACCTATGAATTTGTCTCTGGCGTTGGCTGTAGAATTCAGCAATCACAACTCCCCACCCCAGAAAATCAATAAATAACTGGCCAAACAGGCTACAAGATCAGGGTCCTTTATGTTAAAAATGTTTAGTGGCGTATTACAGGCATATGTCTTAGAGTGTGCCTTGGAATCAGAAGATGGACTGTGGTAATGGAAATGGGTTGCAAACCTTCTCCAGATCATAAAACGCAACAGTTTATGCCAGGATAACATATGGGGCTGGCGGCCTTCCTGGAGTGAACTAAATTCAGAGGGATATTTCAGGGTCTTATTCCCAGGGAGAAGACTGAGTAGTTGGGCATTGATCCATTTCTTATCTTTCATTCAATAAATATTCGTCAAGTGCATTTTCAGTGCATTTAATTATAATGTAAGCAACATGTCCTCATCTATAAAGTGGGGGTGGGGGTGGGAATAGAACCTATCTCACAGAGCTCAGAGAATTAAGTGAGAGTGTGTGCAGAGGGCTTAGAATAATACCTGGCATGTAGTAATTCCTTAAAAAAAATATTAGTTGTGACTATTAGGTTCTTACAATGTCCTTGACACTGTGCTGGTGCTGAAATTCAAAGAGGATTTAAATTTATCTTTTTCCCAAGAAACTCACAGTTGTAGAGGGAGACACTCATGTAAACTAAAGCCATATAGACAAGACGGTAGAAGGTTCTATGAGATGCACAGGAAGTACAAAGAAGGGAATAGCCTAGCACTAAGAGGTCAACAAAAGCTCCCCACAGGAGGTGATAATCTGACTCTTAAAGGACAAGTAAATATTCTGCAGGTGGGGTGTGTGATGGGGAAGATGGGGGTTCCAGGCAGAGGGACTTGCAGTAGTAAGAACAGGCTCAGAGTTATGGAAAGCTGAATCTGGAGGAACTGCTTGTTTATGAGAATGGCTGAAGATAGGTGCTTGTTGATGAGAAGAAAGAAATGAGACCAGAGACTGACTAATTCATGAGAGACTTTGTCCTGTCAGCAATGAGAAACCACTGAGGTGTTTTCAACGGTAGGGTATTATAAACAGATGTGTGCTTTAGAAACCTCGTGAATAAAAGTATGGGAGATAAATTGAAGGTATGAGACTAGACGTGTGAAGAATAGTCAGGAGATTATTGAAACAGAACAAGCAAGGAATGAAAATATCTTGAACTATAAGCAGTGACAAAGGGCATGAGAGAAAGCCAGATTCAAGAGACATTAAGGAGAGGATGAGAAAGAAGTTGGGATTATTTGGGTGGTGTATCAGTGAAAGTAAAGGTTGGGTACCAATATTTCTGACTTGGTGCTTCAATGTATGTTCAGAAATGCAGTGATTGGAAGAGGAGGAGCAGATGTGGAAAGATTAATAGTGAGTTTTGCGTTGAACATGGGAAATTTAAGACGCTGGTAGAACATTCTGAAAAAAGTATATGGTAAGTCATTGGATGTATGACTTTTGATTGTAAGGGAGACGTGAGGCTGGAAATACAGATTTCAAGACCATCAGCATATGGGTGGACATGGAAGCCACTGATAAGATTCCTGAGAGAGACCACATTAGCAGAGAAGAGAAGAGGACAAAATGTTGGAGAAGCCAACTTATAAGTGATGGTGGAGAAGTTGGAAAACAAGGCTGATAATCAGGGGTATAGAAATTAAAGCAAGAAAGAGTGGTATCACCAAAACCCAAAGGAATTCTGTAATCTCAAGAAGGTTATTCATATCAAATGCCATAAAAAGTACACGAAACCTAAAAGAAGCCTATTGTATTTGAAGCTTAGGGATTTGTTGTTATTTTAATCTCTGTCAGGGAAGTTTCAGTGAAATCCAAACTGCATTTGGTTTCCTGGAATACGTAGTCATGTGTGTGTGTGTGTGCATGAACATATACGTATATTTCCTCTTAATTAAGTTGCTGCCTTAGTAAGCCTGCCTAAATATTTCTTATTTTATGTGTCCCTTCTACTCATGTTTCTATAGGTTTCTCATTTATTTATGCCTGATTTGAGAGTCCAAGTATCCATATGTTGAGCTACAAATTTTAGGGGACTAAATGTCAAAACTGGCAGTGTCTTTCAAGGTTTCAGCTGTAATCAATATGGACAAGTAAAAGTACGTCCCTCAGTGTTCTTCTTCCTAAAGAAAAGGACTTTTGGCAAAGAGACAAGAGCCACTTTTTATGATTTCCATCATATCTACTCAGAAAATGACCTGAGAGGACAACGTCTTAATAGGAAGATCTGGCAGATCGGCCAAGTGTTCCTTAAGTTCGTTCAATGTGGCGCAACGTTTTCCAACTTCTACCACAGGATGAGTTGTTTCAAAAAGTTTTGAGAAGTTCTGAAGAGATGATTGTTATGTATATTTCTCCATGGTAAAAGCAGAATCTTGGTTCTGTAGGCTCTATGCTTCAATTTCACTCATACAAACCCAAAAATATGAACAGATAATCCATATTTAAATTTCTAACTTTTTAAGTAATTACAAAAGCACTGTAAATACCAAAGATAGAACAGAGAGTCCTCACCTTTTACTCAGTTTTCCCAATGGTTACATCCTACATAACTATGGTACAATATCAAAACCATGAAGTTGTCACTGGCAAAACTATGTGTAGGGGTCTCTGTGGGTTTTGCCACAAGTGTAAATGTGATGACACTGCAGTCACCATGGCAACCAAGACACAAAACTATTCCATCACCACAGAAAACTCCCTCATGCTACCCTTTTTGTTATTTCAAAAATGGTATATAAATGGAATCATATAGTATATAATCTTTTTTAAGTTTTTATTAAATTCCAGTTACCTAACATACAGTGTAATATTAATTTCAGGTATACAATATAGTGATTCAATACTTCCATACAACATCCAGTGCCCATCACAAGTACACTCCTTCATTCCCATCACCTATTCCCTCACCCACTTCCACTCTGGTAACCATCAATTTGTTCCCTATAGTTAAGAGTCTGTTCCTTATTTTTGCCTTTCTCTTTTTTTCCCTTTCCTCATTTGTTTTGTTTCATAAATTCCACATATGAGTGAAATCATATGGTATTTGTCTTTCTCTGATGGACTTATTTCGCTTAGCATAATACTCTCTAGCTCCATCCATGTCATCACAAGTTTTCATTCTTTTTTATGGCTGAGTAATATTCCATTACATAATATCTCACATCTTCTTTATCCATCCAACATCAGTCAGCAGATGCTTGTGATCTTTTGAGATTTGCTTTTTTCACTCAGCGTAGCGGCCTTGAGATCCACCCAAGTAGTTGTAAATATCAATAGTTAATTTTCTTTATCTCTGCATAGTATTTCATGGACTGGATCTACCATAGTATGTTTAATCATCCACCCAGTGAAGGACATTGGAGGTGTTTCCATTCTGTCAGCTTTTTTGAATAAAGCTGCTATGAACATTCATGCACAGATTTTTGTGTGGACTTAAGTTTTTATTTCTCTAAGATAAATGTCCATGAGGGTGACTGATGAGTTATGTGGTAAGCATATATTTTAATTTTCTTAAGAAACCAGGAAACGACCACAGCAACTTCTTACTCAACGTGTCTCTGGAGGCAAGGGAAACAAAAGCAAAAATGAATGATTGGGACCTCACCAAAATAAAAAACTTCTGCACAACGAAGGAAACAATCAGCTAAACTAAAAGGCAACTGACAGAATGGGACAAGATATTTGCAAATGACATATCAGATAAAGGGTTAGTATCTGAAATCTATAAATAACTTAATCAAACTCAACACCCAAAATACAAATAATCCAGTGAAGAAATGGGCAAAAGACATGAATAGACACCTCTCCAAAGAAGGCATCCAGATGGCCAACCGACACATGAAAAAATACTCAACATCACTCATCATCAGAGAACTACAAATCAAAACCACATTGAGATATCACCTCACAACTGTCAGAATGGCTAACATTAACAACTCAGACAACAAAAGATATTGGCAAGGATGCAGAGAAAGAGGATCTCTTTTGCACTGCTGGTGGGAATGCAAACTGATGCATCCACTCTGGAAAACAGTATGGAGGTTCCTCAAAAAACTAAAATAGAACTACCCTATGACCCAGAAACTGGACTACTACATATCTATCCAAGGGATACAGGTATGTCATTTTGAGGGGGCACATGCACTCCAATGTTTATAGCAACACTATCAACAATAGTCAAAGTATGGAAAGAGCCTAAATGTCCATCGTCGATGGATGAATGGATAAAGAAGATGTGGTATGTATATATATATATATATATATATATATATATATATATATATATATATACACACACATACACACACACACACACACAATGGGGTATTACTTGGCATTCAAAAAGAATGAAATCTTACCATTTGCAACTACGTGGATGGAACTAGAGGGTATTATGCTAAGTGAAATTAGTCAGAGAAAGACAAATATCATATGACTTCATTCAGATGAGGACTTTAAGATACAAAATAGGTGAACATAAGGGAAGGGAAACAAAAAAAATATAAACACAGGGAGGGGGACAAAACATAAGAGACTCTTAAATATAGAGAACAAACACAGGGTTGCTGGAGGGGTTGTGGGAGGGGGGAAGGGCTAAATAGGTAAGGGGCATTAAGGAATCTACTCCTGAAATCATTGTTGCACTATATGCTAACTAACTTGGATGTAAATTAAAAACAAAAAAACAAAAAAAACTGGAAACTTTTTCAGAATAGGTATATACCATTTTACATTCCCACCAGTGGTGTGTGAGAGATCTAGTCTCTCCACATCCTCAAAATCATTTGTTATTATCACCATTCTTTTATGTTAGTTGTCCTATTAGATGGGTAGTGATAGATCATTGTGATTTTAATTTTCATTGCCATGATGGCCAATGATGTTGAACATCTTTTCATGTGTTTGTCATCTGTATACCCTCTTTAATGAAATGTCACATTTTGTCTTTTGCTCCCTTTTTTAATGAATTAATATGTTTTTTAAACTGTTGAGTTTTGAGAGTTCTTTATTATATATATTTACTGTACATTATATATATTATTGTCTATATTTATTATACATAATATAGGTATATAAAATAGGATATTTATATTTATCTTTTGTCACATAGGTAACACGCAAATATTTTCTCAGTATGTAATTTTGTCTTTTCATCCTCTTAACAGGATCTTTCACAGGGCAAAATTTTTTTTTTCTTTTATGTTTCATTCCTTAGCTGTCATGTCATATTTGGATTTTAGAGTTGAAAATTCACTTGAATTTCTGGAGCACAATTAGGTAATCAGTATTGCATGCAAAAAAAAAAAAAAAAGATTATACCAGAAATGATAGGTGTCTGGGAATTGCTTCAAAATAATCCAGTTTGGAGAGTAAGATGGGAGACAAGGGGGTGGGAGTATAGATAAATAACAATGGCCATGAGTTGACAGTTATTGAAGAAGGGAGAATAGGTACATAAGATCATTATATCATTTTTTCCACTTTTGCATGTTTGAAGTTTTCCATAATAAAAAGATTTTTAAAAATACTGCATATCTTTTGACTAAATAATCCAGTTTGGGGAACCTTATCCTAAGGAAGAGCTTGAAATCATGGAAAAAGAAAGTTATTTGTACCAGGATGTTTATAGTGACATAATTTGTAAAAGTAGAAGGAAAAATCAAGGAATACAAATAGCTAGCGATTAGAGAATCATTATATAATCTATAGTATATCATCTCAGGGGACCATTATGGAGCCATTAAAGTGATAAATGTGAGGCTGAAGATACACAAAAAGTTTTTTCCAAAATGATGTTAGCTAGAAAAAAACAAAACAATCCTTCAACTGTGATTTAGCCAGCCATAGTAGTGGAATACTGTGATTTTATGTTTCTGTAGCAAAAATTTAGTCCTTTCGTATTAAACAATTTAATGATAATTTCAGTTGCCACAAATAAAAGAATATGGCACCAGGATTTAGCATCTTCTATACCATACTGGCAGGTCTAGACAGTAAGGTTGGCAAAGGGGTCTCCTTTGTTCTACCATGCAGTGTGAGGGCATCTGGCAGAGCACATATACCCCACCCAAGTATATACCCTTAAGTATCCTCTTAATGTGTTGAAATTCCTGACAGCTACACAAGCATTTTACTAAAGCTTATAACGATTATGGAAAAGAAAATGCAAGTGCATAGGACATTAAATTTCAAGTCAGTAAGGGATTTATTTATTTATTTATTTATTTATTCATATTTAAGTATAATTAATACACTGTTATATTAGTTTCAAGTGTACAACATAGTGATTTGACAATTCCATACATTTCTCAGTGCTCATCAAGATAAATACACTCTTGATTTCCTTTATCTGTTTCACCGATCCACCCACCCACCTCCCCTCTGCTAACCACCAGTTTGTTCTCCATAGTTAAGAGTCTACTGTTTTGTTTATCTCTTTTTCTTCGTTGTGTATTTGTTTTGTTTCTTAATTCCACATATGAGTGAAATCATATAGTACTTGCCTTTCTCTGACTGATTAATTCCAGTTAGCATTATATTCTCTAAGTCCACCCATGTTGTTGCAAATGGCAGGATTTCATTCATCTTTATGGCTGAGTGATATTCCATAGTGTGTGTGTGTGTGTGTGTGTGTGTGTGTGTGTGTATACACCACAACTTCTCTATCCATTCATCTATCAATAGACACTTGGGTTGCTTCCATATCTTTGTTATGAATGTAGAGGTACATATATTTTTTTGAATTAGTGCTTCTCTTTTCTTTGGGTAAATACCCAGTTGTGTGATTACTGGATCATATGGTAATTCTCTGGTTAATTTTTTGAGGAACCTCCATACTGTTTTCCACAGTGGCTACTCCAGTTTATATTCCTACCAACAGTGCATAAAAGTTCCTTTTTCTCCACGTTCTACCAACATTTGTTATTTCTTATGGTTTTGACTCTAGCCATTCTGACACGTGTAAGGTGATATCTCATTGTGGTTTTAATTTGCATTTCCAGTAAAGGACTAACTTTTAAAAAATTGCTAAAAAGATACAGATTACTTGACTTATATCTTGAGGGAAAATCTACCTTAAAGCATTATAATACTCACAAGTATTTCCTGAATAAATATGATGAATCAGGAGAAGAGTTACCCACCAGATCATGTTCTTAAAATCCACAAATCTAGTTTGTGTTGGAAATCATGAAGGTTTTAAAGATGTCCACAAATTCTTTGATATTCCTTCTTTAGCAAGTTGGAGTCTAATTCCCCTCCCTTTAAGTGTGGGCTGTACTTAATAACTCACTTCTAAGGCATAGAAAGGGGTGGAAGTGAAGTTGTGTTACTTTCCAAGTTAGGACATAAAAGGCATATATGACTTCCTTCTTGCTCTCCCTTAAATCATTTGCTCTAGAGAACACAACTGTCATTTTTTGAGGGTACTCAAGCAGCCTAAGGAGAGTTTCATTGGGGAGGAGCTGAGACCTCCTGCCCACAGCCAGTAAGCCCAGTAAAGCCCTGAGATGTCTGCAGTCCCTGATGACATCTTGATTGTGACCCGCGAAAGACCCTGAGCTGGAATCACCCAGCTAAGATGCTCCTGAAATTATGACCCACAGATCTTGTAACATAATAAATGTTCATTGCTTTAAATCACTAAGTTTTGAAGTAATTTGTTATGCTGTAATAGATAATACAGAAATCTCTAGAAATGCTCTAGAAATTTTATTTAACATGGTTCTTAAGAATTTATGTTTAGTAGAGTTTTATGTTTAGTAGGATTTCCTAGTTCCTGGTAGTCTTCTATGAGCCTGCGATTTTGCCAGAAGAAGTTATGTCAACGAGAAAATTTTTCAAAACCAAAATTCTGCAAATGCAAAGAGACTTCTAGTTCTAAAACTCTATATCCATATGATATGGACTAGAAAATACTAGTGATAGAAACAATAATGTTAAAATGAAAAAGATTGGGAGTACTTTTAAGTTGTTTAAACGTTGGTAATTTAAGATATCTTTTATTTAATTAGTTCCAAAAATTTGTGTCTATAAAATATTTCATTGTTTGAAATTTGTTTTATAGTTTTGCTTTTAATATTTATACTGAAGAGAATAAAAAGGAGGGGGGGGAAAGATGAATAAAGTCTAAACACTGAGAAAATAGGACCCTCATTTGTGAAAATATTTCTCATGTGCCCAGTACCATACCTTTGCAGATGTTTAGGATGATGACCTCCTTTTTTGAGACAAAAATATTATTGTTTCAAATATGTACCAGTTTTGAATTATTTATTTTTGAGAAAACAACATAATGTGACATGTCCTAGCTATCATTTAAGGATGCTTTTTAATGCTTTCTGCGACTATTGATCAAATTTAGATTCTTTTCTTTCATCAGGGTTTCACCTGATAGTTGAAACACCAGAGAAGTGTTCTAGGATCTTGAAAGAAAGGCTTCAGGTCTCAAAGTCTTTGATTCCTTCATACTAGCATATGAACTGGCAAGCTTATTTTGTAATGACACCATCAGTGTGCTCCATATGAGAGACTTTGAATTTCATCTTAGGACGTAATTCACTGAGAAAAAGATTCTTTTTCAAATACCTCCACAGAAATAACCTAATGGAAAGTCTTCCCACTTCCATGGAAAAGATATTTGTCATGTTGGGTTGGAAGAATAAAAGTGAGGTTTGGGACTCGATTATGCACCACGAAAGCGAGACTTCATTAACGTAAGTTAAACAAAATTCTCTTGATGTTGAACAACTGTGAAGATGATAAATTCCAATGATAAAAACCAAGCCTGGTTAATGTCTCTGGATTAAGAAGCAATTCAACTCAAGTAGCTGAGATATGATGGAATAATTAGTGGGTAGTGCCAGAAATTATTAAATAACCTAGAAGATACCAAAATAATTTCTGGAAGCAAGAACATCTGCTTTTGATTCTGGACTTGGGAGAATACAAAGGTAAGAAAGCCATGCATTAATTTGATAGGATGGTAGGATATCTCCATGTTAAGTATCTTTTGGTAATGAGTTAAATTGTGCAGAATTTATTCCAGTGCCCACAGATGTTTAATGTATTCCTAAGTGGCTTCTATGTCATTGAAATTATACTCATTAAGCTTACAAAATAGGTAACTTATTATTCAAAACATAGTATTAAATCTCACAATATGGAAGAATTAGAAGCCAATGCACAGACTGTCAATACGGATAATGCAAGTCTCTTTGGGAAAAATAATTAGACACAGAAATATCAGATATAATGCACAGCATGAGACTTATCAAGGAAATAATATAAGATTAATAGTTGACCTGGGGTTACCATGATTTATTGTTTTTAAGAAGAAAATGGCAAAAAAATGCAAAATTAAGAATGTAGAGTATGTGACACAGCCTTAAATTATATTTTATGTCTTAACCAAACCCTTATTATTATTGTTTGCAAAGCAGTGCTATTTATGGAATATTCTATTGTGTGCCATAAAATAAAAACTAAAATACATAGCTAATCTTAAAAATTAAACATAGAAAATAGTGTTTTAATCCATACTCCATAAATTAAGATATACAAAGTACCTGGAGCAAAGTTCCAAAGAGAAACTAAAATGACCATACGCTGCCTTTTATCTAATGAAGATGATTCTATTGTCCTCTTGGAGAAGGCTTTGAACTTTGTGCTGTGCCGGCTTATTCGTGGTCTTTCTTTTGGCCTATGTCATGTTTTTATTAGCTGACTGATGAGGTAAGGGTGAAGGTCAGCAGTGGAAACCAGATGGAGGCTAACTGGTCCCACCAGGGTCACATGCATACATGCTCTCACAGAGCTTGAACTAAATTATTTGACTCATTTGGAAACTGAAGGAATTGAGTTCATGGAGTTTGGACAATAGAAAGCCATGGACTATCCTGATGACAATCTTGACAGTATATTTGCAGCTGCTAAATAAATGTTGTCCAGCTGTTTTTTATTCTACATAAGTTCATGACTTACACAGAGGGACTGATCTCTAAAACTGTAGCTGGAGAAACCCCTGATGCATCATAACTACTGCAATTAAGAAAAAGAGACAGGACGGTGCCTTTTTTTATAATGTTTGGATTTTGGAGGTTACCTTCTTGAAAATGAAGGAATGGATCTCATGTGACTCTGATTTCCAAAAGTGCAGACGTCTGCTTGTAAGGACAAGATGAAATAAGAAGCAATGGTACTATTTTTAAAAAAATTTTTAATGTTTATTTATTTACTTTTTGAGAGAGATAGAGAGCACAAGGGGGGAAGGACAGAGAGAGAATCTGAAGCAGGCTCCAGGCTCCGAGCTGTCAGCACAGAGCCCCTCATGGGGCTCAAACTGACAAACCACAAGATCATGACCTGAGCTGACACTTAACCAACTGAGACACCGAGGCGCCCCAAGAAACAATGTTACTATTGATTTCATACCCTAAAATATCAAGATGCCAGATTATTTTATGGAAACCATATTAGTCATATATAGAGTTTTGTTTTCATGGAGTTTTTTCAGTGGAAAAATAATTATGTATTTTAACCATCTTGGTAACATTTTAAAAAGTAAGACCTTTCCTCCCAGATGTTGCCTGATATATCTGGATTGGTGGTTGTTATTTGGGGGTTCCAGAAAAGAAAGGGACCTAGAAGAGCACCCTGAGATTGAGGATGGCCTTTCTTTTCTTTTTAATGTTTTATTTATTTATTTATTTATTTAGAGCACACGAGTGAGCACAAATGGGGGAGGGACAGAGAGAGAGGGAGAGAAAATCCTAAGCAGACTCCATGTAGTCAGCACAGAGCCCTACACGGGGCTTGATCTCATGAACCAGGAGATCATGACCTGAGCTGAAATCAAGAGTCGGATGCTTAACCAACTAACCAACTAAGCCACCCCCGTGCCCCAAGGATGGCCTTTCCAAGCTTCATCCTCACATTTTCTCTAGCCCCATTGAAAGTCTCTCTGGGATGGATGGAGAAATGATTGAGCACCACTGATGTAGGTCAATGCAAGAGGACATCTGATTAAGAGCTCAAACTGTAAGGGCAGAACACATGGGTCCAGATTTTCATTCTACTGCTTCCCAGCTAAGTAATCTTAGGCAAGTAACTTGACCTCTCTAAGCCTCACTTGCCACGTTCATAAAATGGGAATAATAACAAAAGTGCTTTTAAGTGAGAACGGGTGGTTAAAATGAGGTACAGCAAGAAAAACACTCAGCACAGTGACTGGCATATAGTAACTGGCACTCAGTAAATAACACTATAGTTATTGCTCTCCAAAGGATTCAAAACATCTTAAATCTGAGAAGAGAGAATGCTGTTCTAAAAATTGCATTAAAGAAGTGTCTAGATAGGGCCCGGTTTAATGGCACTTTCTCTTGGAAATTGTAAAGGAAAGCCTTCCATTGGGTGGGATTTGACTAAATGGTCTCCACATTTTCTTGTTACATTTTAAGATTCTTTGAAATGCAGTTGAATACAGGAAATTTGCCCCTTTGACAGTCTGTTTAGAATGAATGCTGCATGAGCAAATGATGATTATGTGCTTAGTAATTTCAGTGTAATTCAGAGTTCACCGGTCAGGGTCATGCCTACAATTCCTTATCTCATTTGTCCTAAGCTGGCCTGATTTTCATTATCTGTGAAGATTCACGTGGAATGATTTATCAAACTTGCCCCCCAAACCCCTAAAGGACAGCCAGCTGGTTGAGGAAAAGTATCTTACACTGAATTTTATTTTGCCCAAAATATTATGCCACTCTTGGTATCTTCTTGCTATTGAAGGAATTTTAAGTCCTTCCTGAGCTGGTCCTAGATTAAGCAGCCATGTTCAGGTCCCTAACTGCTCACTCAAGGCTCCAGAACATGCCTTCTTGCTTGTCCTTCCATGGGCCACCCTCCCCTTTAAGGCATTTCAAATGACAGTGCAAATTCCCTGTTCTGGCCTTACCAAAATATGTTCTCCCTCGCTTTCTCTCCCTCTTAGTCTGCTCAGGCTGCCATAACAAAAATAGCATAGACTGGGTGGCTTAAACAGCATAGGTTTATTTTTTACAGTTCTGGAAGCTAGAAGTCCAAGATCACTGGTTCCTAATGAGGACTGTCTTCCTAGTTGTGTGGACACCTGACTTCTTGCTGTATCCTCACACTGCAGAGACAGAGTGCTATGGTGTCTCTTTATCTTCTTCTTTCTTTTAAGTTTATCTATTTTGAGAGAGAGAGAGAGCGGGGGGCAAGGGCAGAGAGAGAGAATCCCAAACAGGCTCTGCGCTGTGAGTGAGGAGCCCGATGCAGGACTCAAACTTGAACCTCGAGATCATGACCTGAGCCAACTGAGCCACCCAGGTGCCCCCTCTGTTTATCTTCTTATAAGGGCACCAGACCTATGAGGTCAGAGTCTCATCCTTATGACCTCAGTTAACCCTCATCACTTCCTCAGAGGCCCCATCTCCAAATACAGCCACACTGGGGATTAGGACTTCAAAATAATGAATTTTGGTGGGACAAAATTCAACCCACAGAACCATGCCTCCCTCCATTCTCTTCCTCTTTCTCTCCTCTTCTCCCCTCCTTTTGAGTCACTATAGTTTCTATGATCTGTTCTATTCCCTTCCTGCTTCAGATAACACGGTTTTTATTGTTAGATAATTAATTTTATGTCTATTCTTATCTCTTTAACTAGACTGCATATGTCTAAGGAAGGCATAGCAGTTTTTGGTCTCTTCACAGGCTGTGTAGGTAGACCTTCAATATAGATGTTACTTGATTAACTCATTAAAGAATACCTTCAATTTGGCGAAACTACTCACTGAAGTGTAAAAAAAAAAAAAATTAAGACTATGGGCATTCATTGAAGGTTTATAATGATCCAGGCACTAAGTACTTTTAAAACATTAATATGGCTAATATGGTTAATCCAATGTATTAAATGTGAACTGAGTTCTTATCATATGCCAGGTGCTTTGCATATATGTCTCATATCTCATTTAATCCATACCATGACCCTATAAAGTAACTATTAAAATGATCATTTTAGAGATGAGGAAAACTGAAGTTCAGAGAAAGCACATCCCCAAAGTTTTATGGCTGGTTAGAGGTGGAACTGAAGTATGAAGTAGATGGGTCTGATTCTAAAACCCACGTTGTCCCTACTACCCTACACTGCAGTAGAATCTATACTGCCTGGTAATACAAGCCAGCAAAGAACTGACTCCCTGAGAGCTTTTACGACGGCATCTTGACTGCTGCTAGAATGAATCCTTGTTAAGACACTGTTGGGTTTTGTTGTGGCAAAAGGCACCAGCAGAAATTTTTCTTCAGTATTGAATGTTTTAAGCAATCCAACAGTGGATGAGAAATTCATGCTATGCTTATGAGGCTGCCTTCAGTGGCCAAGCTGATTTTGTCTGTCATGCAGAGTAATTCAGCTCTTCGTTACGAATACTACATGGGGACAATTAATATTCCACTGGTTCTGGAACAACAAAATCCTAAGGTGTACCAAGAGTGTGCAGAGCCTGGCCATGAGCAGGTATTTCATGCCAAGATGCCAGTGTGCCACCAGGCTGTAAAAAACCCAGTCAGATCCAGATAAATTAACACCAAAACTCCAAACAAACCCAGCGCATTTCTGAGTATTGTTCAGTAATTTCCTGTCCAAATAATGTGATCATATAAAAAAATAAATGAAAAAGGTAAATCTAGGACATACAGGGAAGTGGGTTCTCTCCATTCTTTGCTGGTAGTTGTATAAGTTGGAACCACCTTTCAGGAAACAATTTGAAATACATATTGAAATCATATCTTTGAGCTAGCATTCCAGATGGCCTCTGAGCTAACTAGAGGAAAATAAAACACACAGGGAAGTGAGAATAATCTCTTTCAGTGATCCCCAAACTATCCATGACCAATCAGATTGAGCACTTATCTGCATGTTTGTTGAATTGGAAATTTTGAAAGAGGGAGGATATATTTTATGTTATATTTTGTATATAATAAGCAACTCAAAAAGATCAAGAATATACATAACGTCTAGTGAAAAGTCTCCTTCTTACACCATAGCTGTCCACTTTGTCTCTCCAGAAGGAACCCATTACTGGCATAAGTCCTTCCAGAAATATTCTGTGCAAATGCATGCACGCGCATGCACACACATAAACACACACACACACACACACACACACACACACACACACACACACACATTGAAGCTTGGTGCCTCTCTTGTTTTTCCCTGTTGACTATGACACAGAAGAAAATACAGATTACCTGAATAACAAGTGTACAGGTGATCTATATACAGGTGATCTATATTTTCTTCTGTGTCACAGTCAACAGGCATAAACAAGAGAGGCACCAAGCTTCAATGTAAACTTTCATATTAGAAATGTACTTTATTGTCTAATCATTGTAAATCTCACCAACCCATGTACTTTCATTATATACACCTGGGAAGGGTGGCCATGAATATGGAGCCCTGTACTGTCCTTGGCCACAAATGTTTGAAACTCTCCAGTCTACATTAGTTGCCCTCTCTGCCTGGTATGCCTCTTGATCAATATCCATGTGCCTCTCTCTTGTGTTTGTATGCTTTGTTTCCTGTATAGCATTATTCTCCCATCTTGATAAGCTTTCTCCTTTTGGTACAGCACATCCTCCAGTAGCCTCCTGAAAAAGGTATGAGAGTAAGATTTTTTTTTTAATTTTTTTTTAACATTTATTTATTTTTGAGACAGAGAGAGAGAGAGAGAGAGCATGAACAGGGGAGGGTCAGAGAGAGAGGGAGACACAGAATCCGAAGCAGGCTCCAGGCTCTGAGCTGCCAGCACAGAGCCCGACGTGGGGCTCAAACCCACGGACCGCGAGATCATGACCTGAGCCAAAGTCGTACGCCCGACTGACTGAGCCACACAGGCTCCCTGAGAATAAGATTTTTGTATGTCTAAAAATCCCTTAATTCCACCCTTTCCTTTGATTGATAGTTTGGCTGAGTATAGAATTCTGGGTTGAAAATAATTTTCTTTCTGACTTTGAATGCATCACTCTGGTGTTTTCTAGAGTTGCTGTGGAAAAATATGAAGTTATGCTACTTCTTTCTCCTTTGCAATCTTCCATCTGTTAAGGGCAAGAACAAATAAGCAAACATGCATTCATATCCATGCTCACTATTCTCCTACTCTGGGTCACAAGACAAGACACTCATATTCTTCCTTGAGATGTAAGCAAACTGATGATCTGTGAGGATTTTTTTTCAAAACTTAGAGTTCAATTATAAGGATACAAACGGGAACATTCTGAACCTCTTCTGGGTATGAGATGTATTTATTATCATCACTGGTTAATGATCATGAAAAGTGTTCCTTCCTATTTTTTTCCAAAGCTCTTCTTGACTCTATCCACTGACTTGGAGAAAACACATTAATTTTGGCTAATTGGTCTGTCAGGATTAATGAAAAGTCTAAATTACAGAACATATTAAAACTGTTAACAAGCATCTGTGTTGCGGTGAAGTAAAGTTTGGATCATGCATCTGAAGATGCAGTCCCAGCATTGCCACTTGTTAAGTCATGTGTCCTTGAGCTACTCTATTGACCCCTCAAAGCTACTGTTTTCCTGTCTATAAAATGACAGTAATACCTAGCTCACAGAGTTGCCATGATAATTAAAAGCATTACAGGCAGGAGTGCCTGGGTAGCTCAGTCAGTTAAGCGTCCAACTCTTGATTTTGGCTTAGGTCATGATCACATGGTCATGAGATTGAACCCCACACTGGGCTGGTGTGGAGCCTGCTTAAGATTGTCTCTCTCTCTCTCCCTCTGCCCCTCCCCCACTTGTACTCTTTCTCTCTCTCTCTTTCTCAAAAAAAAACCCAAACTTATAGACAATTGTTCAGTAAATTGTACAAAAAAAGCACTATACACATGTAAGGCTTTCTTATAGTAATTTTGTTTTTTTTTAAGAAAGAAAGAGAGACCCCATGAGATTGGGGAAGGGGCAGAGGGAGAGAGAGAGAGAGAGAGAGAGAGAGAATCTTAAGCAATCTTCAAGCTCAGTGCAGAGCCTGAAATGGGGCTCAATCTCACAACCAGTTAGATCTGGACCTGAGCTGATATCAAGAGTCTGATGCTCAACCAACTAAGCCACCCAGGCACCCCAAGCTTTCTGATAGTAATTTAAACTAGATAAATAACGTAGCCTAGTGAAGTTTCTTAGGAAGCTGCTTTCCTGACAATTATGTACAGAAAATAATTTGTCATTTGCATATTTATTTATATTAATGTCCTTCCCTTTCTAGTTGCCTTTCTATATAATTTAAATTGTTGCCGTAGTAAGTAGCTTAACAAATCCTTCCCTCCAAGGTATTGTCAAAACAAACTTTAGCCCAGTTTCTTGTCCAAATAATTGGAATTTGTTGCAGTTTTCCTCTTTTTTTCATTTAGAAAAACATAAAATTGTCGTTTTGGAGTAGTAAGACTTTTCTGAGACTAACATTACTGAAATAACATTGGATTTTTGGTGATTTGAAATAAATGGAACCTTGTCATTATTACTTGAGACTGAATTAGATTTTTTAAAATGGAAAATAAAATAGGACAGAAATGACTTTAAGGGAGAAGTGGCAATTTTATTATTTTTTTAGAGAGAATTATATGTATATTTCTTATAAAAGGCCCCAAACAGGGAAACAATGACTAATGATCAGATTGGAACAGGTTTCACATGCTAGCTATATATGACATTGTACCTCAAGGGCTCTTGCCCTTTGTACATACTGCTGTTTAGGTCAAAAAAAAAAAAATAAATGAGAAGCATCTGAAAGGTCTGTCATTCACAAAGAAATACAGCTAAATATTGCTAAATATATAAAGAAGGATTCATCCAGGACTGAAACCAAGTAAGAAGGATATAGGAATTGTCTTTTTTCTTCCTATCACTGATTTCTCTTGTCAAAATATCCTTATCTATAATATTACCACAAATTAATGAAAAGAATTGGTATAGCTCAGTCTTTAATCAAATAATATCACCCATTCATCCCACAAATGTTTAGTGAACACCTTCTATGTACTAAGTATAGTTCTAGATGCTGTAAACGCAGCAGTGAATAAAATAGATAACATTTCCTGCCCTTGTGGAGCTTCCATCCTAAAGAAACTAGAGGACTGAGTCTGCCAAGGAGAGTGGGGGTGGCAGGCATTATAAAACATAAGAGGAAATGATGCTGTATGTTTCAAAAGTATGATCTTGCTTTTGGTGCTTGAGGGAGCTGAAAGCTTCAGGGGTCTTTTGGCTCCAGACCCACTCTCCAAACTTACGCTTCTGCATATATGTGGAAGGCAAGAAAAAGACTCAAGACCTGGTGATCTAAAGAACCTGAACAACTATGAAGAAAGCATATCATTTAACTGGAGGATCCGTTGCTCCTCTCCTTTCACCAAAGAATGGCAAGCTGCCAAGTGATCTGGTATATCAAGGGTATTCCAGGACAGTCTTCATTTCTGATATTCTCTCCTACTCTCCTCTTGAGTACATTCATACTTGTCATGCCATGTTCTTCTAGACTTTGGTTGGGAAAATATGGCCTCTGTCACCATTAAGCAAAGGCTGGAACAGCAGCAGAGATATTGTAACTCGGCTCTGCCAATGCCATGTAGCAAGGGCAAAGAGGGGAGACAGACTGATTAACAGAGACAGAAACAGCCTGAAGTCATGAGGAAAGTACCCATAACTCTTAACATGTCAGGAAGCACAACAGCATCTGGAGAGAAGGAATGACTTTGTGCTTTTGAAGAGAGAGGAATTGCCAAATATCTAAAGCTATTTTGAGATCCATTAGAGACTGTGAAGCACTAGCTAAAGAGTAACCTTTTCTTCCCATTTCGCCTTCCTCCCCAGATTGGGTGAGAGAGAACACTGAACTTCTTACTGGGACTCTATACTCGAATTTCCAGGCCCATCTAGCTCTTTCTGCACTGCTCTTTTCCCATTGCAAATTCAGCATGCATATTCTCCACTAGGGGACAAGGGCATGGCAGCAGAAGAACCATGACAAACATCCATCCCGCCATCAGCTCCAAAACATACAACAGAATCTCATAGCTTTGTCTCACTTGATAGTAGTTTCCATGTACTTTTAATAACAAAAATAACAAACTATATACGCAGATATTTGTATTTTTTGGACCTCACTTTGGTTTGACAGGAATGGAGGTCATTTCATTCTCCACTTTCCTTTCTGATCACATCCACAGGGGTGACTCTTACTCATTCAAGTTCCTTGATTCCATTAAATATAATGCCACAGTTGCTTTAAGCCAAATCAGACTTTGCAGGTCACCTAGCCTAAATCCTCATTTTACAGGTGAAGAAACTGAGACCCAAGAAGATTAACAAAGCAAAAAAAAAAAAGCAAAACAAAACAAAAAACCCTTCTCTGCAAAGCAGGGAGAATTTCTAACTTTTTAGTCACAAAGCTAATCAATAGCAGAGTCAGAGGCCACTTAACTGCAACCCCATAGTCATTCTATCAAATACAGTAATATACTCAGTAACATTTCCAACAGACTTCTTATATCCCTGAGATCCTCTACTGCTTTGAGGAGGAAGTGAAATTTCTCTTATGGAACACAGGGAGGCAAGAAATGTCCTCAAGTACATAGAAGAGCAAGATGGCCCCTAGGAGTCCTCTAAAGACCCGTATGGCATCAGAGACATTTTTGACCACACTCAAGAGAGTTTCTTCAGCCTGTAGATGGCACAGTTGGGCATAGAGTGATTTAAGGCAATTGTCTTTGTGACCCCTTGTGTTTGAGGACTTTGATTCACGTTAGATGTAATGTTGATTAATCAAACTAGAAATGTGTATGATTTTTGACACATAATATACTCCTAGCGAATAGCAAGGACATGCTATCACATGTAGTATAGAAAGCTTAACTTGGAGAAGTGTGAACAGATATCACTTTCATCACAGTGGATTTCTAAAACTGATTTTGTGTAAAGATGACTGCAATAAAATGGACTGTAGTTGCCATAGGAACATGATCTCTGGTGTTTGATAGCAGCCTTGTAAGTCTATGTGTATGTATGTGTGTGTGTGGGGGGGGGGGTGTATTCTTGATCAAAAAGGACCCCCAGTGTATGGTAGCACCTAAAATGGATAAAACTAATGTGCTCATAGAATAGTCTTGCGTTGTTCATCTTAGAGATAATTTATCAACTCTATCACCATAGTTTGATTTGCCTCCTTAGAATTTTTAAGGACTTTGAGATATTCATTTGAATAGCCCAATTCTCTTTAATATGCTACCCACCAACTTTGAACTGATAACCTTCTATGCCCTCAGAAATGCTCCCATAGCAAAATTAGTTATTTAAAATTATTTTCTTATTGTTAAAAATAATTCTGTTGCCCAGAGTGTCTTTTAAAGTGCTGGTGCCTCCATAAATTTTTGTTGGTAATAGAAACTGAAAAGATTTCTGAAAAACATGAGTTAATCCTACAATTCTCCCCATCTTCTTTTGCCTCCTCAGTTTAAGTTAAACCTACAAGTTAGAGCAACTGCTCACCTATCAGTCAAAAAGCATCGTGGTCTGGAAAAAGAGCTGCTGCACATCTTTAATTGTCCTAGGACCAACCCGACACTTTGTGGTTGAGCTTTTTGAGCACTTCACACTCTACTGAAAAGCATCAAGCCAGTTACCAGACCTATAGAATGGGCATTTGATAAGAGAGTTCACAGAATTAACACAGGCATAAGCAATAACCTGGATGCCCTGTTACTTTCTTTCTTCTAGAGTGGGTACCTCATTACTGGGAATGCTGAATAAAAGGGAGCAAATGTGAGGAATTTAATTATGGGTGTTGATTAGGTGGCTGGATAATTGGGACTCACTATAGTGTCTGTATAGCACAAGATAGCAATGAGCCTAGTTAATGTAAAACTGGTACAATTTTCTGGGTTTTCTTGTCTCTGAAGATCTGAATTTTTACTTCAATAGTCAAGTATATCCCCCAATTGTGTGTTCCATATATATATATGTATGTGTGTTCCATATATATATATGTATATATATATGTATGTTCCATATATATATATATGTGTGTGTGTGTGTGTATTTGGAGGGATTCTTTATCCAGGGACCTTGTCAACACTGCAAAATATAAATGGTTAGTAAATTTGAAAAAGGGTCAATGTGGCACCTAATAAAGAATAGAAACAAAAATGATAATACTCTAGCTTTTATCCATTATCCATTCTAATATTACCAAGGATGGCATTAGCAGGCACATTCACGTGTTAAAGGTACAAATGTAAAAGAAAAGAAAAACAAAACAAAACACCCTTCTCTGCAAAGCAGGGAGAATTTCTAACTTTTTAGCCAGTATCCACATTTCTGGGAACCTTAATTACTAATATTAACCATCTATATTTTCATGATTCTGAGTTAAAAATTTCTCATCACTAGCAACTCAGGGCAACATATGTTCTAAAACAGAATTTCTTGAAGTAGGTTCCACAGAACACTAGCCCCGTTGTTTTGACTAGCCATTGGTCAGAAAGAGTTCTGAGCAATGCTGAGTCCTGGTGGCCTCTATGGACTTTTATGGTGCATTTTTGACATATTAAAACTAATAAATCATATAGTAAAAATATCTTCTTGATATTATTTAACTTTTTTCTAAAATTTACTTGGCTATGGAATTCATTTGTCAGATTATAGCCATTACCTTCTTCAGGTACTTTTAAAACCATGCCCTAGAGCAGAAAGTCATAGAATGCTGTCATGGAGAATTTAGTCATCTGATCAACACTTTCTCTGTGCTCAGGAATTTCTGCTATTTCATTCTCAAGACCTGGGCACACAAGTCCAGTAAAAGTAAACTATGTTTCACAAAGATGTCATTACATTGCTGCTAGAAATTTCTTCTTTATATGAAGCCTAAACTTGTGCCCCAGGAAATTTCACCCATTGCTACTAAACCTAGTGCTTAGAACAACACAAGGTGAAATTTTCTTCCATTTGGCAGTCCTTCAAAATTCGACAGATAATGATCATGTTCTTACCAGGTTAATGATATTCCAGACTAACTAGTTTCATCTCTTGACCCTTTGTCCTGTGACAAAATTTTCAGTCCTTTAACATCTTAGTTGTCCTCCTTGGTCATGTTCTACTTTGTCAATGTACTCCTTAAAATGTAGCCCCAAAGATTGAACATACACTGTGGGTATGACAGTATTTTAGACATAATCTGAGCATCAGGAAGGACAGTGGGATCATTACCTCCCTTGGTCTCAACATTTACTTTACAGATTGCCATAGGTTTGGTTTCCAAGAAGCAGACTCTAAGATGGAGATTAGTGTGTGAGAGTTTTATTGGGAGTGCTCTTGGGATCAACACTTATGGAAGGAAGAGGAAGGAAGCATTATAGAGCAGAAGTTGAGCTGCAGTATCAACAGAGGTATCAGGTGACCCCATTAAGTTGTTCACTCGAGCTGGCCAAGTTGTTGTTGACCAAGTTGGGATGAGAAGGTTGAGATTTTAAACCACCCTCCCCCATCATCATCCAGTTATTGGATGAAGATCAACCCATAAAGGAGGCCATCTTCTTGGGAAAGGCAGCTCTCTTCAGCTGAGGCAATCCCCAGCTCAAGGCTGGCTGTACTCCCAACAGCTGGGAGAATAAGTCTTTCATTCCTGATAGGTATTCTGGGTATCCACTATAGCTCCTTCAGGACTTTATAGGCTTTGATTAGGATTTTATCTTAAATGCATTTGAAAACCATTGAAGAGATTAAAGTAGGAGGGTGACATGATTAGCTTTGTATTTTTTTAATGTTTATTTATTTACTTTGAGAAAGAGACAGAGAGCATACACAGAAGAGGGACAGAGAGAGAGAGACAGACAGACAGAGTCCGAAGCAGGCTCCAGGCTCTGAGCTGTCAGCACAGAGCCCAATGCAGGGTTCCAACCCATGAACCTTGAGATCATGACCTGAGCTGAAGTCGGACTCTTAACCAACTGAGCTGCCCGGGCGCCCCAATTGGTTTTGTGTTTTTAACATCTCACTCTTGCTAGTGTATAAAAAATGAAGCAGACCAAGGGTAGAAGCAGGAAACAGCTGGGAAGCTGCTGCAGAAGCCCAGATGAGAGGTGGTTATGGCTTGAGTTAGAATGACAGCAGTGGACCACGTTTGATATCTACTTCAGAGGTAGAAGGTTAGGTCTTAGAAATAGATTGAACTTGACTGTGAGGATAGGTAGGGATGGTGTTAGACATGATTCCAAGGGTGATAGCATAAACCAGTGAGCAAACAGAGGTACTGTTTACCAGATAATAAATACTGGATGAAGGGCCATTGGGAATGAGGGTGGGGAAGAGACATGCTAAGTTTGATGAACATGAGATATCCGGGTGAAAATATAAAGTAAGCCATTCTAAATGTAGACCTGGAGCTCAAGAAAAGAAGCTTGAGTTGATAGTAGAAATTTGGGAGCCCATGGATCCTTATTGAGCAAAAGGAAGCAATGGAAAGAGAAGGAAAATAAAGAAAACCTGGAACAGACCCCTGGGGGACCCCCACATTGATGGGATGGATGGTTAGCAGAGAATGAAATACAGAAGAAACTGAGAAGAAAGGAATGGTCAGAGAAGGGGAAGGGAAGCCAGGGAGTGCAGGGCCATAGAAATCAAAGAAAGGGAGTGTTGAAGAAGCAGGGAGCATCTGGCAACATCTAGTACTGCTGAGAGAAAGTGACCTAAGGGTAAAGATGGCCAACTAATCCTGGTAAGCACCGCTTCTGTCAGACACAGAAGATATACAAGGGAGAGAAGAAAATGTTTCTGCTTTATTTTGTTGGTTTCTGTTTGTCTGGTTTTTGTTTTATTCAACTTCACACACGATTTTGGTAATGAGTTGTCATCACATCTCAGGCTTGTTGGCTTCTGAAATGGCAGGTGATCCAGGCTGTGTCATTCACCTACTGTATTAGTTTCCTGTGGATGCTGTAACAAATTACCAATAACCAGGTGGCTTAAAAACAATACAAATTTATTGTCTCACAGTTCTGGAGGCTAGAAATCTGAAATCAAGATGCCAGAATGGCCACACTCCCTCTAGAGTTTCTAGAAGAATATCTACCCCTTGTTTCTTTCAGCTTTTGGTGGCTGCTTCTTGGCCACTTCTTGGCTTGAATCTGCATCACTCCCATCTCTGCCTCTGTGGTCACATTACCTTCTCATCTTCTGTGAGTGAAACAGATTTCCCTCTATATCTCTGATAAGAACACTTATGATGGCATTTAGTGCCCAAGTTTCTTGGAAACCTAAATATCCAAGTTCATCCTTTACAGGATCTGCTTTCCATACAACTGTAGGACACAAGTCAGCTAAGTTTCTATCTGTACATAACAAAGATCACTTTTCCTTCAGTTTCCAATGACATGTTGAGCCCTCACCAGAAGTGCTTTTAATGTTTATAGTTCCACCAATATTTTATCCAAAGCAATTTAAGTTTTTTGCTGTCATGCACTGCAAAGTTCTTTCAGCCTATGCCTGTTATTCAATTCCAAAACCACTTACAAATATTTGGCATTTGTTAAGCACCACCCACTTCCTGCTGCCAAAAATCTCCATTAGTTTCCTATGAATGAATGTCTTCTCCAGTCACAGGACCAGTCTGAGGAGAAGGAACATGGCCCAGTGCAGACCCATTAGAGATCTACTGTGAGATTTTTAAAAGTTTACCTCAAAAGAGGAAATCCTTATTTATTCTCTAGTTAAGATTGTTAAGCTATATGTCTAGGTTGTGGACATCTGGTTTCCCTCTAAAGTAGAGAAAGTCTATTCTCACCAGGAAAGTGAGTGTCTCACCAAGACAGTAAAAACATAGATAAGGGACAGATATGCAGAGTGAAGATCCATCCTTAATTCTGGTTTCTGAACCTTTAAGCCCTTGTCAGGACCAAGCCTGAGGGACTCATTTAGAGGCTGGATGAAAGATAGGGGACCAGCTAAGGAGACTGAAAAGGCGTGGGCAGGGGAATAGAAGGATACCTGGAGTTCATGATCTTCCAGACTCTGAAAGATAAAGTGGCTCGAGAAGAAAGAGATGGTGGAGTGAGTCCAGTAATGCAGAGATATCTAGAAGGGAAGACTGAAAAGTCTCCCCAGCAATCTAGAGCAGGGTAGTGTGCAGGAAGCCCATTCTAAGAAATTATGAAGACTGAGACAGGATTAGACATAGGTGAAGAATGGGCAGGTAGCAAGGAGGCACGGAAGGGATTGATTGAGAGCATAGGTGGAGAGATGAACTTTGGGTAAGAGAACAAAGAAACCTGAATGAATTCAGGTAGGATTGGTGATTTGTTGGCAGGAATATGAGAACCTCTATCTTCTCTGTAACACATGAGGTCAAGTCTGTTTGGGTGAAAAAGAGAAAAGCAGTAAAATTTAATGGAACAGGAGATGGGAGTGATATACAGAAGTTCAGAGGGATAGGAGTTTTAAAGAAAGTGGCAAAGACATTAAAGGCATTAAGGGTAATGCCTAAGTGCCTTACTCCAAAAACATCCAAAATTGCCTAGAAATTTTAAAATCTTGGTAACATAGCCCTATAAGCCATGTTGTACTGCTGTTCATATTAAATTATAGTCAGACAAAATCTCAAGTTCTCAAAAAGGGTCATTAACCCAAGCTCCCTGCAACCAGAGACATTTTTCATATTCCTTTTTTTTTTTTTTAATTAAAAACCATCTGGGAACAATATTAGAGCTCTGAGAACCTTAGGGAGAGAAAGAAGAGAATGGATAGAGAACAGAAGAGAACTTGGAGCTACTAAAGACATCCCTGGTCGGGGACAAAAATCCTTAAGGTGTGAGTGTTCTAGGCTTTCCTGCCCTGCTCTCTAAAGAAAACTAGGTCTTTGCAAACTCAGTTCCTAAGGTTTTGTGATGTTGAATGGAGACTGAGCAGAAAAAGACAGAAGTGGGAAAAATGAAGGGGAAGTTGTGTTGTCTAGTGTTGAGATTTATTCTTGGCCAAGAATAAAGAATAAAGGCAGGAAGGAAAGGAAGGAAGACCAGAGTCCATTGCTGGCATTGACAGAGAGCTTGGTTTGGAGACTTGAGACTAAGAAAGAACATTAGGGGAGCAGCTGCCGGCCAGTGGCAGATATTAAGACTGGAAGAGGTGGATAGAGATGGATTTTAAGATGCTTCATTCTGCATTTAGAATATATATATATATATATATATATATATATATATATACATATATATATATACACATTTAGAGACTTTTAGATGGCTCTTTATATTTCTGCATTTCTTGCAGGTATACCAGGCTATCTTTTCAAAGATGCTTGTCTAGCAAATAGCCTTAGAGGACAGAGATGGTGTCTCCCTCCTGAGCAATGAGGAGGCATGCTTACCCCAGTATAAAACACTCAGGTTCCCTAAGCTCAGGAGTCCTATCCTATAATGCAACCCACTGAGTGTGTAAGTGTCATTTGGCTTTCTTTGTGTCACCGTGTGGAAACTGGGGCAAAAATGCCGATACGTTGGCTGCTGCTATTGCTGTGAGCAAGCTCTTTGCCTCTGACCCAGAAATCTCACGTTTTCTACCAGCATCCATGGGACTATGACACACTAACTACTTAGCATACAAGTAGGTTAAACCTCCGATCTGTCACAGTGCTGGACAATAACCTCTATCCATTCACTGGTCAGCTTCTTAAAAGACTAAAGCACAAATTTGAATTTTTTCATGATATTTTTCAAAAGGTTATTCCTTTGAGTTGACATCATGAAGAGACCAGGCTATCTCCGCATTGCTCAGTGAACACCACTTATATTCAGGCTATAGCCCACCTTGATCTTTTCTTGAAGTCAGATCGTGTTAGTCCTTTACATAAGCACCACAATATAATTTTTATTTCTTTCTGTATTTTTCCCTGCCACACACTGCAAAAGAGGACTGGAGTTACCTTATAAAAATTCATAGAACACGACAAAATAAAAAAAACAAGTAATTGAGGAAATCAGGTTAAAAGAAAAAACAAGGACAGGAGAAACAGTTATGAAAGCAAGTGCATATTGTCACATCCTGGAGATGGGTCACAGATTTTGTTCTGAGTTTTCTTGCAGTCATCACAAACATGAAAGCAATTATGGTTCAAATGTACTTGCTTTTCATGTGCTTGAGTTACTTATCAGCTCTTCCCTAGGATACAAGTTGTGTACCCTAATAAATCTAGTTTAAGTGTGAATTTCTAAATCTAAGAACTGTTTCTATTTTCGTACATGAGCATTACTGCAGATAGGGAAACTAGCTCAAGACTTTACTATGTACCATTTGTATGAACTTGGCAGAGTCCCTTAATCTTTCCAAATCTCTGTTCTGTTATCTGTAAAATAGGGATAGGGCCAAACTCACAAAGCTTATTCATTCATCCATTCATTCATTCATTCATTCAGTCATTCAAATATTTACCTAGCATATGATGTGCGGCTCTGTTGTGAAAACTGGAAATAGAAGTAAACAAAACAAATGTCCCTGTCTTCATGGAGTTAATATCAGGCAGGAGAAATCAGCTATAAACAATATAACTAAGTGAATACAGTTTAGATGATGTTACTATGGGTAAAAAAAATAAAAGAGGGAGAGGGATAGTGAATGCTGGGAAAGTGTGGAAGGATTGCAATTTTAAACAGAGCCATCAGGAAGAGTCTTATCGAGAAGGCAAAACTTAAGAGGGAGCTAAAGAAGGGAAAGAAGGAGCTATGTGGGTATATGGAGAAGAGCATTCCATGCAGATGAAGCCATAAGTGCCAAGGTCCTGAGTCAGGAGAATTCCTAGCTTGTTGGTAGAACAATAAGGAGGCTTAGTGCAGCCAGAGAGGACTAAGCAAGTGTAAAAGTTGGAGGAGATAAAGTCAGTGAGGTAACAGGATGCCTGAGTAAGGCCTTCTAGACCCTCATAGGGGCTTTTATTCTGAGTGATATGGAGAGCTTTAGAGCATTTGGAACAGAGCCGTGACATGATCTGATTTTTATTCAAACAATCATTCTGGCTGGTGTCTTGAGAATGAAATGATGTGGGGATAAGAGTTCAAACAGGAGTAAAGGCAAAAGCAAGGGGCAAGTTATGAGGCAGTTGTAACAATCCATTTATCCAAAGATAAATGGGGAACTCGGTCCAAGGTGTTAGGAGTGGACATGGGGAGAAGAGGTGGAGAAAAGATACAAATGAGGTGATACATATGAAAACAAATATGAAACCTATGAATTCCAATGAGCAGATCAAAAATTACTTTTATACTGCATTTTGAAGGAAACCTCTCAATACAATCATCCCCAAGAGTAGCATCATCAATACAAAGGTCTTTGGCATGTTCCAAAGACTGGATTCCAACTGGACAGCTTGGAAGAGAAACCAGAGGAGAGAAATCCCATCCAAGATACAGAATTGAGCTATCATTTGTCTGTATTTCCTATACTTTTCTTCAGTTTTTAATTTTTTTTTCCCATAAACATAAATTTTAGAACTAGAATGTGATTGTTTTCCTCACGCACGTGACCCCACTCAGGACCATTCAGGAGCCATGCAGAGCACACCTCAGGACTGTCCACCCAAGAAATGGGGCAGGAGAGTATTTATCCAGACGCCGTACACCAAATGGTCCATAGGTTTCCCTTGGATGTTACCACCTTGAGCATGTGTCACAATGGCTGAATGGGCTCCTGCCAGCTACCAGGCGGTGTGGCAGAAGTGTAGCTGGCCATCACAGCCACAACTGCATAAAGAGGTGGGTTGGGAAGATGTGAAACACAGCTCGGGCACTTCCACGTTTACATCAAGGAGCATGCTGCGGTTTGCAAATCTCAGTGTAGAAATGTTTTCCTGAGCCCAAAACCAGGAATTAAAATGACTGTTCCTTAATAAATTTATCTGTAATTTAGAGATTAGTGTCCTGGACTTGGCCAAGAGATTGTTTCTAGCACCGCACATGTCTCCTTACCAGCTTGTGACATCTCCAAGTGTCAGGTTCCTTATGTGCAAATAGAGAAGTAGCTACTGTACCAGGTAGCACAGATGTGAAATTAGATGACATTTATGTGCATACACATACATAATCTGATACACACATACATCTAATGTTAATACATAGAATTCTGTAAAATGTGATCCCTATGTGCAGTGCTCCCGTGGCTCCCTGTTGGCAGTTCTGAGCAGAGCTCAGGCAGGGGAAGGATGCTGCATGAGGTGGGACAGGCGTCTTGGATCCTCCACAGCCAGCACAGTTAGCTTCTCTATTTCCTGAAGAGCAGCGGAGTCGGAATCTGGGGCACCAGTTCTTCCCACTCTGTTCGCTTTCCTCCTTCCCAGCATGTCCCCTTTCTGTTCCTAATTAGTGAATGTGCCCATCAGAGAATCCCTGTGTGGCCACAAAGGTGCTTCTTTACAACAACATGTAGGTCGGATTCTGCCAAAGACCTATACATACCTACACCTGCTTTGTCAGAGAAAACCAGGGATGATGTCCAGCCTCTCAGGGGCATCTCATTTTCACCTTTTCAAGTGAAATCCATAATCGACACCAACTGAGAATGTTAAACTGCTAATAGTCCCTTAAAAGTTTCACTTCTTCCTTTTAATTATCTCATTGCACTTGAAAAGAGGCAAAGGATGACAATTTGTAGCTATAAATTTGTGTTCTAAGTAACTCTATTTCCTTAATTTGATTTCAATGTATTTCAGGCTGTATCCTCTATGCTGTACCTGATGGGACAGGGAGGGAGAAAATACATTCTGGTTACAAAAGCGTGTTTATGGTAAAAAAAAAAAAAAAAAAAAAAAAAAAAAGGCCGGGGGTGGGGAACTAGAGAAAAGTACAAAGATCAAAATACTCACAATGACTATTAATATATTGAAGTATTTGCTTCCAATAAAGTAATTTTTTGTATATTTGGGATTATTTCCAAAGTAAAATTTTGCATCCTGTTTTTCTGTATGACTTTATTGTGAGATCATTTTCACATGTAAGAGTTGACAATCTGAAGTTAGTGGTAGAAAAGGTAAATGAAAGGGGAAATTTGCCAGACTCAGCACCTCTGGCAGTAGACAGATGGGTCCTGCAAGGCTCACCCACCGTATAGGAGTGGGGTGGGGTAGGGGTTCTGAGGAAGTGGATAAAGATGGGCCACATGGAACATTCAAAGACAAGAAGCTTCTAAACTGGGAGATGAGAATATTTTCCCGATTATTCATCACACATGGCTCTTTCCTACCCAGGCTCAGAGTAACATGCCCAGTTGGGTAGTCTGATGCTGTTTCTAAATGAATTTGCCATCCAACCTTTTTCTGTTGGCTGTTCAGATAAGGTTTTCTTGTTTATTGTTATACAAACCTCCGGAAGTCAGATTTATGCTTTTGGCTTCACATAGCCCCTCATGTGAAACTCAAAGAAAACAAAAAGGTAGAAGATGTGGGAGGGGAAAGGTGATAAGCTTACAGATTCTCTATTCAGGGAACAAAACCCTCATTTTCATTGACTTCAAGGTTTTATTCACTTTTCTAGATCAGGATGCGGGTCTTTACATTGAGATTTCAAGGAAGGCTGCACTTATAAATTAGTAAAATGTATGAGTCATTGCAAAGTTGTGTTTGATCCAAGATTCAGCTACCAGCCTAGCATAACACCCAGCAGCTGTCCTAAATTCAGTGGGCCCTTCATTAAAATACCATTCCTGGAATCCAACCAGTCTTGGGGTTAAACTACAGAATTTGTATGGTTGTCCACATTAATTTTCAATTACTTAAAATGCTGGACTCTTGTTAGAGGTTAACTGCTGTTTGAGAATGTGTATTTATGTGAAAGAATGGTTGGATTATAAGGACCATAGCAAATGTAGCTTTTTAAAATGAACTTTGGATAATCACCTTGACCCCTGTGTTCCAAAAACATTAGCCAGTTGTGAACCACGCTGACGTGGTTTGTGGCTTTTGGAACATACTCAGTCTATTGGGAAATACGAGGGGAAGAGGGAAAATCAAAAGTTACTGTATCACTCAGTAAATAGTATTCAAAGATCGGTTCCATTAAACCAGTAGAAAAGTTTCTTTTGATGACAATTAACCTCACAGACCACAGAGGTTATTAAGTTGAATTATTTATTCAAAGGATAAAAGTCTAAAAGGAAAGGAAAAAGATCTTTAAATGACATTGCCTTGCACAGATTTTAGGCAATGAATCAAGTTCCCAAACAATTTCTCTTATTAATGGCCTTAATTGTATTAGATTATCAAATCAAGTGAAAGCCAGCACATTCCATGTCTGGGGCCTAGAATATCCACACATTATTGCATTCATGCATGTCTCTGCTGGCATAGGAAAAGAAGCCATGTTTCACAGGAAGAATGATTTTCCAGCTTTTAGTCCAAAACTGACACAATGCTGACACCAAGAAAATTGGGAGACTATCACTGAAGCTTCGATCATATAAATGGAAATCCAATTGTGTTTCTTTTGCATCCTGTGAAAAAGGGTGGGCTTCTCAGAGATTAGGGTCTACAGCAGGGGACGAGCCTTAAGCTTTGAGATTGGCAGTTTGGTGCTTTTGTGCAATCAATATTGTTTATGGATTGCTCTGACATGGCTGCATCCATTTGAAGGCAAGAAAAAAGAAACTACAAACACGTACACTTGAGAATTTCAGGAAATTATCCAAATGCTCAAATCCTTCCCTGGGGGCAATGGTTTTCAACAGGAGTTTACATGATAAATCCATGCAGTGAATACATTTAAAAAATAATAATCTGGCAGCCTCATGGAACAATAGCAGACCCATATCGGCTGCTTATTTTGAAAAGAGTCCTTAGTTCGAATGTGTATGAAATTAGGCCATCAAAAAGGAGACAAGACAAAGGAGATCCAGAATGACTATAACAGGCAAGGCAGCTTATCCACTAGTCACTGACAATGCCGTGCATGCTGTGGAAACCACTCAGAGCAGGGCTTACAAAGAGGCACACAAAGCCAGCATGGAAATGGATGATAAGCACAGATCTGCGGCCATCAAGAGGGAGAGAACAGGAGGCAGCTGCAAACACAGGAGGCCGGAAATGATAGAGTCAGTCCGTAAATAAGCACACCAATAGTAATGACCTCGTGAGGGCCAGAATTTGCTAGCTGGGCGTCACTGCCGTTAGTTTGCTCTTTGCCACCTCCACAGCTTATGAATTGTTGATAAACAAGGTCAACTTCCATGGCCAAAGTTATGGCAGAGTTCTAGTAAGGAGAGAAAAGCTGCTGCAGATTCCAAGTGTGGTTTTAAAAAATATCATGTCTGAAGCTAGAGTAAACAGCAAAGGCTAAATTTTCAAAAACAAAAAACTAGGGCCAGCATTTGTGAGAAAGCCCATTCCCACCCACACTCTGGCTGGCGCAGGAGATGTGGGCATAACTTGCAGGAAGTTGCTTCCGAAGTGAGAGCCCGCCGACAGCCATCATAATTCTCCCAGTGTAATCCTGCAACTCAGCTCCATCTTCTGTGAGTGCAGGATCGCCATGTTTCCAAGAACTTTTTTAACACCTGAGTCATTGCTTTACCGCAAGGGACAAGTGTTCCTCCAAGACAAGTGACATGCAAGGTATAAGCCAAAAGAAGCTGTTAAAAAAAAAATCAGAATTTGCAAGAACCCTATTTCCAAAATATCCTCTTTATTGACAGTCTCCATGCCCATGCCTGCAATTTCTAAATGTTGTTGGCTCCATTTAAAGAAACTTGCCAGCCAATCACTTTTCGGCTTCCCCAATCCCCCGCCCCCACTCTGGAGCCATAGGTATAAACCATCACTGAAGAATCAAAGGCTATAGTGCCCAACCAGGACTTGCACAACATAAACCATCCCCTCTAGATTCCCAAATGGATGTGAGGCTATCGAAGTTACTTTGTATTTTCGGCAGTGGAAGAGTGACTTAACAAAAGCACGGTGAGTAACACAGTTCATTAACTGGTCAAAAGGTTAAAGAAAAGGAGTGAGGGACTTGCCCTTAAGAAAAAAGAAGTCTCCCTGATCGCGGTTTCATAAATCGTTCCCTAGCTCTAGCACAAAAGAATGAAGGGGGAAGGAACCGATGAAGAATATTGTTTTCTTTCCATTATGTCTCCTGGCTCCATATTTACTTGGAGAAAATTTCATGTTTTATAGCTCTACTCTGAGTCAACGTCTGCAGAATCACGACTGTGCTGTGCTTTCCCAGCTCAGAAGGCACCATGGGCATTTAGAAGGAGGCCAGCATCCCTAATTAGCAAGGTGGTGGTTTTGGGGGGTGGAGGAGCCCGTGATTGCTACTTCGTGCAAACAGAGAGAGAACTGCTCTTTGAAGCACAGCCCTCGTTTCCAAGTGAAAGGCAGGCTTCGAGAAAAGCTTCTGTGATAGGGAGTCTCCTAACATCAGCAGGAAATTATTGCGCAGCATTTGGGGCTCTGATGATTCCTCTGGTATGCCCCCCCACCCCAGTTCCAGTTCCATCCCTTGTTTGGATTACAAAAAAGAGATCGTACTCTCAGGCCTCATCATAACAAGACTCCAGGGGTTAGGGAAAGAGCTTTTCTCCAGTTCTTAAGAATATAAGAATTTTGTCAGCTGTAAAAACTGTGTGCCGAACCCTTCTTACCAAAGATCATATCGTGATGAAGAGACATCTTTCTTTATGGTAGATTTGCTCTCAACGCTAGAAGAAAAGATGTCCTCATGCGGTTACCTTGAGGGGGACCAGCGCCGCTAATAACACACAGTCCAGCCTGGATTCTAAATGTGAATAGACCAACGGGCCTAGGGGGAGTCGTTCTGGGCTGGGGAAGCGGTCTGGCAGCGGCCCATCTCACAGCGTTGACTCATGCCTGAATCACAGCCAGGCTGGCAGGATGTTGTTTTGGGGAAGTTCGCAGGCCTGTCAAAAACCTGCTGTTGCCATTGGCTGATATTATGCAAGATTCCAAATGATATTTATTTATATTCTTCTTTTGGGTTTGTTGTGTGTTTTTTTCCCCTCCCCTCCCCCACTCCACAGGCACTAGAATTTCAAGGGACCAAAAAGAAGAGAACATTTAAAAGGTAGGCAAGAGCCCATTAAAAATAAAAGGCACTTCGCCCCTGAGTTCCTATCAGCTCTCAAGTCAGAGCAATGCCAAGCAATTCACTCTAATTCATTAGACCCCTCTCTTCACTCCTGCAGATGGATGCAGTGGGGGGACAGGCCTGGGGAACGAAGCAGAGCCCCCATTTAGAATGCCATTGATGGCAAAGTGCAGCGCGCAGGTGTGTCCACGCATGTTCCTTTCCACACTCGTAGACTCTTGCTGGACTAAGGGTTTCTCACGGTAAACGTGTAATTTCCCTGATGAAGTTTGGCCTGGGACTAGAAGGATTCCCTTTGTTTCGCGTCTGACTGATGATGGAGGAGGCGGAGGGGACTGTGTGGCTCTTCGGAGATTTGAGGAGACTTAAGCTTCTCAATCTGAGTCTCTCCCACGCCCGCAGTCTGTAGGAGTTTAACTCTAGAGCTGAGGAAATGCTCCCAACTGTAGCGTGTAGCGCTGATAAGTTCCTTTGCAGAAACTTGGTAGGCAGGAAGAGTGTGAGTGAATTCATTTATGTGGCTAATTTAAGACACAATTGAGAGGCACAGTGTTCTAATAGATGGCTGGGAAGTTAAGAAACCTGAGTTCCATTCTTAGCTCAGATGATAGCTCAGTGCTGTGAAACCAAGGGTTAGCACTTTCCAGACAAGTTTGAACTCTAGAGACAGTAATTCAGGATGAAATTATATGTAAATACAGCCATGATCCCCATTATCTAGAGCTTTCATCATTCTGATAAAACCCAAATTTTGCTCTCCCTAAATTCTTAGAAAAGTCCTAATGAAAAATGTTCTTTGAGTTAAGCCTCAGGGAGAAAAAAAGAAGAAATTGTTTAGCATTCACTGTGCAAGGGGGAGCTTTCTTTGGAACGTGGTTCAAAGCAGACCTGTGGTGTGGGGGAGGGGCACTCCCCCACCCTGGCAATGGGGAGACAAACAGGGTTCTTTCAAGTCCTGCCTAGGGCACTGGACACAGCTGCATCGCTGCCTTGCTGGAAAAATGACCTTGGCCATTAGCTTGAGTGCTTGGTGGTTGTTTCCATCTGAATAGCACACTAGGAAGATTTTAGATTTGGGAGACAAAACAATCAATGCCAATAGTTTTGCTGACCTTATATCCACTGCAGTCGACTCACTGACTAAGGTTTACTTTCTCGGGCCACAAGGATTACATAAAAATAGACCTCAAGTATGGTTATAATCAAATTAGTTACCAAATTGTCCCTCAAAATAATGATCACTTAACAAACTAGCACAGCGCCCGCTAAATAATACTGTAACACAATGTCCCGCTCAAAGTACTTTTTCCCCCTTCAGCACTAAAAACATCTTTGATTCTGATTTCCCTATGAATTTAAATTTTCAACTTTCAAAAAAAGTATCTGTACCCTGTTTGACTTTATCAGTTGTAAACATTTCATTTTTATTATATTTTATTGATTCAATCATTCAGTAAATATTTATCAGTGCCAACTGTGGGTCATGCACCTTGTTAGATATTTGGAAATCAAAGAGAAACGTCTATCCCTGATCTTAAGGAATTGACAGCCTAGAGGGGAAGACAGACCAATCAGGATAGACTGGGTCACACTGCTCTGACATAAATTTGTGCGGGTTCATTGGGGGTGTAAAGGCAGGAGAGGATGGGAAAAGGTTAGGAAAAGAGGTAATGTTGCCAGGTGAACTGGGGAGATGCCAGGACCAGAGGCTTCCACTCAGCCTGTCCTAAAGATGTTTCCAAAGGCTCTTGGTCTCATCAGGAGCACCCTGGGGTTTGGGTTTCTATCTATTATTGACAGTTGTTAACTAGCGGGGTAAACTATTCATTACTTGGGGTGGGGATTTTTGGGAACAAGGATTTCTGGCCTCCTTTGTCAGCCATCTTGGGCTTGTCTCCTTTGATTTGGCTTCATGTGGCTTTGTTTTGGAGGGCTGCCAGGACAGGCCTCTGACTTTCCAGATACCTGGCCATGACTTCCTCATTGCTGGCTTCCAGGAATCCTGTTAGAACCTAACTAACTGCCTCTAACAGTAATGCATAGGTATTTCTGTAGGTAGAGAAACGGGGTGTGCTTCTGGAGCAAATTCAAAGCACAGCTCAGCATGAGGTATTTAGAAAGTCTCAATGTTTGTAGCCAAGGCAGAGGGAGGAGCCAGGTAAGAGAAGAAGCAGAACGTGAGAAGTTAGCACAGGGGGTGCCTGGGTGCCTCAGTCAGTTAAGCATCTGACTTCAGACCACGTCATGATCTCGAGATTCATGGCTTTGAGTCCCATGACTTTCTCTGTGCCGACAGCCTGCTTCAGATTCTGTATCTCCTTCTCTCTCTGCCCCTCCCAAGCTCATGCTGTCTCTCTCTCTCTCTCTCTCAAAAATAAATAAAAACATTAAAAATATGTATTTGAAAAAAAAGACATTAGCAGAGTTCAGATCTTAGAGCCCTGCTCATACTTTTCTAGACTTTATCATGAAGGCAATGGGAAAGTATGGAAGGATTTTTATCAGGGAAGAGATGTGATTCAATATGCAGAAAAAGACCCCCTCTTGTCCCTGGATAGAGCTTAGGTCAGAGAGAGTTTTAATGGATATTTACTCCCAAGTACAAATTCTCTCTTTCCTTCTACTAACAAAACTGTGTTTTGCTTTAGAAACCAACTGCTCCCCATGCCCCTTCAATGGGGTTTGTGTGGGATGCCTTGACCCTTCTCTGGCTTAGTCGGGCATATGACAAGATGGGAACCAAGGAGAGCTGAGCATGAGACTAGGCTGAAGCAACTAAGGAAGAGGCTGTCTCCTTCCACCGAGATGGCTGGAAGAACAAATTTGGAACTGAGCTGTGGCAGGATCCACATCAGGAGTGCCTGCCTGAGATGGAGCCACACAGAAGAAAGTGGAGTATATGGATGAAGCGAGTCAGTGCTCTAATTATGTCATTTTAGACCCTGGATCGAGCTGTCCCTGAATTTTCTGCCCTCTAAATTATAAAAGCCCATTTAGCCAAGTTTTCTGTCACTTTCAACCAAAAGATTCTCAATTAATGCAGCAAGGTAGAGAGATCAATTGGAAGATGAATGAAATAGACTAGGGCAGAGATGAAAAGAGGCGGAACTAAGGCAGAAGCAGCACGAATGAAGAAAATAGTGAAAAAAGTGAAAGAAACCAAGGAGGTGGAAACCCAGGATTTAGTGACTGATTAAATGTGAGGGTGAGGAGAGGAATGTGCACCTAGGACAATTATTAGCTTTTTAACTTGACTGTCATGGCAATAGCACTCACCAACACAGGGGATATTTGAGATGAGAAGGAGAAGGTTTGAGGGAGAAGAGAATGAGTTTGATTTTGGATATAATGAATCAGGTCCTCTGGGATATCCAGATGGAGATGTACAGTAAGCAGTTGGATAATGTTCTGGAAGTCAGAAGAGAAGTCTGGATGAGCTTGAGATCTGAAATACCAACGTGGTCTACAGATTCTTACAATTCATGACAACTATTAGAAACCCAAGATGGGAATAATCGATAGATACGAACCAAAAAACAGCTGCTTCTCAAAGATGAGACAATTTACATTTTTGGCATGACCATTCTTATTTGTGCAAGAGTGTTCAGAATGTTGCTGAATTTTTAACATCTCCCACTGCTAAACAATAAATGTTGGAACACCTCCCATCCTTTAGTCAATGGGGCACCTGGAAATGCCCCATATAGTTCCAAATATCCCCCTGGGGGGCAGTCATCCTCATACCCTGTCAATCACTATGACTAGTATGTGGATCTGTATGTTAGCAGGTGGGTAGCCCTTTGCCACTTTATCATTCACACAAATATAGTTGAAATGGCTTACCTATAAGTACAAGTGAAAAGCCACGCAATGAATACAACTTAGAAGGCAGAATGCTTTCCCACTGTGTCATCCTGCCTGACTCTTCTGCTCTTCTCAAGACTTCAATCTGCTCAGACCACTCAGAAGTTCTATCTTCAGTGGCCACTCTCATTTCATGTACTGCCTCAAATGTATCATTTTCAAATGACAAAACGACTAGACATATAAATGTGCATGAGCACTGTGTTACAGTGGCCTACGTGGTGCCTTTTCTTTTCTTTTTTTTCTTTTCTTTCCTGACCTTTCCTTTCCTTTTAGAGAGAGAGAGTGAGAGTGTACATGAGGGAGAGGCAGAAAGAGAGAAAGAGAGAGAGAGAGAATCTTAAGCAGGTTCCATGCTCAGTGCAGAGCCCAACACAGGGCTTGATCCCATGACCCTGGGATCATGACCTGAGGCAAAACCAAGAGTCAAACATTCAACTGACTGAACCACCCAGGCACCCCTATGTGGTGCTATTTCTAAGTTTGGGGAAATGTTTACTATCATTCAAAACTAACTAATATGCAGTACACTTTAAAATTGAGATCCTCAAAACATGAAGGTCACATTTATCTGCAAATGAGGTTTCCATGTGTGAGTAATAAGGTACCCAATGTGTTGGAGTGACCTGTAATATGGGGTTTGTAGAAACTTCCAATGAATAGATGTTACTGATTCAATGAATAATAGGTATATCTCAGACTAATTTGAAAGCCTTCATTTTTTTTTTGACAAGCTCTTTAATTTGCACAGTACTGTGAATTAACTTGTATGTAAACATAGCAATCTGATGAATTAAATAAAATGCATTGAATGCATGCTATGCCATACTCTTGCTCCTGGAATTAGTCTCAAGGAAATTAAGTCATCTTTCTCTTGTAAAGCAGAAGCTGCAGGAGGCTGATTTTTCCTCCCATTTGTATTGGGAGAAGAGAGAACCTGAGGTAGGTTGGGGAGAAAAAGACAAGAAAGAGGAAAATAACAGGATGATCGAATCCTGCCAACAGTGTAGACCACAGCTCTGGACTAAGCATGGAGGAAGTGTCATCGTCTGTCAGTGCCATGTCTACAGGAGCTGAAGGCCAGTTTTCAGGCCCAGAGCCTGTGCAAAACAAAGAACATGAAGAAAAAAGCCCTGATCCAATATGCTTGTTAACAACCTCGCATCTGGCCAACATTTCATGGTGTCATCACTTAATTACCAAACAGAGTCACCTGTGTTAAGTGGCCAGTTTAGACTTTCTTCCCCAAATCATTAACATTAAAACAGAGACAATAAATGGAAACAAAGTGAACCAGACAATGTCTTATCTCTGCCATATTTCATAGTGTGTGTTCTATAATGTGGTGAAGAGACTGGAGCCCAGACACTTATTTCAGGGAATAAAAAGGAAGAGAGGAAGAGCCAGGCCATTTCCTCTACTCCTCTACTTAGGGGGAGTTCTCCAAGTGCAGAGCCATTTACCAGAAGGAAGAATGGCTTCTAATTGAGCAGTGGAGAGATTTGGCAACTCTCTGAAACTTACATCTACTAGAGGTTGAAAGAGGGCAAGGAAAAAAAGAAAGTAGGGGTTAAAAAAAAATGTTTTTGATGCATGCCCAGCAATTTTCTTCAACGAAATGCACTTGCTCTTTCTTCAGTGACTTCATCTTCAAAATCCCAGGACATGCTGTTTGTCCTGCACTGAGCAGAATCTCATTCAGCATAAGCTGCCACACGGCGATGCTTTTGTTAACAAGGAGAGCCTCCCATGAACTGACAAAACCAGGAATACTTCTAAATATGCTTTATAACTAAGCAAATGGAATCAATACTGTTTGGTGATACCACATGAATCAAGGACGATTCTTTACCTATTATTCCAGTGAAAACTAGATTTCCAAATCTTATTTTATTTATAAAATAATAAAAATATCAGTAATATTATCAGTATTATTGGCACTACATATTGAAAACCTCCTTTGTGTACTTGATTTACTGTAGGGATTATTTTTCCCATTTATTGTTGACAAAACTCAGTATGTTCAAAATCCAGGGACTTGCCCAAGATTACCCAAATAGGAAGTGGAAATGCAAAGCCTAAGGCTAACTCCAAAGACTGCATTTTTTCTGCTACAGTATTTCCCTATGCCAGGGATTCTAACACTTTAGCATGTATCACAATTACCTGATTTCTGAGCCCAAACCCAGCACTCCTTTCTCAGTAGGTCTGGATTGGGACCCAGAATTTGCAGCTTTAACAAGTGCCCAGTGGTGCTGATGCTTCTCATCCAGAGATGGAGCACCACTTTGAGAACTAAATGTTTACGTTTATGTGTATTTTTGTCATCTTTGGTTCTTTGAAAGTGGGCTGCCCTTGTGTCCAGAAAACAAAAGTGCTAATTACTACCTGGCATTCTTTTCTCCAATGTAGTCTGGAGACATAAGTCAAATATGGGTTTATACAAAAGATAATGAGGTATTACCAAAAATTAACATCCCTGATGTATAGCAAGCACACACGCCATGACAGGCAATTGGATAGATGAGTCCCAATAATGTTGCTTCTTCAAAGACAGCCCTTGGAGAATTCATACCTATTCCAAAGATAATGTTATTAAATATCCTTGTGATAGTAAATATTTATTCTTTGAGGGAAGAAAATAAAGCCACTTGAAGTTTAATGAAGTAGAGAAAACAATCAAGATAGAATATATCTTGAATTTTTAAAAAGAAATTTTCTTGTATGCCCATTAGACTAATCATGAATAAAATTCTGAAGGAAGAGGTTCAAATATTCATAGAGTAATGGCAGGTTTCCAATGTAACTTCTTTGTGTATGTGGATGTATTCTGGACTAAACTATAAGAGTCCTTCAAACTCTGAAATACAATTCAATAGCAGGCTGGATCCAAAGGACTTATTTCTTATTACTGTCTATTGTGTATTGCAGGGTCCACAAATTCCATAAGATCAGTTTCCTGGAATGTTTTAAAGTAAAAATGTATTGCAGCATAGCATACATGGGGAAATGTAAACAAATTATCAGCACGCAACTCAGCGAATGTTCAGAATGAACACATCCAGATACTCACCACCAGGTCAAGAAAAAGATATCACCCACATCCCAGAAGTCTCCACCCTCATGCCCACTGCCAGTCACAATTCCTTTTAAGGTAACTTCCTTCTCTCCTTAATTTGGTTGCATAGTCAATTACATTGATTGGTTGATTTTCAAATGTTAAACTAATCTTGTGTTCCTGAAGTAAACCCAAATTAAAGTTTTTTGCCCTTTTTTTAATGGAGGATAAGATTTGCTAAGATCTTGCTGTACATTTTTGTATCTCAGTTTATGAGAGAAATTGAGTAGGCGGTTATCTGGTCATGGTATCGAGGTTATCAAATAGCCCTATCAAATAAGTTGGGAAATGCCTTCTCTTTCTCTGTTCCCTGGAAAATTTTGTAAGATTGAAGTTATTTCTTCCTTAAATGTGTGGCCAAATCCTCAAGTGAAACCTTTATGGACTCTAGTTTTCTTTGTTAGTAGTTATTTAAGATGAACTAATTTAATAGGCATAGGATCCTTCAGATGTTTTTGTAAGATGTGATTTTAGAAATTTGACAATTTCATCTGAATTTTCTAATTTAATAACATAAAGTTGTTTATAATATATCCTTATGTTTTTAACGTATATAAGATCTGCAACAATGTCTCCTTTTTATTTCTTATATTGTTATTTCTGCCTGTTCTCTTTCTTCCTAGATAGGAAGTTATCAAACATGTCAATTTTTTCAAGGTTTCAACTCTTGTCTCTCTTCAAAAAAAATATTTTCATAAACTGTAGCATGTAGTATGTATTAAACTATTAAACTACAAATTCATCAATCACAAAGGAAAAATGCAGAACAACAGAAATCTCAAACTAAAGATTAAACAGCCAAGCTTACAGGAACACCACAAAGTATGTTCCAGAGAAGATTCTAAGACCTAAGTTATCAGCTGCTTTCTTCGCATTTCCATTTCAGTAACTTTACTATATCGTGATTGTTATTCACCTATTATAAAATCCCAAATTCACATCCATTATCTCATTAAATTAAGCTTTTTTGGTCATACTGATGTCATAGGTGCCAAAGTTTAGTAATGTTTATGTCAATTCATACAAAAAAATGACTCGAGATATTATAGCTAGATAATTATTATACATTTGTTTTCTACTTCTCTAACTTCCAACCTTATCTTTATTATTTACTCCCTTCTACTTTCCTTGGATTTAACTTACTGTCATTCCTTTCACTTTCTGAGCTGGTTACTTATAGCACTGATTTTAAGACATTCCTTTTCTTATTTGTGTGTAACCTAATTTGTGTGTACCTAAATTTCCCTTCAAACAAGCTTTCACTTCATAACACAAATTTTGATATGTCATATTTTATTATCATTCAGTTCAACAATTTCTTCTTTGGATTGTCTAGAAGTATTCTCCTTAATTTCAAAACGTTGGGGGATTTTCCGTTTGTTGTATTCTTATTTATTTATGTCTAGCTTAATTCCACTGTCATCGATAAGCATACTTTTAACTGTCTCAATCTTTTAAACCTGCTATATCTTGTTTTATGTCCCAGAAGATAGTCAGTTTTGGTAAAATGTACTTAAAAAGAATGTGGGTTCTGTCATATGGCTGTGTTCTATATATTTCAATGACATCAAGTGTGTAAGTATTTCAAATTTTTGATATGCGTGCTTATTTTTCCTGCTTTTTTCTATTGACTATAAAAGAATTGTGTTATTATGCTCTTTTTGTATTTGCCATCCCTTTCCCCCCCTCTGCCTTTGTCTATATATTTTCTACTGTCTTCTCTTGCAGTTCACTCATTCTCTCAACTGTATCCACCTGATACTAGATGCTTTATTACAGCTATTGTACTTTTTAGCTCGCAAAATTCTACTTCATCCCTTTTTTCTATATAGTCCAATTATCTGGTGAAACTTTCCATCTCGTGATGTTTTCTTAAGCATGTCAATCCCAATTATGAAAAAAGAAACATATGACCGATGAATTTAATAGCTTGGACATCCATAAGTATGTATCTAATGTCTATTTCTCTACTTGTTCTGTTTCTTTTTATGAGCGGCAATTTCTTACTGAATGCCAAACTTGCGACTGAAATATTGTAGACGGGTGCAATGTCATCCTCCTGCCTAGTGAATTTACACTGTCCTTTGTCAGGGAGTGAGCAGATCATTTCTGCACTCTTTTGAGGCTCAGTCAACTTAGCCTGTATGACATAGTCAGCTGAGAGCCTGGGGTATTGAGCACTCACATAAAGGTAGGTCTTGGGCTCCCATTTTCATCTCCTTAGCACCATGAAACTGTTAACAACAAACAAAACCAAACAACAACAAAAATACGTCACTCTGCTTTCCATCTGCTTTCTGCTCAGTTTCATAGCCTCTGACCCTGCTCGTTTAAGAGTCAGGAAATGCCTCAAGGGGCAGACTGGTGCCAAGTGTGAACCAACTTCTCTGGACCTACTTTTCCTGTGGGATCAGGGTGCTTCCATACCTGGACACTTCGACAGGCCCAAACTCCAGCTTGCCACCTCAGCTCTGTGAGCTTGCCTGTAGCTTTGCTTAACAACCCAGCCTCTGTCTCTAGTCCAAGATTGGGGAAAAGCTCCAGGAAGAAAGCGGCATGTGGAAATCCCTCTCGCCACAGCAAACTTCTCTTCTCTCTAAGGTCTTTGTCCCTTAGGTCTTGGCTGCCTTGGCAGGCCCTAATCCTTTCAAACTACTGTTTTTGCTTTTTGTTTTCCTGGCTTTTCTAGCTGTTGTCAATGGAACCATCAGGCTTTTATAAACCACACCATCATAACCAGAAGCTAGAGTACTCAGTTTCATGAAATATTTTTGTTATATGACAACCTGCCCTCCTTCCCATGCCAACTGCTACACTCTTGCAGATATCTGTAGTACGGGATAATGCTCTATCTCTTTCAGCAACACTGTCACCCCAAATTTATGATGGAATACTCTTACTAAACAAACATAGTAAACTTTAAAAACAGCAGCTTGCATTAGGATGCTGAGATTTCCAATGGGGCAGCCATGTAAGTGTGTCTTCAGGATCAACTATCGTGTTTGCATCAAGGACACACGCAGTCCTAGTCAGTGACTGAGCACAGCCAGGGTAGCAGATCCCAGCCATTTCTGCTCAACATGGGATTCTTCTACAGGGAATCCTTTACTGGCCTAGACTCTCTCAGAATAGTACTTATGCCTTAGGCTCTTCCTATGCAAGTGTCTTTCCTTTCTTCTCTTCTTTCTCCGGTGTCAAACCTGCACTGCAGTCTGAAGGCTTTCCCTGTCTACCCCTCTCCCTCTCCCTTTATCCTTTACAGGCATTACTCCAAAACAATGTTTTGAACTTCTCACTCCATCCACGTCTGCTTCCCAGAGGACTTGAACTGACACTCACGTGAATCGCATTCTTCTAAATATGTCTCTTGAACTCACTCATGATGGCTAAAGAAGTCAAAATCTTGGTTGGGCTTTCCCACCAGTTTCTGTCGCATGTACTATGGTGAGATTTATCTCACTTCCTTGGGAACTTAGCAGTGAGCACTTTTGAAATATTAAAACATTTCTTTTCTATATAGTTCGCTGTGCTTTGTTGTTGCTGCTGTTGCAACAAACATATTAATTTTTTCCTTAATTCTTTCATTTAAAAAGGAAACTTTACTGAGCATATAAAACATGATAGCCATTTTGCAAGATTTTCTTCTCAGAAAAAAAGAAGCCCTAAGGGCTGACAGCTCAGAGCCTGGAGCCTGCTTCAGATTCTGTGTCTCCCTCTCTCTCTCTGCCCTTCCCCTGCTCACGTCTGTCTCTCTCTGTCTCTCAAAATAAATGAATAAAAAATTAAAAAGGAAAAAAGAAAAAAAAAGCCCTGCCAGGAAGCAGGACTTAAAGAGAAGACATCAGGCAACTACCAGAAAGTTGATCATCTTCTGAGGACAGGTATTTCCCCAAAAGTATGGCCAGGGAGAAGGCTCATGATGGCCTGTAGGAAGTTCACGATGACTTCTTAGTTCCCTTCCATTACTCATGCTAAAATGACTCTCATTTCAGAAAACATTTTTCTCTGTCATTCTCCTAAAATCCATGGAAATCAGCCTGAACAGTTTCATTACCATTATGTGGCAGAGAGGAAAAACAGATATCTGACTAAAATGCCTGCTCTAAGGCAGTCATGAGCACAAATGTGTCAGTGACAGAACTGAAAAGAGAATGATATGATTCTAACACATCATCCATTCCTTGGCTCACCAATCCCTTCCATGGTCTCATGGCCAACTCCACACTGCTGAATAATTTTAAAGAAAATGCTGGGCCCTGACAGCTGGAGTAAGATGAGCTCTCACTCTTTCACAGTTTTTAACACCAGGGTTCCAACTTTGATTAGCTTACATGGATCAGTAATTTCCTCCCTTCTTGACAGGGACCCCATTCTCAAATCTACTAAATTTCATGTGGTACAGTGAACAAGAAAATACAAATACAACAAACTCCGATGAGAAGATTGAAAATATAACTAACTGATAAGCTGAAGGATCTCAAGATAAGGAATTGAAATACCACAAAGAAATGAGAATTACAAAAGGGCTGTGTGTTTAGAAGACAAACACAGTTTAAAGCCCACTGATTCATTTTCCCAGTCCTAAAAGGACAATAAATCAGAAATACTCAAGCCACCAAAGATAAGATGATACTGAAGCAATTTTGCAATCCTAATTACAGTGAATTCTTTCTTTTTTGCCTTACATCCCTCTGTGGATGAGTCAATGCTTTTTCTTCCCTTTAAACTCAGGAGGAAACTTATGGTTGAGCTAGATAAGAAAAATGTGCAATATTTGTCTGCTCTAGTTTGCTACCACTGTTTGCCATTACTGAAGAGAGTGCGGATTTGTCAGGAAATCTTTCTGACAAAACTATGAGGTAACCCTATGTAGTACCCTTTTACCATCCTTTTCAAAGCTCCTCCTGGTGAAATACCCAGATGTTCCCACCCCAGGGAACCAATTCTGTGTGCTCTTTATGCTTTCCATTCCCTATCATCCTTGACCTGCTGAGGTGTTAATTCTACCAAGCTGTCAGAACAGAGCATGGCATTTTGGCCTCCAAACCTTGGCTCAACTCCCTCTCTGCCTAGAATTCCCTCCCCACTCTTCTCCATCTGTTTAATTTCTGCCTTTTCTTAAAGGCACACAATTGGTTAGGACTTTTTTGACTATATGTAACTAAAATAATACTCAACCCAGCTTAGGCCAAAAGTGCATTTTTTTCTTGAACTTAGGTACCCAAACTATGAGCAGAGTAGAATCTAGGTAGCCACCAGCTGTCTGGAACCAGGCTCCCAGATGCTGTCTAGACCTGCTATCTCCATTTTCCCCCTCTGACACTTTCAGGAGTTCAGCTTCATTCTCTTAAGTAAGCTTTTACATAATGTTGAAGCCATGGTCTTCTGCAGCTCAACTCTTCATAGCTTTGCCAACAGAGAATAAATGCTCCCTTAGGTGAAATGTTTAAATTCTATGTTAGGATACTAGGTCACCTAAGGTCACAAAACTATATTTATGCTCATGGGAACAGATCAATATTGTCTTCAGCCCTTACTAGGGGTATACAGTTGAAGAAGTTGAGAAGGAGAATTCCTTAAAAGAATTCCCTAAAAAGATGGACCTTTTTCCAGAAGAAGAAAAATGTGATGGTTCGACCAAAGAATGAGTGACCTCCTATGTCTCAGTTTAATTTGCGTCTGTTCAAATTATCTTCATGTACTTGGATAAGCTAGCTTGACTTTCTTGGCCTCAGTGTCTTCATCTATAAAATTAGAAAGTTGAGTTAAATTGTTTTAAGGATGCTTTAAGCTTTAGAATTTTATAATTCTGTGTTTCCAAGTCCCTCTAACATAAAGGCTTTCTTGAGCATCTTATATCATTCTATCCCTTCCCTGCATATTAGCATTACTGATATAATTTTTATGGATTATATAAAGAAAAATGTTTATTTTGAACTTTATAATTAGTCTCAGTTAACTATTTAGGATATTAATTCAGAATATTGATAGTATCAAACAGAAGCAATAGGAGTAAAATAAAAATAATTAAGATAAAGTTACTACTATGAGAGGAAAAAGGCGGTAGAAAAAAAGGAATTCTTCCTGCAGTCATCAGGTAAGATGGTAATTGAGCCCAGGTATTAAATCTCTCCCCAGGTCATCACCATAGTTAAAATGGAATAACCAGTGGAATGTAGGGTAATAGGAAGTTGGAAACAATTTCACCTCAGCCATGGAAAAATAAAATTCCACCTGTGAGGTACAAACTACAAGGTATTTTAGTTAGACACATTGCATGTAGAAATTCTGAAAGATATTAAGGTACCTTCCTGAGAAAGCTAAGCCACATTGTCAGAAAGAAGAAGAGATATGAGAAAATCTCCCCACCCTCCAAATATGTTACAGTGGGATTTGGGCTAAAACCAAGTGAAAAACAGGAGATAGAAGCCAATTCTTTCGGAAACCCATTTCAACAATTTGGGTCACCAACACTCAGTAGTATTACTTGAGTATCTGGAATGGAGACTGAGACAAAATTGAAAACTAGATGCAATGGGCCGGTCCCTAGTGCACTAGCATCATTAACAAGAAAAGAAGGAACAACAACAGAAAGAATAAAGCAAAAAAAATAAGTTTTTTTTTTCAAATTTCTTTTCTGTCAGATAAAGTAAAGGAAGGGGCACCTGGATGGCTCAGTCGGTTAAGCATCTGTCTCTTGATTTCATCTCAGGTCATGATCTTACCGTTGTGGGATCAAGCTTGCTTAAGATTCTGTCTCCCTCTCTCTGACCCTCTCCCCTACAAGCACTTCGTGTCTCAAAATAAATAAACACACAAAAAAACCCTTTAATAAATAAATAAAATGAAGGAAATTTTGTAATATTAAAAGAAACAAGTTATGACCAAGAGTTCTATAGCCAAATCTATACCCAAATGGAAATAAGGTTGTATAAAGAAAACAGAGAGATATGATCAAATATGCAAGCGTCAAAATTGAAATTTTTCAATTTTTTCAATGCAATTGAAAATTTTCAAGAAAAGGGGAAGAAATAGAATTAAAAAGAGTTGTGAAGCAAACAAAGAAGTTCCAAATAATTGTTATAAATGTGGTAAACAAATGTAAATACCACAACTAATTTTTTAAACAGACACCTAAGATATAAACAATGCTACTTTAACTATATTAACTGTGTTATATTAATAACAATAATGAAGTAGGCAAAATCTTAAGGTATGCCATCCAAAATCAAGATGTGAGAATGGAAATAGTGAGATAAAGTCAAAGTCATCAAATAATATACTTAAAATTGGTGAATTTAATTATATATAAATTATACATCACTAAATAGAGCTAAATGCATATACACACACATACACATATGTACACATATATACAGAGAATATTATGAGCAACTTTATGCAAAAGAATTCAAATATTTAGATATAAGAGAGACTTTTTTAGAAAAAGACAACTTTGCAAATTTGAGAAAAGAAGAAATAGATAATATAAGTTGTTATAGTTCTACTAAAGAAATTGAATTTGTAATTATAAAAATTTTCCTGTGAAATATTTGACAAAATTCAATGTTAGTCCATCATACAAACTTCTAATAAACTAGGGGAAAAAGTGAGCCTCTTTATGTGATTAAAAGTGTCTAAAAAAAAATCCAACAGTCAAGGGGCGCCTAGGTGGCTCAGTCAATTAAGCATCTGATTTCGGCTCAGGTCATGATCTTGCGGTTCATGAGTTCGAGCCCCGTGTCGGGCTTTGTGCTGACAGCTTGGAGCCTGGAGCCTGCTTCGATTCTGTGTCTCCCTCTCTCTGTTCCTCCCCCCCGCCACTCTCTCTCTCTCTCTCTCTCTCTCTCAAAAATAAATAAAGATTTAAAAAAATGAAAAAAAATCTAATAGTCAAAATCATATTTAATGGTGAAAATTGAAAACTATCTCCTTGAGATCAATAATAGACAAAGGTGCCCATAGTCAGCACTGCTATTCAACATTATACTAAAGAAACCAAGCCAGAGCAACAAGGCAAAAGTTTTAAAAATTGAAAAATAAAATATAAAATTAATTATATTTACAGTAGATACAATTTTATAGATAGAAAATACAGTCATTTACAGATAAATTGTGTGAATTAAAAGTAAATTCAGCAAGATTGCTGATACAAATTCAATATACAAAAATCAATTTTCTTTACATATATCAACATGAAAATTTTTTAATGACATTTGGAAACCAATAACATTTATAATAACATCAAATAAATAATTAAATACTTAGTAATATATTTTAAAAGTCAGAAAAGATCTCTATCCAGAAAAGGAGAAAACCTTATTGAGACAAATTGAAAAAATCTAAATAAATAGATACATAATGTTCACAAGTTGGAAGATTCTATATTTTAAAGGTATCATTTTTCTCCAAATTAAATTATATATCCAATTCAATACAAAGAAAAATCCCAACCAGGTTTTTGTTGTTGACATTTCTAATTGACAAAATAATTCTAAACAGTACATGGACATTTATAGTTCCAAGAATGGTAAAGGCGTTCTCAATGAACTAGTCTGGAAGACTTACATATATCAGATGTCAAGGTTTATTATAAAGCTGAGTCAAGACACAAGGATATGCAAACGGAATAGAGACTACAGAAACAAACCCACAGTTATACAGTCACTTCACTTACAAGAAAAGTGACACTGCCTAAGAGAATTCTTTTTTCAATATAGAGAAAAATAAATGAATCATGACCTCATACCATACTTAAAAATCAATTAAATAACAACCCCAGGTAAAAGTTAGATCTAAATGTGAAACTTAAATAAATAAAGCCTCCAGATTATTGTACTGGAGTATAATTTCATGACTTGGAATAGACAAAGCTTTTTTTAACGACACAAAAATTCATAACAATAAAGAAAATGATTGATAATTGTGAGTATTAAAATTAAGGACTTCTGTTCATCCAGACACAGCTATAAAAGAGCCAAAAGCAAGCCAAGCCATAGAGGAAAATATTAATTTGCATGTATCTGGCAAATGACTCCCATCCAAAGTATATAAGAATTCCTAACAATAATTTTAAAAACTAGGAAATATTTTATTCAAGGAAAGTGCTTGAATAAGAACTCACAAAATATCTGAATAGTCATAAACAGGTAAAAAAAATTTAAGTTCAATTTCATGGAAATTCAATGACCACAATGAGATACTAATACACATCCAACATAGTGGTTACAATTACCAAGCGTTGAAAAGTATGTGGAGCAACTGAAAATTTCATACACTACTTCTGGGGATGTAAATTGGTACCAACACTTGAGAGAATTTTCTTCTTATTATTTCCTAAAGCCAAACATACCCATACCCTATGACTCAGCAAATCCACTATCTGGTATATAGCCAACCAAAATGCATATTATTTACTTCAAAAGACATATACAAACATATTCATGGAAGCACTATTTGTAATAGCCTCAACTGGAAATAAACCACATGTTCATTAATAGTAGAAAAGAAAAGAAATGGTGGTGTCGTCATATAATGGAATACTATACAACAATAAAAGTGAATGAACCGCTAACAAGACAGAAGACCCTCACAAATACAATGCTACGCTAAAGAAGCCAGCATGAAAGAAGCATAGTGCATGGTTCATTCACATAAAGTTCAAAAGTACTTGAAACTAATGGGGGGACAGAAGACCCTCACAAATACAATGTTACGCTAAAGAAGCCAGCATGAAAGAAGCATAGCGCATGGTTCATTCATATAAAGTTCAAAAGTAGTTGAAACTAATGGGTAGAATAGGTGATTATTTAGGGGAGGGAACTGGTAGTTCATAGAGAGGCTACATGGGAAGCCTCCAGAGGCCTGAAGATAATCTCTCTGCGGTGGCTCCCCAAATGGGTTCACTTCATGAAAAATGAATCAAATTGTATACTTACAATTTGGTGTATGTTGCTGTACATATCAATTAAAAATTACTTAAATTAAGCTCATGACATTATATGATGATATCAATTTTAAGGGAAAATGGTGATCTGTATATAAGAAAAAAAGTCAAAATGTGGGTTATTCCCGTGTATTAGAAATACTTAAGAATTAATTACTTCAGAATTCATTGCTTTAGAATTGATTTGAGTTGTTGCCTATTTTCTATTTTCCCTCAGTGACCAAGAATCACTTCTATTTTAAAAGAAAAATAAAAAGTATTTTAGATATAAGAAGGCCTCTTTAGGCATGACCCATCAGATGACTTGACCAGGAAGGCTGTATTTTACAGATGAATCTGGAAAAGAAGGTGCTTCTTAAAGAGGTGGCTGAGCTGAACAGGAGTGATTAAGGTGCAAACAAAAACTGAATCAGTCTAGACAAGTACAAAACATTGTACTTCAAGTTAAACTCAGTGAGAAATGATAACATCTCATATTTCAGTGGCCCTTTGTAGTTTCAGTGTACTTTCCTGTCCATATTCTGATGTTGGTCTCACAAAATTCTGTGAAGTAACTGGGACAAGGGCTATTATCATCATTTTATGAATAAAAACTGAGTCCTAGAGAGATAAAGTAGCATGCCAAAACCTAGAACTTAGTGAGTGGCAATATGAAAGAAAAAAATAGTGACCCAGAAATTCTTGTCCCAATTAGGTCCTCTTTTTATGAAAAATAGCAATACATGCTGTTAAGTATTCAAAGACATTCAAAATGGGTCTCTCAAGTCACCATCCCCCAAAATTACTCAAAAAACCAATTCTAGACACAAAAGCAGTATATAGTAATTAAAAAGCAGTAAATAGTAACTAAGAAGTTAGGCAGTAAAAAGTACGTGAAAAGATGGGGCGCCTGGGTGGCTTAGTCGGTTAAGTGTCTGACTCTTGACCTCGGCTCAGGTCCTGATCTCACCGTTCATGGGTTCGAACCCCAACTGGGGCTCTGCGCTGATGACGATGGTGCAGAGCCTGCTTGGGATTCTGTTTCTCCTCTCTGTCCTTCCTCTGCTTGTGTGCACACGTTCTCTCTCTCTCTCTCTCTCTCTCTCTCTCTCTTTCAAAACAAATAAATAAACTTAAAAAAAAAAAGTATGTGAAGAGATATACATTAGCATTAAAACTAAACTTATGGAGGGGTGCCTGGGTGGCTCAGTCGGTTAGGCATCCAACCGGCTTCGGCTCAGGTCATGATCTCATGGTCCATGAGTTCAAGCCCCGTGTCGGGCTCTGTGCTGACAGCTCAGAGCCTGGAGCCTGTTTCAGATTCTGTGTCTCCCTCTCTGTGACCCTCCCCTGTTCATGCTCTGTCTCCCTCTGTCTCAAAAATAAATAAACGTTAAAAAAATTAAAAAAAAAAAAAACTAAACTTATGGAGTTAAACATAATAAATAAATATTGCCAAACTGAATCTAGTAAATAAAAGAATTATTAATCAGCCTTATATTTCTAGGTATATATGAGTCTGAGTTTATAGTCATTACTATAGTTAACATTGGCATGTATTTGACATATCATGAAATCAAATTTTATTTCCTTTTTCTTATACTTTGGAAGTTAAAGATATGCTTAAGGTATTTTGTTGAAATTTTCAAATTTGAAACAAATGCCCTTGTTATTATATTCTTTATAGGGTAAATGATAGAAAAGAAAAGCAGATGCAAAAGGCACAAGTACATATCAAACAAGATGACAGGAATGAGAACTAGTGGCTCATTTAGATCAAATGAAATAACTGAAATTTTAAATTAAAACACAAAAATTACAACATTAGATTAGCAAATAAATTGTAACTGGATGATTCTCTTAAAAAAAAAAAAACACTCAAAATGATGCTGGAACCTTAAATTTTTTTTTATGTTTATTTAGTTTTGAGAGACAGAGACAGAGTGCAAGTGGGGAAGGGGCAGGGCTCTGTCTCTGTCTCTCAAATATAAATAAACATTTTAAAATGTTTTTTTAAATGTTTAAATAGGCTTATATCAGGCAAAAGGAAAGAGAAGGCAAGGGAAGAAGTATTAATATCCAACAAAGTAGATTTCAAACCAGACATTAAATATGATAAAAGAGAATTATTTTATAATGAAGTGTCTCCATAATGAATATAGAACAATTAAAAAATACATAAAATGAATGAAGAAATATATAAAATAAGACCTTTTTGAAAAAAGAGATTGACCAAAAGGCAATCATAGTTAGTGAAAGATTTAATCAGCACTCTCAGGCTCTGACAGATTCAAGTAGATAATAAGGGCATGAAGCTTTAAATAATTTCAACACTAACCCTGAATTAATACATTTATAATATCTGTTCCCTACAGGGACTATGCCTTCTTTTGAATGCCTATGGATCATTTGCAAAAATTGATTGTAAATACAACTTTTGAATTAAAAGTAGACATTCCATGACCCACATACTTGGGGAGTCAGGGCAATATGTCAACAGCCAGTAACAAATGCGTAAGCCAGAAATCTCAAACAGCTTGAACATTTTTTTTTACTCTGTCCTAAATAAGTGTTAGGCCCACAAGGATATCAAAATTAAAATCACAGGCTCTTATTAAAATAGTAGAATTGAAAACATTACCTTTCAGAATTTTGGAAATGGGAATGAGTCATACTTAGTATTTGAAAAACTGAAGAATTTCTTCTTAATTTTCTTTATCCCTTTTTTTTTAAAAAAAAAATCTGCCTTTCTGATGATGTTCTCTTAGCTGACAAGATTTAAATTCAATCATCTAATTATCCCTAATAAAAACTGAAAAATGAGACTATATTCTGGAAGAGTATCTGGACCAGCAATAGACCTGAAGAACTAAGTGCACTTTTGCAGCTGGGCTGTAAGGCAGGTGCTAGAGTTGAACCTGCACAGACTTCGCATTCAATGACTGGAATTGCCATCCCTAATAACACCGCCCTCTGCTCCTTACATGGGTTTCTTAGCTGCCTACAAAACCTGAGAGTGACACCTGCTTTTCTAGAAATGATGTTCTTGGAAGACATCATCAGGGTGATGGCAGGTAGACAGGAGAAGGGAAGTACCGTCTAGCAAGTTCAATGCTACTGGTACCAGATTAACGTGAATAGCATGTCTGCAGTGGGCCATGGGGTCCCGCTCTGGCCAGGCAGTGATAATGCTCATAGGGTAGAGAGGAAAGATGGTACATGCAGCTGGACAGCTCTGATAACTGGGGAAGTCAGCTGTGGTGTGTGGCCACCCGTTGACAGATATAACAGTCCTGTAATGAAATTCACTAAGTACAATGATAAGCAAGTTTCATCCGTTCCATTTCAAAAGAGGAGTTAAGAAATCTGAATCTGAGGGACTCTTTTACACTCCATTGAAGGCAATAATCTCAGTATCAGTCAGGGCCAAATTTTCTCCATACAATTCAGAATGAGAAAATGCTTCTGCTTCCGGAATATCTAATATCACCATGCTAGCTTAAAGTCTATAAAATGCAGGTCATTCGGTCCCATTTCCATAGTAATCACAGCAAGTGGGACCCTGAATCCAAAAAGCTGCCAGCATATACTTCTGGTGTCTTTAAGGGACAGCTCAGCATTATTTCCTGGTATGACTGAGAGATTTATAAAGTGTGAAAGAGTCTAAGCATGTCTCTTAAAATGTGACTAGCCTTGGAAACCCTGGGTTAAAAGTCAGTAACAAAGATAGGGTAAAGGCAGGGGCACCTGGGTGATCAGTGGTTTAAGCATCCAATGCTTGATCTCAGGGTTGTGTGTTCAAGCCCTATGTTGGGCTCCGTGCTGGGCATGAAGCCTACTTAAATAATAATAATAATAATAATAATAATAATAATAATAATAGGGTAATGGCCAATTCTTTTGGAAACTTAACAAAGACAGATGGTAAATACAGTAATTATGAAACTACAGTTTGCAAGGTGCCTCCAAATATTAATGTGTGACTGGAAATCAGTGCCCCTTCACCGGAGAGAAAAGGGAAGAGCATGTTTTTGTAGAACCCTAGTTTTCTGTCCAAACATGTAACCTAGATTCTATCCTTTCAAGCCTTGTTTATTCCCTGGTACTGTTTAAAAACAAAACCTGGTCTCCTGTCATATATTCTTACTTCTTAACAAATTCTCCCCACTTACTCATTAACTCTACAATTAGTCATTGGGTAAATAGTATCACATCGTATCTTGGATTCTCCTATCCTTTTTATTACTGATTTCTATAGTTAATACATATTGTGGATTAACATTGTGCTATCCCTTATCTCCCTTGAAAATAAGTGTTCTGAGGCACCCCGTTATTTTGCTGAGCCCACCAGGACTAAAGGCTCACATTTTTTAGGTGATTGGCTAGAGTCAAGGGGTTAAGTTTGACTTGGGAGCAATTTTCCTTCCAAATAAAATCAACTGGTTTGTGTGGGTCTAAATGAAGACTCTGAGACTGTGGGTTTCTATAGTTGTCTTCTGACTTTTAATTCTTTTCCTTGTTTTTTCCATTATAAAAGGTGGGTTAAGGCTCACTAAGCTGAAAAGTATAAAATTATATTTCAAGGTAAGGTAACTATGGCTGAATCAACATCTTAACATCTCTTCATATTCTCATGGCATTGAGAGAAAATTATTTACGTCATGAAAAAGTATGGAGTTTTCAGAGATGGCCACACTATCTAGTTCCAGCCATACTGACCTCTGTAATTTATGTGGGAAAAGTACTGGACTCCAGGAATGTATGTACAAAAGCAACTTTATTTTTATCTTCTATTGTCACTTCAGATTTTCTCCGTAGGGAATTTTCCTTTCTTTTTCCCTTGATGAGCATTGAAACAGGCCCTGTGACTTTTCTGTTCACTTATTTGTAACAGCTTTATTAAAGTATAATTTACACACCATAAAGGACCCCTTGTGAATGTACAGTTTGATGATACTGTTAATAAGCTTTAGTGATTTGTACATCCATCATTACAATCCAGTTGTAGAACATTTCCATAACTCCTCCAAGTTCCTTCAAGCCCATTTGCAGTGAATATCTGCTGTCTCCCAGCCTGAGAAACCACTGATCTAGTTTCCGTCAATAATTCTGCCTTTTCTGGACACTTCATGGAAATGGAATCATACAATTTAATTGTCTTTTGTGTCTGGTTTGTTTCACTTACTATAATGCTGTAAACTTCATCCATGTTGTAGCATGTATCTGTGTTTCATTCCTTCTTATTACTAAATAATATTCTATTCTATGAATATGCCACAGTATAGTTTATCCACTTCTCAATCAATGGACATTTAGGTTGTTTCCATTTGGAGCTATTGTGAATAATGATGTTATGAATATTCATGTACAAGTCTTGGAATATAAATGGATTTGCACCAATTGACCATAAATATAAAGGTTAGTTTGGGGACTTCTCAATTCTGTTATCATTGATCTGTATACCTATCCTTATACTAATACCAAATTTTCATGATTACTGTAGCTCTATATATTAAGTTTTGAAGTTGGATAATGTAAGTCCTCCAACTTTGTTCTGTGCTAAAATTGCTTTATCTAATTTAGATCTTTCACATATCCATATAAATCATTGAATAAGTGTGCCAGTCAAAATTCAACCAGAGAAGCAGAACCAGTAGAAGAGATATATATTATGAAATTTATTACAAGCAATTGGTTTATGGTATCGTAGGGGCTGACTAAGCAGATCTGAAACCATAGGCAGGCAGGCAGGAAGGTCAGCCTAGAACTCAAAGGCAGGGGCAGAAGCTCCTGTCTGCAGAGAGAACTTGTTTTTCTCAGGGAAGCCTCAGCCCTGATTTGAAGGCCTTCCAACCAATTAAATCAAGCCCATCAAGATTATCCACCATAATCTTTCTTACCTAAAGTCAAATGATTAAGATAATGACATCTGCCAATTTCCTTCACAGCAACACTTCAATTGGTATTTTCTTGAATAGCTGGAGACTATAGATTAGCAAAATTGACCCATAAAAAAAATTACAATTGGGTTGTTAGTTTCTACAATAAAAGCTTGCTATGATTTTGAAAAGGATTATGTTCCTTCTCTAGACCAATTTGGAAAGAATGTCCATCTTAAAAATATTGAGTCTTCCACACTAAAACATGAAATGTCTCTCCATTTATTTCTGTCTTTATAAATTTATCTTAACAATATTTGTAGTTTTCCATGTGGGGAGATTTTTAATTACTAATTCAAATTTCTTTACTTGTCAAAGGTACATTCAGATTTTTCTCTTCTTGCATCAGTTTCGGTAATTTGCGTCTTTCTAAGGAATTGTCAATTTCATCTAAGTTGTCTAGTTTATTGGCACAAAATATTTCATAATATTTTCCTATAACCATTTTAATTTATATGGCACCAGTAGTGATGTCCTCACTTTCATTCCTGATTCTGGTAATCTTTATCTTCTCTCTTATCTTCCCTGTCACTCTAGCCAAAGGTTTGTCAATTTTGTTCATATTTTTAAGGAACTAAATTTTTGTTTTCATTAGTTTTTCCACCATTTTTTTGTTTTGCTTGTTTTCTATTTCAAAAAGTTCCACTATACTCTGTTATTGCTTCCTTCTGTTTGCTTTCAGTTTATTTTTTTTTATTTATTTATTTTTTAGTTTATTTATTTTTGGGACAGAGAGAGACAGCATGAACGGGGGAGGGTCAGAGAGAGCGGGAGACACAGAATCGGAAGCAGGCTCCAGGCTCTGAGCCATCAGCCCAGAGCCCGACACGGGGCTCGGACTCACCGACCGCGAGACAGAGACCGTGACCTGAGCCTAAGTCGGACGCTTAACCGACTGAGCCACCCAGGCGCCCCTGCTTTCAGTTTAGATTGCTCTTCTTTTTTCTGTTTTTTAAGGCAGCTATTTAAAGTTCTCCATTTTCTGTGCAGCACTACTTTATTTTTTTTTTTAATATATGAAATTTGTCAAATTGGTTTCCATACAACACCTAGTGCTCATCCCAAAAGATGCCCTCTTCAATACCCATCACCCACCCTCCCCTCCCTCCCACCCCCCCATCAGCCCTCAGTTTGTTCTCAGTTTTTAAGAGTCTCTTATGCTTTGGCTGTCTCCCACTCTAACCTCTTTTTTTTTTCCTTCCCCTCCCCCATGAGTTCCTGTTAAGTTTCTCAGGATCCACACAAGAGGCTCAGCACTACTTTAGATTCTACATAGTTATATGTTGTGTTTTTGCTTCCTTGAGTTCAAAATATCTACTTTTCCTTTTGATTTCTTCTTTGACCCACAGGTTATCCAGAAGTGTGTTATTTAATTTCCAAAGAAATTGGATTTTACCAGGTATCTTCATATTGTGAATCTCTAATTTAATTCTGATCTGAATCAGCATTTGGTCTAACCTAGAGAACGTCGCATGTGCACTTGAAAAGAATTTGTATTCTAAAGTCTTTGGATGGAGTATTCCATAAATGTTGGTTAGATCAAGTTGGTTGTTGAAGACTTATGTGTTCCTGTTGATTTTCTGTCTAGTTGTTCTATCATTTATTGAGAGCAGTACATTGAAATCTCTATTACTATTAAACTGTCTATTTCTCCTTTCAATTCTGTCAAATTTTATATCATGTATTTTGAGGCTCTGTTGGTTTTATACACATTTTTAATTATTATATCTTCTTGATATATTGATCCTCTTATTATTATGAAACACCCATTTTTCTTCACTAATATTTCTTGTCTTAAAGTCTATTTTGTTTGATATTATTATGGCCGCTTCAGCTATGTTATAACCACTGTTTCATAATATATAATTTTCCATCTTTAACCTCGAAACTATTTGTGCCTTTGAATCTAAAGTGTGTCTCTTGTAAAACAACAACACATAGGCAGATCTTGCTTTTTTGTACAGCCTGACAATCTCTGCCTTTCAAGTAGGGTGTTTAGTTCACCCACGTTTATATAATTATTGATATCATTGGATTAAGTCAGAAATTTTGTTATTTGGTTTCTATTTGTCTAGATTGTTTTTGTTCATCTGCCCTTCTTTTGCTGACTTTTGTATTAAATAAATGTTTAAGTATCCTAACGTAAGAGGAAAATCTTCTAGACATAGATCTAGGTTAAAAGCATTAGACATGAATCCAAAAACATAGTTTCTAAGAGAAAAAAATAAATAAATTGGACTTAATAGAAATTAAGATCTTTTGCTTTGTGAAATACCTTTTTTAAAGGATGAAAAAACAGATTACAAACTGAGAGAAAAGATTTGCAAACTACATATTTAACAAAGAACTTATACCCAGACTACATAAAGATATCTCAAAACTCAACAGTACAGAAACCATCTAATTAGAAAATGGACAAAAGACATGAACAGACATTTTACCAAGGAGATATTGATGACAAAGAAGCACACAAAAAGATGTTCAACATCAGTAGCCACTAGGGGAATGCAAAGTAAAAGCAAACAAAGTACTACACACCAGTTAGAATAAATAGCTAAACCAAAAAGCATTAACACCAAATGCTGACAAAGCATTTATCTTTGTATGTATCTTTTATACAAAGCTGGTAGGAATGTAATACGGTATAGCCACTCTCAAAAATTTTGCCATTTTCTTATAAAACTAAATATTTACTTATCATACAACCTAGAAACTTTGGGCATTTATCCCAGAGAAATAGAAACTTATGTTCATACAGTAACTTGTATACAGTGTTTATAGCATGAATCTTTACTTTTAATAGCCCAGTGCTGGAAACAACCCAAGTATCTTGCAATAGGTGAGTGGTTAAACAATCTCTGGGACAATCATACAATGGAAAACTACTCAGTAATAAAAAGGAACAAACTATTGATATATCCAACAATTTGGGTGTATCTTAAGGGCGTTATGCTCATTGGGGGAAAGGCAGTTTTGAAAAGTAACATACTCTGTCATTTATGGGATACCCTCAAAATGATAAATGAGATGGAGACAGAGTAGTGATCTCCAGCGAACAAGGATGGGATGGGGATTGAGTTTGGCTACAAAGGGTTAGCACACAAGAGTTCTTTATGGTGTTAAAACAGTCCTGTATTCTTATGTATCCTGATTGTGACGGTGGTTACACAAACTTATACTTGAAATCAGATTGCACAAAACTATACACACACACACACACACACACATACACACACACACACACACACACAAATACATGTAAAACCCAGCAAAAGCTGAATACAGTCTGTAGTCTAGTTAACAGTATTGCCAGGGTCAATTTCCTGGCTTCCTGTCTTATGCTAGTTGTATACAATGTCACCACTGGGGGAAGCTGGTTGAAGGGTGTAAGAGACACTATGTAGTATTTTCACACTTTCCTGGGAGTCAAAATCAATTCAAAATAAAAAGTTAGAAACAAAACACACACTCACATACATACAAAAAATGTCTGGTACAATATATTATTCTATACCTCAATTTTCATCTAATTTTCATCTTCTTGGAGTTTTTCTTCTCCTGGATTGTTCAGCTGATCTCGTCCTCCATCAGAGTCAAAGTTGGGAGTAGGGTGGGCTGGGGGTACACAGTAAGGAAGAAAGCAGGATAGGAAAAGGATAGGACATTCCTATTTGATTGGTACTACTGCATTAGGATGGCCTGTTCTGCAGGCCTGGCAGGCATTTGGAAGTGGGTGCTCACCCACATTTGGGAGTTCTTCAGAGACTCCCCTGTTGGACCTTTGGACCACAACTGCCTGAGTAGGGGCAGGGCCTCTCCACTGGGTGGCCATCCCAGTCTCCTCTCTGCCTCTGTACCTATTGGTATACCCTATGACTTCTGAATGCTGACCCCTGGCAAGTCATTCCTTGTGAAGAATCTCTTAAAGCAATCTTATGCCAACACGTTCTGTGGTTCCCACCTCCGGAAACTGGGACTCCCATACCTTTGAACTGCTGACAAAAGTGCGTGAAGTTACTGCACAAAGAAAGTGTCCACTGTGTGCCCACAGGCCACTTGATTTTTCTCAGAAGTGGGTTGGTGATCGGTTCTGTGTGTGCTCTCTCACTCTGATCTTAGCAGAGTGCTCATAACAACATGAATTTCAAATACCACCAGTATCTCAGCAAACATGTATCTTGCTTCTGATATCACTGCATTTGGTCTTAAAAACAAAACCCAGTGGCTTGTTGAATTAGTGTTGACTGCAACTTGTCTGATTTGTTTCTCATACCTAATAGAGAAACAGGTCAATATCTTGAATTTAGCTTGGATGGATTTTTTTTTTGTTTTTGTCACGAGTAGGCACTCTTTTTTTTTATTTCAAGTTTTTCTTTAAATTCAAGTTAGTCAATATATATGATGAAATTGGTTTCAAGAGTAGAATTTAGTGATTCATCACTTACATATAACACCCAGTGCTCATCACAAGTGCCCTCCTTAATGCCCATCATTCATATTATAAGACATACCACCAATCCTGAAATTCATTGCTGGACCATGATAACACTACAGTTTAGCAACCAATTAAACACACACACACACACACACACACACAAACACAAATTAACCTTCACCAAACTTTCTCACAAGCACAGATCTCTGCAGGGCCTGAAGACTGCATGGAACCCTGCAGCTTGAGCAACACTCTGTAAAATGACACACTAATAAGAAAAAAAAGAGGGGGGAGGGTGGTTTACAGCAAATGATTCAGCAGAGCTTGAGGGAACTAACAGGCAGAATCCTAAATTGGATATGTCACATTTTGGCAATAACAGCCACTTGTGATTAGTGTGAAACAAGGCGCTAACAGGCTAAAGGGCCCACAAGACGCCAAAATAAGTGGAAAACAAATGAACCTCCAACAAAGGATGGAAATGAAGACAACTCAATCATTGCAGGCTTCCTGGTCTCTCTGCAACTCTACCACCCCCAGTATACAGATTTGGACTCATTTCACAATCTTTCCTCACCTCCACACTGTGCTGTCTCCCTCCTCAAGCCCACCTCCTGGCCCAACAATGGGACCCGTCCTCACAAGCCTGGTCTCTCTGTGCTCCATCGCTACCTCTGATTTCTCCTCTACAAATCAGCAAACCTTCCTCACCTGCTATTTTCACCTCATCACTCCCAGGGAGGTCAAGAACGTATTGCATGTAAGGTCACTACCTAACTGTTCCAAACTCTTTGACTCAATTTTGTGAGTAAAAGCAGATTCTCTCTACAAGAATGTCCCTTTATGTTAAAACACAGACTCATGGAGAATACAAGACAACACGAGCACATTTTCATGCGGGTCTGGCTTTTCTGAGGACCCGGTCAGGGAGAAATGCGTAAGATCCCTAGCCAGAGAGGGTGTGGGTCTCAGGTTGTCACCACGCCTGGCGAGATGTGGCTCATGCTGATGGCATAGAAGGACACAGGCATGGTTCTGACCAACTGAGTCCTCTTTTAATGACAGATAATGTAATCTTTAGGGCTACTTGAAATATAATGTAAACCATGCATGAGTTTACGTTTTCTAGTGGCCACATTTTAAAAAAGCAAAAAGAAACAGGTGAGATTAATTTTAATGATAATATTTTATTTAACCCAATATAGCCAATATAGCTATACAACCCAATATAGCATGTAACCAACATGAAACAATTATTAATAAATTCTTCTACATTTTTTTTAGTACTAAGTATATTTTAGATCTGCTTCATCTCCTACCTATCAAGTGCTCAATGGCCACATGTGGCTAGTGGCTACATGCTGGACAGCACAACTTTAGAGAGTGTTCTTACGCATTGCTGCACACTCTTGAACTGGATGACCGCTCCCAAGGACACCAGTGATTTGGGGACAAATTTCAAGTTGATAATATTTTATTAAAATTTCCAAACATATTTATAGAAAATAAAGGTGTTTCTTATGAGAAACTCTAAATGTTTCCATGAGAGCAATCTTTACTCATTCTTTCAACTTCATTGCCACTTTTTTAAAAAAGTGTTATTTTCTAAAGAGAACTCAGTGCAAGCCAAATAATACTTTCATTTCATTTAAGGGAATTTATTTTAGGAATTATCAAAAGATCATTGACAAATTATTTTTTTACCTAAAGTAGTCTAAGATTTGAACCCAAATTTAGCAATATACTGTAGGTCAATTATCTTTATATGCTCTTACCTCTGATTCATTCCTATTGTCAATTCTTTCTTACTCAGACCATACTCTGGACCCTTGAAAATTTTTAAAGATATAAAATTAAATAAAGAAAATGTGTAAAATACCCAACTTGGTCCTTAGCTCATGATAAAATGGTAGAGAAGACACACCCATGTTCATAGCAGTGTAACTCACAGTAGCCAAAAGGTGGAAGCAACCCAAGTGCCAAACAACAATGAATGGATAAACAAAATGAGATATGTATGTACAATGGAATGTTATTCAGCCTTGAATAAGGAATTCTGACATATGCTATAACATGAAGGAAACTTACAGACATTTTGCTAAGTGAAGTAAGCCAGTCAAAAGGCCACTTTTGATTCCACTTACATGAGGACCCTAGAGGAGTCAAATTCCTAGAGACAGAAAATAGAATAGTAGCCACCAGTAATGGAGGGAGGGGAGAATGGGAGGTTACTGTTTAATAAGGACAAAGTTTCACTTTTGCAAAATAATTGGAATTCACTGCTGAAGATGAATTGATGGTAAAGGTTGCACAACCATATCTATAAACTTAATGCCACTGAACTCACTTAAAAATGATGAAAAAGGTAGGGACATCTGGGAGGCTCAGTCGGTTAAGTGTCTGACTCTTGATTTCAGCTCAGGTCATGCTCTTGCAGTTTGTGAGTTCACGTCCCATGTTGGGCACTGTGTTGGAGGCATAGAGCCTGCTTAGGATTCAACCTCTCCCTCTCTTTCTGCCCTTTCCCCTGCTCATGCTCGCTCTCTCTCTCTCTCTCAAAATAAATAAATAAACTTTTTAAAAATGGTTAAAAAGGTAAATTTTATGGCATGTGCATTTTAGCACAATCTAAAAAAAATGGTAGAGATGAAAATCCCATCCCCCTAAGGAAGACGCTCCTACCTAAACACTGACAGTGCCCAACTATATGCAACATTTTCTCCGTAGATTTCTGGGCATTCTCATAAAGAACAGAATGTTTGTATATCCTCAGTTTTACTTTATCCTATGGTTTCAGCTCCATTCTCCAAAGAGTTTTGGCCTGCCTGGTAACTGATAACCTATGTAATCTGACCATTAATTTCTCTTTCTTCCTCCTAATACTGTTTTGCCAGTAGGGCCATGAGACCTCAGTCAGGAGTCTGAAGAATCGGAAAAGGGCATAAGGAATGAACAGACTGAATAATGTTACCCAGAGTCACAGAAAATGGACTTAATCACTTTCTGGGTATCTTCCGTATTGTAGCTTTCCTTCAAGGTCTTGGCAATGTAAGCTATGACATCTGGATGCCTGTCCTCATCAGCATTTGGTGGATCATGCCTGCATCTACTGAAAGATGTGTGCATTGCACCAGGACTGTATCCCCAGCCCATGTGCACAAAGAGTGTGTGACCTCAGTTTAAGCTGTGTGGCTGTTTTTCCTGGTGTGTCTGACAGTACTGAGAAGCTGGTTGTGATTAGGCAGAAGAAAAGATCCATATGGGGCCAGAGGGACTCCCTGGAAGCAGAGTCACAAGGACATCTGGCAAATTCCCATCATCTTGTACTAGGTGTATGTTTTGATCCCAATTTTTGTCATTATCAGGGCCTGGAACTGACTTTTGGCCCCAACCCAAATTTTGCCTCCACTCGGGCTACCCATATAAAGCCAGACTCTCTGGGTGGACAGAAATGGAAGATGGTTTAGAGTAGGAAGCAAAGGGCTCAGTGGCTACTGATCGGCTTTTTTAAAAACTGAATCAGGTGGTATTGTTAAAAAAAAAAAAATCTTCTCCATTACTAGGAAAGCGTAATAATTACATAGATTTTCACTACTCTTTCAAATATTCAGTAGGTGCTTTTGGTATTTCTTGGTCCCATTTTGGTTTTGTGAATAGCTTTTCTTGAAAAAAAAAAAGGCAAACACCTTTTAAAAGCAAGATGAAAGCAGATTCTTGCATACTAATGAAAGAGTAAGACAAAAACTCAAGGTGCCAGACCCATGGCTGCCTTTCCTGAAACCACTTAAAGAGGGAGGATTTCATTAGGATCCCCAGCAACACTTGATCCACAGAAGGGTAAACACAGGGGAAAAACTGTTACTTCCATCTTCTGCTTTTATTAAAACTTTTTATTTTATAAACTGCGTTATTTATGTAATACTTGGAGGAAATAAAAATACTGATAGGCAGAATGTCCATCAACTGATGAATGGATAAAGAAATTGTGGTTTATATACACAATGGAATACTACGTGGCAATGAGAAAAAATGAAATATGGCCTTTTGTAGCAACATGGATGGAACTGGAGAGTGTGATGCTAAGTGAAATAAGCCATACAGAGAAAGACAGATACCATATGGTTTCACTCTTATGTGGATCCTGAGAAACATAACAGAAACCCATGGGGGAGGGGAAGGAAAAAAAAAAAAAAAAAGAGGTTAGAGTGGGAGAGAGCCAAAGCATTAGAGACTGTTAAAAACTGAGAACAAACTGAGGGTTGATGGGGGGTGGGAGGGAGGGCAGGGTGGGTGATGGGTATTGAGGAGGGCACCTTTTGGGATGAGCACTGGGTGTTGTATGGAAACCAATTTGACAGTAAATTTCATATATTAAAAAATAAAAAAAATAAAAAAATAAAAAAAATAAAAAAATAAAAAAAATACTGATAGGCAGAAAGAAGAAAGCAACCCGTAATCCCACCACCCAGACAGCTGTTGTCAATATTTTGATGTACAATACTATTTTAGATGGAAATAAACCAACACTCTATGTTACTTTATTTTTCTAATATTTGAAAATTAAGGTATAATTTGTATACAAAGCACATCAGTTATTTACTGCTGCCTTAAAAAGTACCCTCAAATTTCGGCAGCTTAAAATAATAATCAACATTTATTATCTCACACAGTTCCTGGGGATCAGGAATCTGGGAGTGGCTTAATTGGGTGGTTCTGGTTCAGGGTCTCCCATGAGGTTGCAGTGAAGATGCCAGCCAAGCTACAGTCATCTGAAGACAGGACCAACCATTCCAAACTCCCTCTCTGGTCATTAGCAGGTTCTGGCTATGAACTGGTTGTCCAACTGGGTGTTACAGATTCTCTTTACAGGGCTACCTGACTATTCTCAAGGGAGCAGCTGGCTTCCTAGAGCAAGTGATCCAAAAGAGAAAAAGCATGAACGAAAAGATCAAAATGGAAGCATCTTTAATAGTCCCTTTTATAACCCAGTCTCAGAAGTGACATACATCACTTCCGCTATATTCTAAGGGTCACACAGACCAACACAAGTACTACGTGATAAGGCATGAGTGCCAAGACATGGGGATTACCAGGGGCCTTCGTAGAAACTGGCTTCCACAGATAAAATGCAAAGATTTTAAGTGTACATTTTAATTTTTTTAATGTTTATTTATTTTTGAGAGAGAGAGAGAGAGAGCCAGAGCACAAGTGGGGGAGGGGCAGAGAGAGAGAATGAGACACAGAATCTGAAGCAGGCTTCAGGCTCTGAGCTGTCAGAACAAAGCCTGACGCGGGGCTCAAACTCAAGAACTGTGAGATCATGACCTGAGCCAAAGTCAGATGCTTAACTGACTGAGCCACCAGGGGCCCCAATTTTAAGTGTACATTTGATGAGTTTTGACAAATGTACACACTTACGTAATTATTATTGATCAAGAAATATTCCTGTCAGTGCAAAGTTTTCTCATGCCCCTTTCCAGCAAAACCTTACCTACTGCACCAAAAGCAACCACTGTTTTGATTTTTTTCACCATAGAATTATTTTGTTTGTTCATATTGTTGATATAAATGGAACCACAGCGTATACTCTTTTCTGTCTGGCTTCTTTCACGTAGTAGTAGCTCCTGGACTCATCGAGGTTGTTAAATGTATCAGTAGTTCATACTTTCTTATTGCTGGCTAGTGTCTTATGGTATGAATATACCACAAACTGTTCATTCATTTACCTGTTGACAGATATTGTGTTGTCTCCAGTTTGGAGCTAATATAAATAAAGCTATTATGAACATTCTGATGGAAGTTTTTTTGTGAACATACGCTTTCATTTCTGTTGAGTAAAAACTAAGGAGCTTAATTGCAGGGTCACAAGGTTTAATTTTATATGTTTAATTTTATTTTCAAAATTGCCAAACAGTTTTCCAAAGTGATAGTACCATTTTACACTTCCACCAACAATTTATGAGAGTTCCAGTTGCTGCATATACTCACCAACATTTAAGTTTCCGTTTTTAAATTTTAGCAATATGGTTGGTATATAATGGTATCTTATTGTGGTTTTAATTTGCATTTAATTTGCATTAATTTGCATTGTGGTTTAATTTGCATGTCTAATGTTATTGAGCACCTTTCTATGTATTTATTGGCCATTTACATATCTTTTGTGAAGTATCTGCTCAAGACTTTTGCTAATTTTTTAAAAATTGGTTGTTTTTTTTAAATATTGACTTGGCATTACTTATGTATTCTGGATACAAGTATTTTGTCAGATATATGGATTGTAAATATTTAATCCTAGTCTGTAGTGCATTTTTTTCATTGTCTTAATGGTGTATTTTTATGATGATATTCTGATAAATCCAATTTATCAATTTTATGTTTTATGATTAGTGGTTTTTGTGAGTTAACTAAGTAATCTTTGCCTCTCCAAAAATTGCAAAGATATTCTCCTATGTTTTCCTCTGGAAGCATTATAGTTTTAGCTGTTTTGTTTAGGCATCTGATCCATCTTGATTTTTTTTTTTTTTTTTTTTTCTTGGTGTGTGGTGAAGTAAGAGGTGAGGTACATTTCTTTTTTCATATGGACTTCTGGTTCTTCTAACATTTGTTGCAAGGGTTTTCTTTTCCCTTTCAAATGTGTTGTGCCTTTACTGAAACTCAATTGATTGCATATATTTGCACCTATTTCTCATTTCCCTATTTCATTCTACCAATCTATTTGCCTAAATTTACACCACTACCACACTCTCTTGATAACTATAGCATGATAGTACCACTTAATGGAACCTGCTTTGAGCACAAAACAATATGTCATGAACATCTTCCCAGGACAACAACTCTACTGTGACACTTTCAGCTTTTATGAATGCATAGTATTCTATTCTATGGATGAATTATAGTTTATTAAACAAATTCATTATTGTCAGATTTTTTTTAGTATTTATATTTTTAAGAATCACTTAAAAATTCTTCAGTGAACATCTTTAGGATTGTTCTGAATTATTTCCTAAGAATAAATTCCTAGAAGTGGAATTGCTAAATTTAAGCATGTGTTGATTTTTAAGGATTTCCATCTATATCACCAAACTACCCTAAAAAACTGTGTCCATTTGCAGCTGTCAGTAGCGTATGAGAGAGCCAGTGCTATGTATTATCACTTAAAATAAAAATTGCTGTGTAATTTTAATTGATAGACAGCACTAGTATATCACTGGTGTTCTAATGTGCATTTGTCATTTATAATTTCTATTTATTAATAAAATGAAAATATTTTATGCAGATTGACTATACAGACGACCATACAAATACAAATGTCTTCTTTTTTGAATTGCCTGTTCATGCTATTCGATCACTTTTCTATTGCCTTTGTTTCATTCATAATGGACTAATGGTCAAAGCTAATTGTAGCCTAAATGTAGAAGTCCTTTCAGGATAATTACAGTATAATTAAATATATCATTTTTTCTAGAAATAGTATAAATGCAACGAAATCACAAAAGTGAGTCCATTAAATGGTCACATAATTGTATTCACTATAATTATATTATGACCTTGTTCCAACTACGAATTCATTTTCTTTATCTTCTGCTTAAAATTAAGACTCTGCTACTTCAGGGCTTTGGCACCACATTCAATCTGTCCAGATGGCTCCTGACTTCTCATTTTGCCCTTGCTTTGCCCTGAAAACTTGTTATTTCTGTACTCTTGGCCTGTTCCTTCTAGATGTGGAAGTGCCACTCCCTAGTCATTCCTTTCAAATTCCTCCTAAAAATTATTTTTTTACCTGCCCAAGTTTTTGACCATATAGCCTCACTATCAATCTCATGTTACTGAAAAATAAAATGGCAAAAGAAATGTTTCTTTAAAAACCTCAAAAACATTAAAAGGGAGAATTTCGTATCACTTACTCAACTGTTGTGCATAATTCTCTTCATCACTTGAGTGTCACTGTCTAGAACAGGAAATTTCTCTCTGATCTTAGTACCAGGAATAGTTATGACTTTGAGCAGTTGGTTTGTTTTTACGTATGGACTTCATGAATCATTGAATTGATCATGCTCTTCTGTCTAAGCTGGCTGCTAGAAATCTCAGAGTCAGATTTGCAGTCCATCTGTAGCAAGTGGATTGCATCTCAAGACATACTTTCTGTGTATTGATCCCACTCCTGTTTTTCATCATCTTATTTTTTTCTATTCTCTTCCTATTTTTCCTACTATTTATTGTCCATTTACCTTGACATTCTTTACTTAAAAAATTAAAATCTTATATTTCTAACACTGACTTAAAACTCTTTTTTCAGAATAGGATGGATTATCTATAAATAAACAGACAAGCTCCTATATACTAAGAGAAAAAAACAATTGTCATAGCCTAATGTCATAATTCATGTCTCACCTATCATGGGTTAAAAGCTCTAAAAAGCAGTACCTCTTGCAGTCCAATCTTATTCCCATTTGCAAATAGAGAGATAAATATCAAGAAGTTAAGTGAGGGGCACCTGGGTGGCTCAGTTGGTTAAGCATCTGACTCTTGGTTTTGGGTCAGGTCGTGATCTCACAGTTCATGTGTTTGAGTCCCACATCGGGTTCTGTGCTGCTGGTGCAGAGCCTGCATGAGATTCTCTCTCTCTCTCTCTCTCTCTCTCTCCCCCCCCTCTCTCTGCCTTTCCCCTGCTCTCTCCCTCTCTCAAAATAAATAAATAAACTTAAAAAGAAAAAAGAAGTCAAGTAAACCACACCCAAGATCACAGCCTGAGTCAGTAACAAAGGTCTATAGAAAAAGTTACTTTAATTTTGATGGTCCTCCTGGCTCAAAGAGAAGTACAAAGTAGAAATATTCCAAAAGAAAATGCTATTATATCAATAAAAACATTAACCTCGTGTGTTAAAACATACAGAGTTGCTTAAGCCATTCAAATTTAGGACAAAGATGATTTTAGTTAGCTGTCAGGGGAGACTGAAAGGCATACTTGAGGATTAGAATTAGGGAGAAGGGTTAAGACTTGAATTATTTAAGTCAGGTGTAAAGTCCTCTAGGAGACAGTGAAGGCCCAGAAGAAGGAATGAAGAAGGCATTTTGTTGACAAAGGAAGGACATCATTTGGCCAAAGTGGAGGGACTGTTTTGTTAACTGTGAGCTTAAATCACATTTCCCGCCTTCATAGGGCAAACCAAAAGCCAAGGGAAATTTTCAATTTTGCTCTTGGGAATGACTGGACGTCACCCTAGAATCCTAATAAGATAATAATGAGCTGGCCTTTTTGTTGTTCGAAAACACAGCTGAGAGAAGAATGGGAGGTCTCATTGAGAGGGGCTATGTTCGTTCGGATTCATTCACAGTGAACCTAGCAATGGAAAAGAAGTGTTCAATTTAAGATTCATTGTCCAAAAGAAATAGAGAGGATTTAATGATTGTTTATGTAAGAAGTAAGTGGAAGAAAGGTAATTGTAAGGCCTCAAATATTGGCTGTTTTCAGATGTTCAAGAAGCATTTGGAGATATGGGCCTGGACACTTCATAAGAAGTCAAAACTGGAAGTGGCGATACACCAGTGTTTTAAGTCATTCAATTTGGCAATTCAACTACTGAGTTTCCACTTTATATCCTATACTAGACCATATAGAAGGTAAAGAAGAAAGGAAAGACATGGCAAGGCAAGGCTTAAGGACAAAGAGGTGTGCAAACAAGAGTGAGGAACACAGATATAAATCAGGAGCCAAGTGAAGTATAAAAAAGTCTTAAATAGAAAAAATCTCAAACAGAATGAAAGAGCATTCCACAGAATGGGAGAAAATACTAGTAAGCCATATATTTGATAAGAGATTAATGCCCAGAATACATAAAGAACTCCTACAACTTGATAACAGCAAAATCACAAATGACTCAATTTAAAAATGGGCAAAGGACTCGAATAGATATTTCTCCAAAGAAGACATGCCAATGACCAATAAGCATATCAGAAGATACTCAACATCACTGATCATCAGGGAAATATAACTAAAAACCACAATGAGATATCACCTCATGCTCATTAGGATGGCCATGATTTAAAAAAGAAAAGAAAAGAAAGAAAAAAAAAACAGAAAATAACAAGTGTTTGATGAGGATGTGGAGAAACTGGAACCCTTGTGCATTATTGGTGGAATATAAAACAATGCAACTGCATGGAAAACAGTATGGTTTTGAAAGGAAAACCTTTTAAAAAATTACCATATGATCTACCAATCCCATTTCCAAATATATATTCAAAAGAATTGAAAACAGGATCTGAAAAAGATATTTGCACACTCACATTCATTGCAGAATTATCCACACTAGCCAAGAGGTAGAAGCAACTAAATGTTCACTAGCAGATAAATGGATAAAGAAAATGTGGCACATATATACAATGGAAAACTATTTAGCCTTAAAAAAAAAAAAGGAAATCCTGTCACATGCTACAACATCGATGAAACTGGAAGATATATGCTAAGTGAAATAAGCCAGTCACAAAAAGATAAAAACTGTATGATTCCATTTATAAGAGGTATCTAAAGTAGCCAAACTCATAGGAACAGAAAGTACAACAATGGTTACTAGAAGCTGGAGAAGGGGTAAAGGGAAGTCATTGTTCAATGAGTAGGGTGTCAGTTTCGCAAGATGGAAAAGTACTAGAGATTTGTGGCACAAGAAGGCATATATAGCTAACACTACTAAACCATGTTCTTAAAAACTATTAAAATGCAGGGCACCTGGGTGGCTCAGTTGGTTAAGCATCCAACTTCACCTCAGGTCATGATCTCGTGGTCCATGAGTTTGAGCCCCACATCATGCTCTGTGCTGACAGCTCAAAGCCTTGAGCCTGCTTCGGATTCTGTGTCTCCCTCTCTCTCTCTGCCCCTCCCCTTCTCGCTCTCTGTCTCTCTCTCTCTCTCTGTCTCTCTCTCTGTCTCTCTCTCTCTCTCTCAAAATAAATAAACATTAAAAAAATTTTAATTGTTAAAATGGTAAATTTTACATTTTTTTTAATCACAATAAAAAGAAGAAGAATAGAAGAAATCTTTGAGGATGTGAACACTGAAAAAGAAATTTCTAGGGCTCAGAATCAAGCCTTGGAGGAACAACAATTTGAAAGGAACTCTTGGAGAAAACAGAAGAGTAGAGAGGTTAAATAAAGGTATAATATCACTAAAACTGAGAGAAGGGATATGTTATAAGAAACAAATGCCACAGACAGATGAATAAGACATCAAGGAAACAAACAGAAGAATCATTATAGACCTGAGATGAGGCATTTTCAACATTTATTAATTGATTCAATCCACAAGTATTTATTGAGCTCTAACTATGCACCAGGCACTGTTTGAACAGAACAAAGGGGACAAAGTTTTTCTTTTTCACTGTGTTTGCAAACAACCAATAAATATATGCCAGCTAGTGGTAAGTATTTTGAAGAAAATAAACAATCTAAGAGGTGAGGGGGGGGGGTCACTATCTTGTTATTCGGGTTTTTTTAAATAGAGTGATGAAGATGTCATCTGAGTAGAGAAATGAAGGAAGTCCTGTGAATATATGGGAGAGGAGCATGGGGAAGAGGGGCTAATGCGAAGGCTTGAAACAGGAGTGCACTTAGCCTTGAGAAGCAATAAGGAGGCCAGTGTGCTTGAAACAGTTTGAGAAGGACAGAGATGAGCTCTGAGAGGTGGCAAGTTGGCTGTGGCACTGAGGATCAAGAAGGGAGGGATATGAAGTTTGCAGTTATACAAAGAGCTCACTAGCAAAACAAGGAAGAGATGAAAGAAACTGGTGTTCAGTGTCTTATTGGTGTCACAGGAAGTTCTTGTTTGCTTTTTAAAAAGGATATGTAAACATTTGAGGCGGAAGAAGGAGAAGAAGAGACAGAGGGAGCTATGAAAGGGGAATTTTTAAATTCTTTATTATTTTTTATTTTAATTCCAGTATAGTTAACATACAGAGTTGCATTAGTTTCAGGTGCACAATATAGTGATTCAATAATTCTATACATTACTTCATGCCCATCATGATAAATGTACTCTTAAATCCCCATCACCTGTTTCACCCATCCTCCTCTCCCCTCTGCTAACCATCATGAAATGGGAATTATTATAGAAATAAAATCCTTTCAAAAGGAAGAAAGAATAAAATTGAAGACATAAATCAATATATTAGATTAAGGAAAAGGAAGAAATGCCTTTTTTTCTTCCAAAGACCCTGGGGATAGATACAAGAATAAACCTTATAGCCATTGATGCCTCCTCTAAGAATATGCTTCTAATACAGCCAACCCCCTAAAATATATATAAGTCAGACAGTATAAATTCAACTCAAATAGTAGACAGATGGTCCTAGAAGTCTGTAGGCATAGATAGATGTTTTAGATGATTCATTAGAGCCAAGTAAAGGAAGCTTTTAGTTGTTGACTTAATGAATTACTATAGAATTTTTACAAAACCTTAGATTTGGCTAGCTATGGATTTAATAAGTTTGGTAATCATCACAATAAAGGAGAAATTGTTTGATCTTCATTTTCCTTAGGGCTTCTAAAAAACTTGAAATTATCTTAAAAGAAATTTAAAACCAATACTTTATAATAATTTTGAGAGTTCATAAATATATTAGATTACATTAACAGCATGATTTTATAGAAAAAATCAAGCCAGATAAAACTAAAAAGTTCTTTAAAAAAAATCACAACCCAACTAAAGTAAACATTTGAGAGATTTAAATAATATTAGACCCTACTATTCAGCATTAGAAATGCTAAGTTAAACAGTCTTAAACATTTCTTTTTTTCCTTGTTCATGGCTCCTCTTTGAAAGGTTTGCAGTAAACAAGGTATTTTGGGTTTGTGATAAATACACAACATGTCTTGAAATGTAACATACGTGTTTGGTATAACTGACTAGAGCTTAGGCCCAATACTGGAAACCATTAGAAAAAGCAGAGGGGCACCTGTGTGGCTCAGTTGGTTAAGCATCCGACTTTGGCTGAGGTCATGATCCCACAGTTCGTGGGATTAAGCCCTGTCTTGGGCTCTGTGCTGACAGCTCAGAGCCTGGAGCCTGCTTCAGATTCTGTATCTTCCTCTCTCTCTCTGCCCCTCCCCTGCTCACATTCTCTCTGTGTCTCTCAAAAATAAATAAATATTAAAAAATTTTTTTTAAAAAGAAAGAAAAAGCACAGACAAATGAGATGAAGGACAAGTTAACAGCATAGTACCTTTCTGTTAACCACAGTGCAATACCCACCAAGTATCAAAATGACTTTTGGTATTAGCTGATACCAGCCTTTAACTTCATTAATATCTTTCTAAATCGTGAAACATAGCATCCTTACAAAAACATGTATAAAATATACATGTAGACTTAATTGTGTGATAATCATCATCCTCCCATTGCTTTCCCTCAGGGATAACTGCCATCCTGAATTTTGTTACTCATTTCCATGCCCTTCTTTATAGTGTTTTCACCTCTGTAGATGTTCCCAGACCGAATACTGTATTACACCAGCAGTGGATAAGGGATCCTGTTTGACTTACATCCTGGCATTGGGATTGAACAATTTTTAGATTTTCACCCTTCTGGTGGGTGTGAAATTATACTTCATCGTGGTTTTGATTTACATTTCCCAATTACTGAGTTTGTGCATTTTTTCATGTGTTTATGGGACAGCTGGAATGGCTCTTCTGAGGGTAACTCTTCTCATTTTGTATCAGGCTGCTCATTTTTTTCCCCTTGATTTCTAGCAGTTTATTATATAATTCTTTGAGTTATACATCTTGCAAATATCTTTCCAAGTTTTTGACCTGCTTTTTCACTTTTTGATGTATATCAGTGAACAACCATCCTTAATATTAATGTAGCCAACATTTACCAGTTTTCCCCCTGTGGTTTCAGCTTTTTGTATAAATGACTTAATTACATGATGATCAGAAAATGATTACAAATTAGTTGGGCTGGCTCTTGTCCTAGCAAGAATTCAGTTTTTATAAATGTTTTATGTGGGCTATACATTAGTATGTAGAATGTGTATTTTCAAATGTGTATTGAATGTTGTGTTTTTTAATTTTTTTTTCAACGTTTTTTATTTATTTTTGGGACAGAGAGAGAGACAGAGCATGAACGGGGGAGGGGCAGAGAGAGAGGGAGACACAGAATCGGAAACAGGCTCCAGGCTCTGAGCCATCAGCCCAGAGCCTGACGCGGGGCTCGAACTCAGGACCGCGAGATCGTGACCTGGCTGAAGTCGGACGCTAAACCGACTGCACCACCCAGGTGCCCCAAATGTTGTGTTTTTTAAATGCCCATTAGATCAAGCTTCATTGTTCAGTTAATATCTTCTATATTTTTACTAACGTCTGTCTGCCTGACCTATTCGTATTTTACAGAGTACTATAGTATAGGTTTTTCCATTTTTCTTTGTAGTTCTGACAACTTTTGATTTATATATTTAGGAACTATGTTATTTTGTGCATAAGGCTTAGTTTTGTATAACTATAAGGTGAATTAAATTTTTTAATGTTATATTATGGTTCTCTTTATCTCCTATTCCCTTATAATTTTCTTAATCTAATGTTAAAATAACTTCCCCAGGCTTCCTTTGATTATTTGTCTAGCACGTCATTTTTCCATCCTTTGGTTCTAAATATTTATGTTTTTGTGATGCATGTGGTCTATTGTAAATAGTATATGGCTGGATTTTTTTTTTTTTTTTTGAAGAGAGCATACGAGTGGTGGGGAGGGGCAGAGAGAGAGACAGAAAGAGAAACAATCCCAAGCAGGTTCCATGCTCAGCATGGAGCCCAATACAGAGCCACAACCCTGGGATTACAACTTGAGCCAAAATCAAGAGAGACACCCAACTGACTGAGCCACCCAGGCACCCTTGGATTCTTTTTTTTAATCCAGCCTGGCCATCTTTATATTTTATCTATTGTGTTCAGTCCATTTACATTTATTGTGATTGATAATATAAAGAATCTATCTATCTAGAGAGATTTACTATGAGGAATTGGCTCACATAATTATGGAGTCTGAGAAATGCCACAATCTACTGTCTGCAAGTTGGAGACCCACAAAAGCAGGTGGTATAATTAAGTCTAAAGGCCTAAGAGCCAGAATAAGTCTCAGCCCAATGGCAGAAGACCAATGTCCAGCTCCAACAGTTAGGCTGAAAAGGTGGAATCTGCCTCCCTCCATCTTGTTGTTCCATTTGGACCCTCAGCTGATTTCATGATGGCCACCTTCAAAGGAGAAGGCAAGCTGCTTTACTGAGTCTACCAACTCAAAAGCTAATCCCATCCAGAAACACTCTCACAGACAACACCCAGAAATTATGCTTAGCTAAATGTCTAGGACCCTGTGATCCAGTCAAGTTGACACATAAAATTAACCATCACCCCTTTAATAACAATAATGCATTCCTAAAATGTCAGATGTATTGCATAAAAACAGAGTTTATTTCCTATTATTTTAAATGAGAAAAATGTATAAATGTGTTATACTTTGACCCTACCTCCAAACTAATTTTCTTAAGTAAAATACTTAAATATAAATAAACCATCACATTAGGATGTAAAATGCTTAAGACATTGTTTTAAGGTTATCAAATATGAAAGTCTGCATGCATTTGATGAACACTATGTTGACAGTATGGCAAAGTAAATAAAAGCAAATAAATGAATTTGTTAGAAAAAAAATGCAGTGAAAAATTTCCAATAAAAACAAGACAATTACCTGCAATAAGCTGTAACTCACCAAGTGAGGAGAAAACTCGATACTTGATGAAAACTGCAAAGGGAGCAGGACCAAAGCAGTAATTGTCACTGGTTGTAGAAAGAGCTGATGTGCATGAGTGAGTTGATAACAGTCAATTTCAAGCAAACTATCCAACTCAGAAGCTGATAGAAATTCCCTATCATCTGGCACTGCTGAAGAGGCTCTTGAACAAGAAAGCTGTGAGACATTTTCAAAGGAGGTCACCAACATTTAAGCATGAGAACATTTGTAAAACGGAGCTTTATTTAAACTCCCATTATTTACATTTGTTTTCTCTATTCTCCACATTTTCTTTCAATGCTTTCGTAGAGAGAGAGAGAGAAAGACCTCCTCATTACTAGTCAAAAATGAAGGCTAAATATGAAAGGCCCTGTGGAAATGTGCTCAGGACAAGCACACAGTGGCAAAAGAGCGGTTCCCACTGAGTGTGATGCTACGACATTTTGCTCAGGGCCAGTGTCCCTTTTGTCCGAACTCTGCATGCTTTTCAAAAAATCTTTATGTGATTCTAATGATTCGCCCATTGTATTTAGAATGTAACCTGATACCTTTCCAGCACATCATTTTGTTAAAAATGCATTGAGTATTTGGAATACAATTAGACACTGCTCCTATATAACCAATGACTGATTAAAAAAAAATGTATTCACAGATATGTAAGTTCTGTGATACTTGATTATTAAAAACCAAGAGGAATTCTACTGAAAAGATATGAGCTGAGGAAAAATATGCAATATAGGCTTGAATTTTAATCTACTTTTACTATCTGATTCTTTTTTCCATTGTATCCCTATTCTCTGTTCTCCCTCCCTGCTTTTTTCTTGCTGCCAAGCCCAAATGTGGGCTGGTTTGTGGTCATGAATTATCGAGGGAGATACCAGATACTGTTTTTCTCATTCTTTACACCAATTCGAGTCAGGGAAATTGCCCTTGCTGCTCCCTTCGACATGGTGGGCTTCGTTCCTCATTTTCCACCGCGCTAAGGGTGGGGCTTTTCAAAGTCCAGGCTTATTGGGAGATCACTGCTAAGACTTCCCCAGCCCGGCTGTCCTGCCCCGTATCAACGCCTCTGCCGAAACAGAAGCAGGAGCACCTATACAGCAGCCCCAGGACTCCAAGCACCAGGGCGCGCATTTACTCCAACATCTTTATTATTGTTTGAACCCAGGGAGTTAGAGGGCTATCAATTAGCTTTTTTCAGTTCTTGCTAAATGAATCCAGAAAATTGACCAAACAGGTCAAAAACGCCATAATGTTTTCATGGGGCAAAGTGTGACAAATCAGATGAGCAAGCTGAAGGTGAGCTGCGTAGCCAGCGGTCGCTGAGGGTAGTGTGCCTAGCGGGGCATGCTGTCCACCAAATTCAGCAGGCTGACGGTTACCAAGCATCTCAATAGGGACAGCTGTAAAGAAATGTCATCCTGTTTTTGTTTAAATAATCGTAGGGACATAGAAAAAAAATGGCTGGTTATCTCTGGGTGATGGGGACTATGCCTTATTACTTATTTTTGCTTATCTTTTTTCCCCAAAATTTCTAACATAAACCTGTTTTATTTTGTAAAAGAAATGGCAGTATGTTTCTTGAAGGCAAAGACAAATGATATACAGCATTTTGGGGACTGGAGGCCAGGTCTACACTGAAACTTCAGAAGGTCAGAGCTTTGCTGTAGATTCCACAGTGTGGACGCACCTCTTTGGTCAGAAAGAACAGAAAAAATGATAAAATGACTTAGGAGAGTAAATGCTGTGGAAAAGTTTCAGTAGGCAAACACAGCAGAGGATGGTTTCTAAATGTTACAGGTCTAAGAACTTAGGAAGATCTATTCCTTCAACTCACAACGAAATGCTAGCACTAGAAGATTAAAATGAAAACGGTTCTTTTGAAGGCTCACAATGAGAAAAAAAATCCTGAAATCGCCTAAGATTAGAAAATACATTTAAATTTTAATTAGAATGATTAATTGGCTCAATATTCCACACACACAGAAAGGTACCAAAAGAAAAGCAGGCTTCTTCTTGAGGTGGTCCGTGCTGATGTCAGCAAAGAAGTTTCTTTATACAGTCCATCCATTCATTCGATTAGCAAAAATTACTGAGTACCTACTATATGCCAGGTACTATGGCAGATCCTGGAACCACAGACAACTAGTGTATCATTCATTTATGCTCTCAAGGCATTTAGTTCTTTTTAGGAAGACAGGTTTGTACATGGGCTACATGTAGCATGACTGAAGCATGTTCATTGGCAACTAAATCCCTTTGTGAGCTTTCCTCAGTATAGTGATCTCTTTTATCTCTTCACCAGGCTTGTAAAGGGACCAGTTTCCAGTCTTCATATCCAACCTATTTCCCCCCATCCAGAGCAGTAGTTTCCATTGTACTCAGGATGCATTTGCAGAAAACAAAGGAAATCATCTTAATCACCTACAATGTGGACAAAAGGCTTTGACAAATTTTCACCAGGGGATGTAAAGTCCAATCTGTGGTAGATTGGCCAGGTCCAAGCCCTGCCCTCCTACCTGTACTGCACAATCATTGGTGGCTAGAATATGTGATCCCCAAATGCAACCAAGAAACAGAACTCAGATAATGGTGTTTTGATGTAGAGAATGTATAGATTGATAATCTCTGATCTAGAAACTTCCAGAAATTGCTTCAATTTTATGGTTCTGCAGAACTGAAAAGCTGTACCTCAAATGCAGCTATGTGTCTAGTCAAGAATACAGGCATTTGATACAGTCGCTCTTATTGACAAAGCAGTTTGAGGAAGTGACTCCAAGACAATAGAGTGAAGTCAGAGCATGATGGAAAGCTCATGACTTGTCAGGTTTATGCCCTCTGCTTCCTAGGACCCGTTCTCGAGAACCTGCCCTATCCATCAGCCTTGGAAAGAGCATTTCAAAGGTGACTTCCCCATGGAGTAGGTAAGCCAATCAGATTCTCAGGAGAAGGGTTTGAAAACTTAGTGATAGAGACCAGACTGTAGTGAGTCAGAGGTCATGATACAGAGTTAGAGCTATGGCCCTACTGGGTAATGGGCAAGATGAGTAAGAGAATAAACCAGCCAAAAAAGCAAGACTAGACAGAGGAGAAGGAAGTGGAGAGAGCCAGAGATAAGAGAAATTGTAGGATCCTGAGATATGGGGAAGGCATTGGTTCTTCACGCCAGTCCTGAATCCATACACAGTCATTAAGTGATCTGCATTTTTAGATAAGAGCTCTCTCTTTACTTGGGCTGTCTTAGGTGGATTTGTTTTCTTTAGATTCTAAAGAGCTTCGACTAAGACAAATCAGAACACAGTTGAGCAGAACCATTTTATTACTCGGTATAAATAACATTCAAATGCTTCAGTGAGTAAACAAGCTCTATTAGTGAAAAATCAACAGAATACTGCAACGCAAATCGTGAAAAATGCACTGCTGGCTTCCATGGTACCTCACCATGAGAGGGTGAAATGGATTGCACATTCAACTTGAGATTCTATGGGAAAGCAAGAGGCATGCCACAAGGGACATTTTAAGCCCTCATCTCTGATGGAAATAACAGCTTGAGTGCCTTGATCGACTACCGGGCTCAAAAATGTTATGAAATCAGATGGTCCCAATAGCAGCAGTAGTGATATTAATTTAAGAGTAATTCATAACTCAAGACAACAAGCTGAGGTTTCATGACAGGCCTCTGGATTTTCCAAATCACAGTAGCGTCTGATGGCCTGCGGGCATCAGCTTTTGTTTTCTGCATAGTGATATCAGAATAGCGTTTATGTGCCTGAGCCACAAACACATTTACACAATCTCTTCCAATACTTACAATTCATTTATTAAATGGTCATGGCTTATTCCTCCAATAAAGACAAATTAGTCTTTTGCTTAGGAGCTAAACCTATAAACTGGTTTCTTGTCTACAGCACTCATCCATTATAGATCTTGTGCCTTCTGAAAGATGAATAATTATAGTCCCTGAGGAGATTTGCTATATATATTGCTGTGGTAGTCATCAAATTTGAGAGAGGGTTGATAGGTGTGAGCAACAATGATAAAACGAACAGCCCTCTTGTCTGTCAGGCAGCAAAGTGAATCGGTGAGAACAGCCCTCATTACCTCAAGTTGAGTGGGTATGTGTGTGGTGTCCAATTTCTGGGCATGGACTCTTTCTCTCTGTGATAAAATAAATACTATACCATAAAGACTTACTTATCATAAACAAATTCATCTCACGAGCAAGTAAAAGAAAGAGCATACATGACGTATAGATGAGTTCATTTGGGGCCCTGTTTTATATAAATAGGCTGCCCTTTAAAATAAAATAGCCATATTATTTTTTGCCACACTGGAAGTCTATATTCCTTTGGGAAAAATGGCAGATCAGAAATCAGAATCTAACAAGCTGTGCATAATAAATGTGTAGCATATGTTACGGCTGAATTCATCCCTACTGTTTGCAGCATATACATTCTACCTAGAATTGCAGAAGTGCTTGTTATCTTGATGACACTGAGGCAAGGAGAGAAGATGACAAGAGGAATGCCATATATAGCACAAGATATTGCCTCTTGGGACCGTGTCAGGATTCCTAGCAATAAATCCTAGGGAATAAATTCAGGAATCACTAGAGTTTAAAATTGCCATATCCTGGGGCGCCTGGGTGGCGCAGTCGGTTAAGCGTCCGACTTCAGCCAGGTCACGATCTCGCGGTCCGTGGGTTCGAGCCCCGCGTCAGGCTCTGGGCTGATGGCTCTGAGCCTGGAGCCTGTTTCCGATTCTGTGTCTCCCTCTCTCTCTGCCCCTCCCCCGTTCATGCTCTGTCTCTCTCTGTCCCAAAAATAAAAAAAAAAAAAAAAAAAAAAAAAAAAAACGTTAAAAAAAAAAAAAAAAAAAAAAAAAAAAAAATTGCCATATCCTAATTATAGACTGCTCTTAGCAGGTTCTGTGGATTAATTTTACATACTATGTTGATTTAATTATAACATAGAGCCTTCACAAAATGCAGCTTATAAATGATGTGAACCTCCTGTTAATTCAGTATATTCTTTGGATGATTCTTTCCTACCAGTTCATACTGGTAAAGCAAATCCTCTCTCTCCAGCTTCAAAATCCCCAGTTTCGTCTCTTTAAAATGTCTACATGATTTATTATCTTATCCTTCATTCAGCAAATATTTATTGACTGCCAACGATGTGTAAGGCATTCTGCTAGGCTCTAGGAAAGATGTAAGAATGTATAACGCATACCGTCTAGAAAATTCATCTTTTTCGGACAATAAGGCACGCACATATGAAAACTGAAACATCAATACAGCACTTAGAATAATGCAGGATAATAAAAGAGATCTCTCAAAACTGTACATTTTGAAATGCCAAATAACTAGTATAGACGAAAATAAAAGAGACTAGAAGAAGCAGTAATCTTTTAGTACTTGGTGATCAGAAAAGGCTTTTTGAAAAGGAGCAGAGAAGATTTGAACCATTTTAAAAGAGGCAGTCTGAGCATGGACAAGCAGGGGTTCATATGCAGAGGTGAGCAAGGCATGGCAAGTTGGGAGAAAATGGACCATTCCTCAGGCTGGGGGTGGGGGATGGAGATTTAATTGGAGTGCAGGAGAGCAAGCAGGAGAGTAATTTGAAGATAGTTTGTAAAGCATCTTGACTAGCAGTATGTGCTTCGTCTTAAAGGTAATGAGTATCCATAAAAGATTTTATTATCAAATCAACTCTATTAAGGCATAATTTATATAGTCAGTTGCACACAGTGTGCATGTACTGTTAGATGAGTTTTAACAGATGGGTACTTTCATGTAAGCACCACTACAAACAAGATATAAAACATCCTTATCACTCCAGAAAGTTCTCTTGTGACCTCTTCCAGTCAACCTCTCCCAAACCCCTTCTTTTTCATTAACAATAGGTAATAGCTAATAGTGGACCAGTGGACTGTGGTCCACTATTACCTATTACTGGACATTTTGAATAGTTCCAGGTTTGGGCTATAAGATTTTTAAGCTGCTGTATTCTATTTCATACAGCTATAAACACTTTCAAACAGGAGGGTTTTTAAAGTTTGGTGAATTATTGTCTTAAGCCTGAGCCTCCCAAGTGGTCTTATTGGGTTAAACTATATGTATTCCATTCGCCCACTAGATTTTTTTTAAGTGTGGTATGACATCTGATGCCATATTTCTGCCTTGCTCTGACTCCTAGCCCCAAGAAGACATGCTAAATTCCTTCATTGGTTTTATGATCAGCATCAGTAAGTCCATTTAAGACTTGAGGTTAAACATGGCAAATGATCATATGCATATGCTTCCTCTCACTCTCAAGACCCTGAAAAAGTGAAAGTAATGAGATAAAGATACATATCATATATTTATCCACAAGACAAAGAGAGGTGGGTAAGATATTGGCAGCCAAGAAGTTTCAACATATCTTGGGAAGACAAAAGGCAGATAGAGTTGCAGTAATTGATTTGGCAGAGAAAGCCATATTTGAAAGATCCTTAGAGATAAGAAACCACTTTATCCATAGAATCCTTGAGATTATCATACTATCAGTTAAATACTGCAGAAAGAGGGGTGAGGTATGCAGTTGAAGAAGGGATTGGCTGGAAATATGCATGTATGCAATGGCTAAACCCCAAGGCTCCCTCTCTCACATTATTCTGCCAGGCAATTAACACCATCTCTCCACCCCAACTCTGCCCCAAGCAGGAAAAGAGTTTAATTTCATGAGAAAAAGATTTAATTTCATGAGAAATTAAGGAAGAAGTACTGAATTCAGAGATTCCAGAGCTAGTAGAAGACATAAAATGAAGAAGTTAAATGAAAGAGAGAATACTGAATGGTGGATGGTCCTTACTTTACTCACTCCCATGACATTGGTAGCCAGTAGATGGCTTGCAGGAAGTGGATAACTCTTCTCATAGAAGCTGAAGCCTTCAGGTAATTAAACTCCAAAGGGTGCCTTTAAAATCAAATGGCCACTTCACTGCCTGATGCAGTGAAGTCTCCCAGCTGACAAATCTCACCTGTGCATACAGAGATTCCAAGAAACTCATTATTGCTTCTTTTTTTCCTTAGAAATGAACAATCAAGAGCTATTGCCACTTTAGGAAAACCTCCAACATGAAAGAGAGAAATAAAAGCAGAGAGTAGAAAGGAACCCAGAAGAAGGAAAACAGTGCTGGAAATGGAATAAATCTTGCCCCCCAAAAGTAAATACCCTTAGAGTGATAAAAGAATGTGCTACATTCATAAAATAAGAATGGAAAGCTTTCAAAAAGGAATAGCTAAGAATCAGAAGGTGCTCTTTAAAATTAAAAATTATAGAGAATCAAGGAATTCTCCCAGAAATAAAGCAAGAAGACAAAGAGGTGGAAAAATAGTAGAAAACCTAGGAAGTACATCTGAATTCTGGAGAAAGAAAACAGCCAAAAAGGAAGGAAGAAAATTGCCAAAGAAATATATGAAGATTGTATGAATACCTAGACAGAAAGGGCCATTTAGTAAAGTTCAAAGAGACTCATATTAAGGTATATTGTTGTGAAATTACAGAATACCAAAAATAAAGAGAAGGTTAATAATTTATTAAAGCTTTCAGAGATAAAAACAATACCACATACAAAGGAACATAGATCAGGATGAATTGGATTTTATAATAGCTACAATGGATACCAGAAAATGATAGAGAAATATGCTAAAAGTTCTGAAGGAAAATTATTTAAAACCTTGAAATGTATATACCCAGCCAACTATCAATCAAGGGTCGGAGTAAAAGGAAGATATTTTCTGAAAAGTGAGTCTCAAAAACTAACTTCCCATGCACCTTTTCTTAAGAAACAACTGAAGGATTTTCCCATAGAAATAAGGAAAATTATTGACATAGCAGAAGACATAGATTCAAAAAACTGTGAGAATTCAACAGGAACACTATGAATGAAATTCCCAAGATGACTTGAACAGAAGTTCCTTTTGACAGCTGTGCAGTAAGCCTAGAGACTAGCATGTCCAAGATAGGACAGGAGCCCCAGTGGTTCTGGGTGGGGGTCCCCAGGAAAAACAAGATGGAATTGATAGACTATCTGAAATGTTGAAATGTCTTACAGAAAATCATATGAGAAAAAAAAAGAAAGCAGTTAATAAATTCAGGTCTGAAATGAACAGGGAGTGGGGGTAATGTGGGATGTAGGTGTGTAAATGCACGTGTGTGCATTACATGTGTGTGCATGTGTGTGTTACACATGTAGATGTACAAGTGCACAGGCACTCATGTGCGGACACGTGTGTGTGTGTGTGTGTGTGTGTGTATGCGATAGGAGAGAAAAGTGAGGACAGAGGAAGAAGGAAGAGATTATACTAATTCAGAGGTCCTGGCCAAAATCTCAGGCTTCTTTATGGAAATCCTCAGGTGATTTGTTTGTTTTTCAGTTTGCTGTAAGGTTAGAGGTCACTGCTAATTCTGCGGAGTGGACTGTGGTGTGTTGTACCTTCTTGGGAGCTGAAATTTCTCAAATGTGGCCATCCTCACTGCACAGCCCCTGACTAAGGGCTAGAGTTGGATGGCATTCAGAAGTCTTGCTACAAGAACTTTAAAAGTCAGCAGGTTCGGGAAGGAGCCAAAATAGCAGAACAGCATGGAAGTTTTTTGTGTGTCTCACATCCATGAAATACAGCCAAACCAACACTAAACCATCCTACACACCTAGAAAACTGCTTGGAGGATTAACACAATAATCTACACAACCCAAACCACAGAATTCAGCAGGTACTCAGCGGGGAGAGGTGAATTTGGGGAGCAAGAAGACGCCGAGGGCAGAGAGAGGACAGAGACGGGGGAAGGGGAGAGAATACGGGAAAAGCACCCCTCCCCAAAAGCAGCTGGAGAGAAAGTGGAAAATTGGAAACAGCCACAGGGACTAAACTAAAAAGAGAGAAAGGAGAAAGGAGAAGGTTTAAATTCCATTAAGACTGTAAAAAAGGGGAGCGCAAAGGCTGCATCTCTGCAGCTCGATACCTTGTGGTGCTCTGGTGGGAAGGGTGAATCCCCAGGAACAGAGTGGGGTCCAGGAGGTTCTCAGGCCACATGCGGAAAAGCGGTTCCACTGCTGGAAGGACGTTTTGTAGAGACTATTGAAAGCACCTGGTCCCAGCAGACCCCAGAAAATGGCCACATTCGCTGGTGCTGGAACAAGGTCCTTAAGGGTGAAGCCTGGTGCCAGATGTGTGCTGTGATTTTCCATAATCCCTGAAATGCTGCTGCTACACTATCTTGCAAACTTTTTCTGGCGGGCTGGCACCTGGCCGCAGTCTCAGGGCACCGGCAGCAGCAGGGTCCAGCAAGTGTTCCTGGTTGCAGCCGACATTCGGCCAGTGCTCATTCGGCCATTGCTCAGTGAGACCCTCCCGCAGAGGGGCGGAACAGGTCAAAGCGGCAGTCCTGCAGAGGTAAGGGGCCGGAGAAAACAGCCGCATCCGAGACAAAACTCGGAAGAGAGGTACTGCCTGGAACCTGGTTACGGAGAGTGAAAAAGCGGGGAGTGGACGAAAGCTGAAGACAGAGGACAGGTGCGCAATTGCTGATCTGGGAGAACAGACTGGGTAACTGGGCGGCGCCATTCTCACTGCTCTCGCGCATGCGCATACGCACCTACGAGCCCCGAAACAATCCACCCCAGTAGGATAGCAGCGCCATCTAGTGGAGAACGGAGCTGTTACACTGAGCCCCACCCAACTGGGCCAACTTCACGCTTCAAGAACACAAGTTTCACTGCAGGCTTTGTTTATGGACTATAAAGTGCTACCTAGACTTCTAGGGGAAAACAAAGTAATTTCAGTCCTACTTCAATCTGTTAGCAGGTTCATCTATTCAATTTTCTTTCTTTTTTTTCTTTTTCTTTTTCTCTTTTACACTTCTTTTTCTTGAATACAAAAAGAGAAAAAATTCATTTTTATTTTCAATTTTTATTAAAAATCTTTTTCTTTAATTTTTATTACTATATTTTTTACTTTTGTGTAATTTTTTTCAAATTCTATTTTACTTCCATCATTTTATTTTAGTCTACTACAGTGTATTCACTTTTTCAAATTTTCAAACGATTTCTTTTTTTCTTTTTTAATCTTTTTTCTCTTTTTCGTTTCTTTTCTTTTTTCTTGAATACAGAAAAAGAGAAAATTCATATTGATTTTTAATTTTTATTAAAAATATTTTTCTTTAATTTTTTCTACTATATTCTTTACTTTTGTGTATATTTTTTCAAATTCTATTTTATCCCCATAATCTCATTTTAGTCTACTTCAGTGTATTCATTTTTTCAAATTCTCAAACAATTTCATTTTTTTCTTCTTCTCCCCCCCCTTTTTTTTCCTCTAATCTGTAAAACCACTTTCAACATCCAGACCAAAACACACCTAGGATCTAGCATCATCTACTCGATTTGTGTGTGTGTGTTTAATTTTTAATTTTAATATTTTTTAAATTTTAATTGTCTTTTTAATTTCAATTTTTGTACCTCATTAATTCCTTTTCTCCCTTCAAAATGACAAAACGAAGGAATTCACCCCAAAAGAAAGAGCACAAAGAAACAACGGCCAGGGATTTAACCAACACAGATACAAGCAAGATGTCTGAGTCAGAATTTAGAACCACGATAATAAGAATACTAGCTGGAGTTGAAAATAGGTTAGAATCCCTTTCTGCAGAAATAAAAAAAGTAAAAAATAGCCAGAATGAAATTAAAATGCTATAACTGAGCTGCAATCACGGATGGATGCAGCGGTGGCAAGGATGGATGAGGCAGAACAGAGAATCAGCAATATAGTGGACAAACTTATAGAGAATAATGAAGCAGAAAAAAGAGGGAGATGAAGTCAAAAGGGTACGATTTAAGAATTAGAGAAATCAGTGACTCATTAAAAAGGAACATCAGAATCATAGGGGTCCCAGAAGAGGAAGAAAGAGAATAGAGGTAGAAGGGTTATGCGAGCAAATCATAACAGAAAACTTTCCTAACGTGGGGTAAGACACAGGCATCAAAATCCAGGAAGCACAGAGGACCCCCATTAGATTCAACAAAAACTAACCATCAACAAGGCATATCATAGTCAAATTCACAAAACACTCAGGCAAGGAGAGAATCATGAAAGCATCAAGGGAAAAAAAGTCCCTAACATACAAGGGAAGACAGATCAGGTTTGCAGCAGACCTATCCACAGAAACTTGGCAGGCCAGAAAGGAGTGGCAGGATATATTCAATGTGCTTAATCAGAAAAATATGCAACCAAGAATTCTTTATCCAGCAAGGCTGTCATTCAAAATAGAAGGAGAGATTAAAAGTTTCCCAGGAAAACAAAAATTAAAGGAGTTTGTGACCACTAAACCAGCCCTGTAAGAAATTTTAAGGGGAACTTTCTGAAGGGAGAAAAGATGAATATATATATATATATATATATATATATATATATATATATATATCAAAAGCAACAAAGATTAGAAAGGACCAGAGAACACCACCAGAAACTCCAACTCTACAAGTATCATAATGTCAATAAATTCATATCTTTCAGTACTCACTCTAAACATCAATGGACTCAATGCTCTAATCAAAAGACATAGGGTAAGAAAATGGGTAAGAAAACAAGATCCATCTATATGCTGTTTACAACAGACCCACTTTAGACCTAAAGGCACCTTCAGATTGAAAATAAGGGGATAGAGAACGATCATGCTAATGGTCAACAAAAGAACACTGGAGTAGCCATACTTAGACAAAAGATGCAGAAGGGAATTATATCATAATCAAGGGGTCAATCCACCAAGAAGACCTAACAATTGTAAACATTTATGCACCAAATGTGAAAGCACCCAAATATATAAATTAATTAATCACAAACATAAAGAAACTCATCGATAGTAATACCATAATAGTAGGAGATTTCAACACCCCACTCACAGCAATGGACAGATCATCTAATCAAAAAATCAACAAGTAAACAATGGCTTTGAATGACACACTGGACCAGATGGACTTAACAGATATATTCAGAACATTTCATCCTAAAGCAGCAGAATATACATTCTTCTCCAGTGCACATGGAACGTTCTCCAGAATAGACGATATACTGGGACACAAATCAGCCCTAAATAATTGCAAAAAGATTGAGATCATACCCTGCATATATTCAGATCACAATGTTATGAAACTCGAAATCAACCACAAGAAAAAATTTGGAAAGGTAACAAATACTTGGAGACTGACGAACATCCTACTAAAGAATGAATGGGCTAACCAAGCTGTTAAAGAGGAAATTAAAAAAGTATATGGAAGTCAATGAAAATGATAACACCACAACCCAAAACCTCTTGGATGCAGCAAAGGCGGTCATAAGAGGAAAGTATATAGCAATCCAGGCCTTCTTAAAGAAGGAAGAAAGATCTCAGATACACAACCTAACCTTACACCTTAAGGAACTGGAAAAAGAACAGGAAGTAAAACCCAAAAACAGCAGAAGACAGGAAATAATAAAGATTAGAGCAGAAATTAATGCTATCAAAACCAAAAAAAACAGTAGGACAGATCAATGAAACCAGAAGCTGGTTCTTTGAAAGAATTAACAAAATTGATAAACCACTAGCCAGCTTGATCAAAAAGAAAAAGGAAAGTACCCAAATAAATAAAATCAAGAATAAAGAGGAGAGATCACAACCAACACAGCAGAAATAAAAACAATAATAAAAGAATATTATGAGCAATTATATGCCAGTAAAATGGGCAATCTGGAAGAAATGGACAAATTCCTACAAACATATACACGACCAAAACTGAAACAGGAAGAAATAGAAAGGTTGAACAGACCCATGACCAGTAAGTAAATCGAATTAGTAATCAAAAATCTGCCAAAAAACAAGAGTCCAGGGCCAGATGGCTTTCCAGGGGAATTCTACCAAACATTTAAGGAAGAGTTAACACCTATTCTCTTGAAATTGTTCCAAAAAAATAGAAATGGAAGGAAAACTTCCAAACTCTTTCTATGAAGCCAGCATTACCTTGATTCCAAAACCAGATAGAGACCCCACTAAAAAGGAGAACTATAGACCAATTTCCCTGATGAACATGGATGCAAAAATCCTCAACAAGACCAATATTAGCCAACCGGCTCCAACAATACATTAAAAAAATTATTCACCACGACCAAGTGGGATTTACACCTGGGATGCAGGGCTGATTCAATATCCGCAAAACAATTAACATGAGTCATCACATCAATAAAAGAAAGGACAAGAACCATGTGATCCTCTCAATAGATGCAGAGAAAGCATTTGACAAAATACACCATCCTTTCTTGATAAAAACCCTCAAGAAAGTAGGGATAGAAGGAGCATACCTCGGGATCATAAAAGCCATATATGAACGACCCAACGCTAATATCATCCTCAATGGGGAAAAACTGACGGCTTTCCCCCTGAGGTCAGGAACAAGACAGGGATGTCCACTCTCGCCACCGTCATTCAACATAGTATTGGAAGTCTTAGCCTCTGTAATCAGACAACACAAAGAAATAAAAGGCATCCAAATCGGCCAGGAGGAGGTCAAACTTCACTCTTCACAGATGACATGATACTCTATATGGAAAACCCAAAAGATTCCACCAAAAAACTGCTAGAATTGATTCATGAATTCAGCAAAGTTGCAGGATATAAAATCAATGCACAGAAATTGGTTGCATTCCTATACACCAACAATGAAGTGACAGAGAAATCAAGGAATCGATCCCATTTACAGTTGCACCAAAAACCATAAAATACCTAGGAATAAATCTAACCAAAGAGGTGAAAAATCTATACACTGACAATTATAGAAAGCTTATGAAAGAAATTGAAGAAGACACAAAAAAATGGAAAAATAGTCTATGCTCCTGGATAGGAAGAACAAATATTGTTAAAATGTCAATATTACCCAAAGCAATCTACATATTCAATGCAATCCCTACCAAAGTAACACCAGCATTCTTCACAGAGCTAGAACAAATAATCCTAAAATTTGTATGGAACCAGAAAAGACCCCAAATAGCCAAAGAGATCTTGAAAAAGAAAACCAAAGCAAGAGGCATCACAATCCCAGACTTCAAGCTATACTACAAAGCTGTAATCATCAAGATAGTATGGTACTGGCACAAGAACAGACACTCAGATCAATGGAACAGAATAAAGAACCCAGAAATGGACCCACAAACATATGACCAACTAATCTTTGACAAAGCAGGAAAGAATATCCAATGGAATAAAGACAGTCTCTTCAGCAAGTGGTGCTGGGAAAACTGGACAGCTACATGCAGATAAATGAACGTGGACCACTCTCTTACACCATACACAAAAATAAACTCAAAATGGATGAAAAACCTAAATGTAAGACAGGAAGCCATCAAAATCCTCAAGGAGAAAGCAGGCAAAACCCCTTTGATCTTGGCCGCAGCAACTTCTTACTCAACACATCTCTGGAGACAAGGGAAACAAAAGCAAAAATAAACTACTGGGACCTCATCAAAAGAAAAAGCTTCTGCACAGCAAAGGAAACAATCAGCAATACTAAAAGGCAACCGACAGAATGGGAGAATATACTTGCAAATGACATATCAGATAAAGGGTTAGTATCCAAAATCTATAAAGAACTTATTAAACTCAACACACAAATAATCCAGTGAAGAAATGGGCAAAAGACATGAATAGACACTTCTCCAAAGAAGACATCCAGATGGCCAACCGACACATGAAAAAATGCTCACCATCACTCATCATCAGGGAAATACAAATCAAAACCACAATGAGATATCACCTTACACCTGTCAGAATGGCTAACATTAACAACTCAGGCAACAACAGATGTTGGCGAGGATGCGGAGAAAGAGGATCTCTTTTGCATTGTTGATGGGAATGCAAGCTGGTGCAGCCACTCTGGGAAACAGTATGGAGGTTCCTCAAAAAACTAAAAATAGAACTACTCTAAGACCCAGCAATTGCACTACTAGGCATTTATCCAAGGGATACAGGTGTGCTGGTTCGAAGGGACACATGCACCCCCATGTTTATAGCAGCACTATCAACAATAGCCATAGTATGGAAAAAGCCCAAATGTCCATCGATGGATGAATGGATAAAGAAGATTTGGTATATATATTCAATGGAGTATTACTTGGCAGTCAAAAAGAATGAAATCTTGCCATTTGCAACTACGTGGATGGAACTGGAGGGTATTATGCTAAGTGAAATTAGTCAGTCAGAGAAAGACACAAATCATATTACTTCACTCATATGAGGACTTTAAGAGACAAAACAGATGAACATAAGGGAAGGGAAACAAAAATAATATAAAAACAGGGAGGGGGACAAAACAGAAGAGACTCATAAATATGGAGAACAAACTGAGGGTCACAGGAGGGGTTGTGGGAGGGGGGATGGGCTAAATGGTTAAGGGGCATTGAGAATCTACTCCTGAAATCATTGTTGCACTATATCCTAACTAATTTGGATGTAAATTTTAAAAAATAAAAAATAAAATTAAAAAAAAAAAAGAAGTCTTGCTACAAAAGGGTGTCCTGGGGGTCCATATCATAGACCTTGCGCAGAAGTCTGCCATCACAACCTGGTGCTGAGTTGTATAAAGTAGACTATGTCAAATCTGTCTCAAATGCAATGCTACCTTTTAAAGCCTCTACATGATACTTCCACTGGTTAAATGGGTTTCAGCAAGGAGTACAGGAGACAGGGAGGCTTCCTGCTAATTTTGAGAAAACAGATGACTTTGCTTTTTTAACCTCTGAGTGGAAGTCACAGTGGGGATGCTATTTTGCTATGTTTACTTTCTTTTTTTCTCTACTCTACTCCCTTGACTATTATTACTGATTGTTAATATTTGTCATTAAGATCTGAGACACACACACACAAAATCTTGAAAATAGTCTTTAGGGGCGCCTGGGTGGCTCAGTCGGTTGAGCGTCCGACTTCGGCTCAGGTCACGATCTCACGGTCTGTGAGTTCGAGCCCCGCGTCGGGCTCTGTGCTGACAGCTCAGAGCCTGGAGCCTGTTTCAGATTCTGTGTCTCCCTCTCTCTCTGCCCCTCCCCCGTTCATGCTCTGTCTCTGTCTCAAAAGTAAAATAAACGTTAAAAAAAAAAATTAAAAAAAAAAAAAAAAAAAAAGAAAATAGTCTTTATTTCACACAGCATAATCTTACACAAATGACAGAGATGACACCAGGATAGAGTCAGAATAGCTGCCTAACCAAAAAGAACAGCAGGTATGTCAAGGGCATGGGCCTGGCCATGGCACCAGATGGTGCAAGAGGGTCCTAACAGGGTGTAATAATTGGGCAGCAGTCCCTGGAGGCTGGGATCAAAGATTTGAATTCAGGTCCTGGCTATGAACACAGGCAAGCAATGTGACATGCTTGTGCCTCAGTTTTCTTATCTGTAAAATAGAAATAATTGCTCATATTGTGGGATAGTTTCAAAAAACATATGTGAAAGCTGTTTACATGTAAGGATTATAAGTATAATTTATTATTATATAATTCATATCATAACATTATATAATTCATATGATATGCAATACATAATTACAGTAAAACCTTGGTTTGTGAGCATAACTTGTTCTTGAAATATGCTTGTAATCCAAAGCACCTGTATATCAAAGCAAATTTCCCCATAAGAAATAATGGTAACTCCAATGATTCATTCCACAACCCAAAAATATTCATATAAAAATGATTATAATACCATAATATAATACAAAATAATAAAGAAATACAAACTATAAAAAAGAATAAACAAATTAACTGCATTTACCTTTGAAAACCTTCGTGGCTGGTGTGAGGGAAACAAGAGAAAGGAGGGTAATTGTGTAGGCCGACTTTCACTATAACCAATGGAATCACTGCTATCTATTGGCTCAACGGAACCTTTTTCTGCATGGGGGCCATTGTATGTGCTCACACAGATGTTGACTACTGTACAGTATTAATAAACTCTTGTCATACCAAATTTAATGTAACTGGCGATAAGGCAGCAAAAGAAAAGGTCTATATTTGCAGACGGGCTGACCTAGAATGAAGCAAAGCACTCCTAAGCTTACTCTTCTGTGGAAAAGCAAAGGACCGTCCATGCGTGCTTTGAAATGAAAAAATACACTAGTGCCAGTTGTGGGCACCTTCCAATGTTCTGAAACAAATTACTGATTTCTGCAAACACCAAAGCCTGAGACCAAGCATCTGAGCATGGGAGATGATCACCCACAATCCTGCAGTGAATACGTGCGCGCGCGCGAGAGCGAGAGCGAGAGCGAGAGCGAGAGCGAGAGAGAGAGAGAGAGAGAGAAAAGAACCATTGGCTTAGTTGTGATCATGTGACATTCGGCATCACACACTACTCGTATTGGAAGACATCACTCACTCATCAAGTTAAAATTTATTAGAAATGTTTGCTCATCTTGTGGAACACTCACAGAACAAGTTACTTGAAACCCAAGGTTTTACTGTGTTATGACATATTTTATCACATAAAACATATTGAATATATATTAAATATCTTTCCATTTTTCAGAATTAATTTGAGGCATCGCTCCCAACATGTAAACAATTAAACTGTGGCTGATATAAAATCATCACTAAGGTGACAGTCATCACATTATGCATTTGGTGCAAACACCAATTTCTCAGCTGAGGTAGCTGCTGAGTTGTGAACATAGCACTGGGTGACCTTGGGATCCAACACAAGTCACCTTGATTCCACCACTCCTCAATGTGCACCCTGGTCAGGTCACACCCCCTCTCTGAGCCTGAGTCTTCATATCTGTACAATGAAGGAGTTAGATCAATGGTCTCCAAGATTCTCTCCCTGCTTGGAAATTCTATTTCTCACGTGAGGCATCTGAGTTAGGCATAAGGGTAGTCAGCAACTGTGTTAATTACCTATTACTGCATAACAACCCAAAACTTAGCAACTTCAGCCTCATTTATTATCTCACAGTTTCTGTGGGTCAGGAATCCAGGCTCAGCTTAGCAGGGGGTCTTTGACTCAAGGTCTCTCATGGTCTTTAATCAAGCTCTTGGCCAGAGCAGCAGTCATCTTAGGGGTCAGTGGTGGCAAGGATCCATTTCCAAGCTCATCCATGTGACTGTTGACAGAATTCAGTTCCCCCAGGGTTATCCTCCAGGGACTGAGGACCTGAAGTCATTGCTGGATGCTGCCCAGAGCCACCTTGCCAGGTGGGCTCCATAGAGCTACCCAAAACAAGGTACCTGGCTTTCCCCAGAGTGAAAGCTCTGAGAAAGAGTCAGAAGGAAGGAGAGAGGAAGGAAGGAAGGAAGGAAGGAAGGAAGGAAGGAAGGAAGGAAAGAAGGAAGGAACTCCCTGACAGAAAGTGTAAAACACAGTGGGATCAGAAGGAGCAAGGGCTGGGACGCCTGGGTGACTCAGTGGGTTGAGCATTTGACACTTGATTTCAGCTCAGGTCATGATCTCACAGTTGTGGGATTGAGCCCTGCACCAGGCTCTGTATGGAACGTGGGGCCTGCTTGGTATTCTCCCCCTTTCTCTCCTTCTGCCCCTGCCCCTCCTTGCTCATGGGCACGTGCTCTCTCTCTCTCTCTCTCTCAAAAAAAAAAAAAAGAAAGGAAGGAAGAAAGAAAGAAAGAAAGAAAGGAAGGAAGGAAGGAAGGAAGGAAGAAAGAAAGAAAGAAAGAAAGAAAGAAAGAAAGAAAGAAATGGGTTCAAGGGCTGCTTATTCCTTCAATTTTAAGTATCCATGACCTTTACAGTTTTCTGCCTCCCTCTATCTTTCTTGATGCCAAGATCCAAGGGGAAAATGGTGTCATCTTCATCAAATGCTGGTACTGTGCATTGTGGGCACCTGTTAGTAGTCACATGAGAGGGCTCTGCATGACACACATGTCCCTAAATGGGATAAATAGTATCCCCCCAAAATTCTTGTCCACCCAGAACCTCAGCAAGTGACCTTATTTGGAAACAAGATCTTTGCAGATGTAATTAGTTAAGGATCTAGAGATCTAATCATGCTGGATTAAATCCAATTATTGGTATCCTTACAAGAAGAGAAGAGGACACAGAGACACAAAGAAGAGCATGTTGGAGCCTGGGTGGCTCAGTCGGTTAAGCGGCCGACTTCAGCTCAGGTCATGATCTCGCAGTCCGTGAGTTCGAGCCCCACATCAGGCTCTGTGTTGACAGCTCAGAGCCTGGAGCCTGTTTCAGATTCTGTGTCTCCCTCTCTCTGACCCTCCCCCGTTCATGCTCTGTCTCTCTCTGTCTCAAAAATAAATAAACATTTAAAAAAATTTTTTTTAATTAAAGAAGGGCATGTGAAGACAAAGATAGAGTCAGTGATTGCAGTTATGGCACCACAAGCCAAGGACTCCCAGGAGACACCAAGCTGGAAGATGCAAGGAGGGCTTTTCCTCTAGAACCTTTGAAGGGGGTGTGGCCCTGCCAACACCTTGATTTCATTTCTTCTGGTTTCCAGACCTGTGAGGGAAGAAATTTCTATTATTTTAAGTCATTAAGCTATGTTAATTTGTTTCAGTAGCCTCAGGAAACTAATGCAGTCTCCAAACACCCATAGGACTAGGGGTAACTCAGAAACAAATGAATCAATAATTATTTCCCTAAAGTGAGTGCTAAATTTTCAAGTCCTCCTGTAGCTAAGGTGGGTTGTTTTCTGCTTTGGTGACATTGCAGAAGAGGGGAAAAGGAGCAAAGAAAAGTGAAGTGTTGGATGTGTTTTGGTTTTCTGGCCAAGGATGTGCCCTGCTTGAACACTGTCCACTGTTCCTCAGAAAGCATCACTGTGGACAAACGTGCATCGATCTGTAGACAGTGTCTTCTAGAGCAAGGCAGGGTAGTGAGATCATGGGGCCACTGTGTCCCAATTGAACTAGAGGGTTAGAGATGTTGAGAGAATTATTCCTTCTCAGAAACTGCAAAATTAGCAAATTCTGCAAGGCACTGACTCTGTGTGTGATCATAGAGCTCTGCTCAGAGAAGGAAGCTAATTAGGGAAGTTTGGGAGGAGTTCAGAATGACATGAGATGGGGAGCCAGGGAACATGAGGGGAGCAGACAGTGTCTATGCGAGTTAGGCATGCAGACCTTGGCGCTAGATCAGCTCGGGGTTTGCAGCCTCGCTTTGTTTCTTACCACCTGTACCATCTGAAGGGACTCTAAAACTTCCTAGTCTCCCAAATTGGAAGATCTACCTATCTTATGCTGTTACTGTGAGAGCTGATGCAGTAATGTTCAGAGAACATCGGATTATGTGCTTAAAACACAGCTTAATAAATGTTAATCATTGTCATTATTACTATTATGGGCTAGGACACGGTTTTAGCAAATTGGACAGGTCCTGATGGACGTGGGCGGGGGGGCAAGTCTCACTGATTAGCCTAAATGATCCGGGTGGTGGGGCCGGGTGGTGGGGACGTGGGTTGCAGAGCTTTCAGGCTCAGAAATGAGACTTTCTTCCTTCGGACCCTGAACTGTTCCTTTGAAATTCGATCAGTACAATGTGTATTTATTCTTGTTAAGACTGAAATCCTACAAGAGTTGATGATTTAGAAAACGATTCATTTTATATATAAAGCAATTATTAAGAAACTGTCAAATAATTAAATAGAGAAAGAGACAGTCATCTTATTTAATGAAAGAATGAATTAGCTAGCTTACTTTGGAAAGAACATAATTTTACTTTTGAGCCAATACATTACAAAAATTAAAACATAAATGCAAGCAGAATATAGACCTGTACTGCCCAACACAGTAGCCACTAGCCACATGTGGGCTATTAAAAATTTGATATGTGGCTAGTCTGAATTGCAGCATGCTATTACTGTAATATTTACTCTGGAGTGTAACAGCTTAGTACAAAAAATAGATTTAAAATATCTCAATAACTTTTATATTTATTACACGTTGAAATGACAGTATTTTACATATGTTGGGTTAAATAAGAATGTATTATTAAAATTAATTTCACTTGTTTCTTTTTCCTCTCAATGCAGCTACTAGAAAATTTTAAATTACATCCATGTCTTGCATTTGCCTTTCCCATTATACCTTTATTGGATATTCTTGCACTAGATAACAAGAGGCAGGAGCTCCTTGAATTTATTTATTCATACATTTATTCTACCATTATCAGTTCATTGTACTGGAAATACTAAGACAAATATGGCGGTCTTTGTCCGAATTACAAGGTCAGAGTTTATCGAATTAGGGTAGGTTGCATGGAGCCAGCAGGCTCAGACACTTGTGTGCTGGGCTGGGTAAGCTACCCCTTGTTGTATCCTGTTCTATGCCTGGCAGTCGCAAGACTCACCCTGCTCGGTCTTCTGATTTTGCTCTTCATCTTTATCAAAGCCTTTCCTTCCTTTGCACCTACTCCTGCACCACTGCCCCTCCCAGCTCCAGCAGGAATGCAGGAATGCAACACTTACATCTGCCCTCCAAGGACCACACATCCAGAACTCACCTTCCACAGTCTCTAAACCACTCCCAAAGAGCCAGCTTCCAAAGAGGCTAGACCTGTCTATCTGGATTATTTACTAAAAATTAGCAGTTCTTTGTTTGAGACACAGGTGTTTGGGGGGAAAAAACCATCCCAGACAACTATAGAATGAATAATTCTCTACCTTCCTTTCTCTGCCCCTCCCCAGCTCCACTCTACAAAATTCTATAATCTCCATCTGATAACATCAGTATGTAATAACATGACATGACTATGAATTTAACTTTTTTACACCTGACTCTTCCCTGCTACAATTTAGTCCTTACCCTGTGATTCTTCTCACAGCAAAGGAAAAACACCCTACGGGAGCAAGCTACAAGCACTTACCTATGTTTGCACATAGTTCATGAATTAGCCTTGCTTCTTTTTTCATATTGAATAAATACAAAACTTTAATATTTTTTGTTTTTTTGATCTGGATATCTTATGCCCTCACCTTATTCTACTTGATTTCAAAGCGTTAAATTCTTTCATGTACCTTCAGAGTTCTTATTTTCTAAAACTTGTTTACCTTAGTCTCTTTAAAGCCCCACCCTTCTACCAAAGGTTTTGGTGTTCCATTATGTAAATGAAAACAGTGCTTTAAAGTATGGCATGCAGAATGAAAAACAGAACCGTCGGTTTTCACTTTTTATACTTCTCTTTATCTTTACCCAGTACATATTCCCCAGCCTAGTAACAGGGTTACGTTACTGAGTCATGTTCAACGTCCATGTCACTCTTCCCTGTCTGTCGTTCTTGTACAATCTGCAATTCCCAACAGAATTTTGTTTCCCTGCCTTTCTCGTCATCCTGCTGTTTTCATCTGAGGTTCCATTCCACCTGCTTTAAAATTGGCAAAGAAAAACTCTTAAGAATGGTTGTTTTTAGGTTGTAAGCGAAATTGTATAAAATGGGAGCTCTAGTCTTTTTTATTTCTTCAGCTTATCTTATTCCCCAAAGTGAAAAATGCATCTGCTACTTAAAGCATAATTCTTTTGGCAGTGGCTTCTTGGTCAAAATCAAATTCCTTCCTTTGCCTTCAAAAATAGCAAATACATCAAGAGTGTTGTTTCATTCTATATATTGAATTATGGAATACCCCTAATATTTCCTGGCCCTGAATATTTCTTAATGTTTGCAGGATGTAGTTCCAGAACACTATTAACTCAGTTAAAGATATATAAAGGGCATGTGAATTTGGAGTCAGAAAAAGATGCTGATATACAATGTTTTTATTTTTAGCATGTTGATACGGGAGGCCAATTTTTGCATTGTAGCTTACACTGTTTTCTTGTGACTAAAATTGAAATTGAAAATAACTTTGGCTAGTTGGTAAGAGTTTTATGATCAAAAGTCAAATTATGGAAATATTAAAACCATTTGTAAAATAAAAAATAAATTTTAAAAAAATAAAAAAGAAATGAAACCCAAGGCTTTAAATCTTTTAATAATCTTCGTTGAAATCTCCTAACTCTAAAAAAATAGTACATTTCCATTATAGAAAATATGATGGTTGAAACAAAGGCACAAAGAAGAAATAAGATTATTTTAATGAGTTTTTATTTTTTTATTTTTAATTTCTGAAATGTTTTTAATGTCTGAGAATCCTTCTTGCTCATAATTCTCTTTTTGCATGGAAACTGCTCTTTTTATGGCCTCAACACTCAATGAGGATGCTACTTAGACTTCTTTTCACTCTCTTTTTTTAAATAATTTATTTTAAAAGTTTATTTATTTATTTTGGGGTTTTTTAATATGAAATTTACTGTCAAATTGGTTTCCATACAACACCCAGTTATGCTAAATGAAATAAGTCATACAGAGAAAGACAGATACCATATGTTTTCACTCTCTTAATGTCTACCATTAATCCTCTTTCCCTGGCATAATTACTCCAATTGTCTAGGTAGATCGCTTTCTATGCTAGCTCCTGATTCTCTTCGAATACCTAGTGCTTTTTCTAATGCTGATGCATATGCTGATTTCAGTATTAGTAGCTGGAAGTTGTATGGAATGGATCCATCTGGTAACTGTGTAAGTCAGACTGCTTAACGTCACAGGAATGCAGGCCCTCCCTCACGTCTCTCATTGCCTCCCAAATCACACAAGATCCCAAACTACATCAGTGGCTTTGTTCCTGCTGTGGTCCATGTAACTCAGATATGAATTACACTGTGAATTTGTGAGAGTCCCAGAAAAGCTGAGATTCCACCAGGGTACCATAAATGCAAATATATCTGTCAGCTATACCCTTAAAGAGAAACTAAAAATTCAACTACTAAGTAGAGATAGTAGAGTACTTGAACTCAACTCCACAGTCTCCAGTCATGATACCCTCTGTGAAGCACAACTAATGGACACGGGAAACTCAAAAAAAAAAAAAAAAAAAATGCGTATGTGCCAGGAAGTCCTTTACATCTTGACCTCAGGTGAGGTTATACTGAGAACACAGGTAAAGCCAGGTACTGCCAAAGATAAATTCAAGATGATGTCAACATGAAACTCTATATCACAGGGGGAAAAGAAATAAAAATTTTAGTTACATGGACAAAGAAATAATTTTATCAAAATGGCAGCAGACATGCAGGAGACTATGTTATCCACTTTTCAACTGCATTTTTGTCAAATGTACAAAGACCTTATGTCCCAAATTGTTGTTTTTGCCCTCATATCTGTCCTCTCTCTGAAAATATCATGCGTTATCTTTTACTGAATTGTCAGCCTAACTCTAGTTCACCTTGATCTCTGTTCCCCTTCTGATCCTAGCTTTTGAAGAAACGTTCAGCAAAGCTTGCTCTGGCCTGGTAGACACAGAGCACCGGTTAGGAATTTGACACACTTGGGTTTCCATAGCAGCTCCATCCCTTACAAACTGCATGACCTTGGGAAATTGCCTGGCCTCTGTCACCCTCAGTGTCCTCACTTGTGAATGTTAATGAGAATGCTCAAAGTATGAGCAACATGTTACTCAAGTATGAAGAGTAGGGGCCCAATTAGGGAGAAGAGGAGTATGAATCCTCCAGTTTTTAACTGGAGCCTTTAGAAATTTAAGGATTCCAGAAGTTCCTTTCATGTACAATGCCCTGCATGGGTGCTCAGAGAACATAAAACCTCCAGGGTAACCACATACCTTCTCTCTGGGCGCATAAGCCCAGCCTGATCAAACTGGAGCTCTGAATAGAATTGGAATAAAAGTTCCTTTTGCAGAGATAGCTCTCCTGGAAACAATGCTGAAGCCTAATCCCAAAATTTTTCTGCATTCCCCTGCCAGGGGCAAGGACAGGTGGCAATTTCACTGAGCTCTGAAAGCCCTTTAATCCCTTCTGGAAATTATTTAAGGTCGCCTCACTCCATTGCCCAGGCTCCCCTCTTGGGCCCACGAACATCCAAAGTTATCTTCTCGTTTTGAAAATTCCTGGCTCTGGAACCACCAGGGCTTCCTTTGCCACAGAGGAAACTTCCAGTGATGTGTTCTTAAAATTAGAGTCCAATTCACGAAGCTTCAATTTCTTACCATTACTAATAAGGAGATTTCCATGCAGAAGTAATTCGGATAATATAGGGCAGGGGTTAGTGAAGGAATTACAGGTTTTCTTCTTATTTTTACTGTACTACTTCTGATTTTTGATTTAATAAACTGTGCTAAAATTAAACACATGTGCATGCATCAGACCATGAGATCAATAAAACCCAAATATAAGGTAGAGATGAATATTGACTTCTACTAATTACCTTCCCTCTACTTCTTTGACTCCAAGAAAGATTTTTCTTCAGCGCCCTATCAGTTTGGGACCCTCCCACCAAGTTGAAGTCTGAACCGAAAAAATAAGTTCCAAATACTCTCAGTGCTGGTATTTGGGAGAGTTTTGCCTACACCCATCTTTTGTGGGAGGACAGGCACTTTGAGGGAAATGGATTTCTGCTCCTACTTGGCCGACCTGACACGACAGACTTAGGAAAGAAAGCATGAAAGAGACCCCTGAGGCAGCCATTGTTTCCCCCAGCTGCCTCAGAGCCTGATGGTTGTTCGTGTCCATTGAAATATGGTCCACGTATGTTTCGTTCTCGGCAACAAAGTCAAGCAACACTCTATTCTAATAGAATCAAATGCGCACTGCTCTCCTCTACGGTTCCCAGCCATTTTCGGTTAGGCACGGCCGTGTCCCAGCTGTGCCAATGGGTTGTGAGGAAAGATGATGTGTGTCACTTGTGGACGGAGACAGCAAAAAACCCATGAGTGGTCCTCCTTTCTGTCTTTCTTTGCTTCAGGGGCCAGTGGCATTCCAACATTCCAGGTGGCAGCACATCTTCAAGCAGAGACTCTAGGGACAATGGCCAACAGAGCCCCCCAACCACCACTTTCCACTTCAGTTCACAGTGGATTTGTCATGTGCACAAGCAATAAACCTTCAGGATTTCACACTATTTGGTGACCATGGCATAACCTAGCTGATCCTGGCTAGTACATCCTAAAACCCAAACCCTTTTTCTTACTCCAGACTGGGAGCATTTCTTTTCCTTGTACCCAGAAGTCTAAGCCACCCATTCATAAATGTGAGATGACAGTCACAACAATGCAGAAATGACATCTGACCAGATGCCTATTGTGTGTACGTGCATTAATAATTGGAAACATTCACAAGGATTACCTCTGGACAGTAGGATTATGGATAAATTCAATTTTTTAATGTTTATTTATTTATTTATTTATTTATTTATTTATTTATTTTGAGAGAGAGTGTGTACATGTGCCTGTTCAAGCAGGGGAGGAGCCAGAGAGAAGAAGAGAGGGAATCCCAAGGAGTCTCTGCACTGTCAGAGCAGAGCCCCACCTGGGACTCCACCTCAGGAACCAGGAGATCATGACCTGAGCCAAAATCAAAAGTTGGATACTCAACTGACTGGGCTACCCAGGCGCCCCTGGACAAATTTAATTTCTGTTCTTTATATCTTTCTGTATTTTTTCTAGTTTTCCTCAACATGTGTATATTCCTTTTATAATCAAAAAATAATATTAATATTATTGTATATATAATTAATAATAATAATATTTATCATGTTATTAATATAACATATAAGAATATAATAATATTAATATTTTTTTAAAGAAATTTGTCACATTGATATCAGTAAAAGATATCAGGGCAGATGGGCTTCAAAAAACAGGTTCTTCAGCACTGTAGGCACGACTTGCTTGCCCCTTCCCTGCCCCTAGCTTCAACCTCCCCCATCTCTGCTTACCAATATCAGCCATGGCTTCCGTTGGGGCCTGGGATCTCATCACTCTAATCATAAGCCACATATTTGTGGCCCTAAACCTGCACTAGACCACAAATTCGAGGGAAGGCCAACATCACACTGAAACACAGTGTGAGCAGAGCTGTGCCCTCTCCCAGACTCTGGGGGTGAGTCTGCCCCATTCCCCGCTCCAAGCCTCCGGCATTCTCTGGTTGGTGGGTGCCTGGCCCCACCTTCACATCACCTTCTTTTCTCTTAAGGATACACGTGATTATATTTAGGCCCCACCCAGACAATCTAGGATAAACTCCTCTCTAGACCATTAACTTAATCACATCTTTTGCCTTAGAAAGTAATATTCACAGGTTCTGGGAATTAGGACATGGACATACATTTTGAAGGGCCACTATTCAGCCCACAACACCTAGTAGAAGATGAAATTAGCATTCCATAATATTTGTTAAATGGACCAATAAATTACGAATAAGTGAATGACTCCTGCAGGTTTGACCTCCTTCGTGAAGTCTGACTTACCTTTTTTCCCAACCCTGGTTAAGGATGCCTTATCTACTCCAAACTGCCTATGCCCAACATTATTATCACATGTTAGAACTGTGTGTCTAGAAAAAAAAAGTGCATTTTGACCTGAACGTGTGGCCCTTGACCGGCTAATACATTTTTGGCACAGAACTCCTTTGGAAGAGGAAAGGCCTTGTTTCCTTTTGTCCCGTTGGCTGTTTAATAAGGACAGTAGCGTGCTGAGCAAATCCACATGCGGCCTGCAGCCCTTTCTCTCCAGACTGATGGGAGGATTAATCTCCATTGGTGATACTTCTTTCTTTTGCAGTCAAGTCAGCGGGAGCTCCCAGAGTGAATCTCACCAGATGGAAGGGTGAAGGTCCAGACACTGCCTAACATAGAATCAACACTGTAATTATTAGTCACAATAAAGAATCAAAGTCATTGAGTAGAGAGGCCTGCTATGGCAATCAGTGTGAGGACAACTATTGGGGAAGAATGCATACCTCTAACTTAGCATTAAAACTGCTTTTCTCTTCTTAGGTGAATCAGAGATAATCCAGTGCAGTGATATCTGTACTTCCTCAGAGACCACGGATCTGCTCAGGCATTGTCCAAGATCTGCATTTCTGGCCAAGCTGATTCCTGGTGCCATGTCAGTGTTATAAACTTAAACCACAGATTGGATTTAAGACACATCTCTCATTGTATCGAATCTTAAATTTTGTATCAGTATGAATTCTCATCATCTCTGAAGCATCGGAAGGCCATAAATTATGAAGGAGTGCATTCACATGGGCATTGGATGGGGAACCGGCTCCTCCCGGTCACCCCCAGTGGGCAGCAGAATTCCGAATTCAGAGAGCTGACATTTGACATCCCTACCTGCACCCTCCTTGTCCAGACAGATATGACATGAGTATACATTTGCTACTGACACGAGCATCCCCCAAGGAGCCCTAGTGTTTAGAGATCAAAGTCAAAGCACTGCTACTGTCAGGGGAGCCGGCATCAGTGAGAGGGAAACAGGAGCAAAATGACCTTTTAGCAATGAGGCTGCTACAAAAGGGCTGCGGTTCTCCTGGCGGGATGCAGGCCCAGGCCGTGTGGAGGTCCAGGGGACACAAGGCTGTGAGGAAAGGGCCCGGATGGAGAGAGGCATTGCTCCCCAGGGAACGTGCCTGTCACTGCTGATTACAGGCTGGCCCTGGATCCTACCCTCTGCTGAGAGGGATGGCCATGAAAGCACCCACACTATTAAGTGAAAGAGTGTCCCCGCATCCTTTCTTTACCTCTTGCCTTCCCTTTGCACACTCACTTTAACAGACTAGCCCCAGCTTCTTTTTGGCTTCCCGTCCCTTGCTTCCCTGCTTACACAGCAAAGCCTTGAGCAGCCAAGATCAAAGAAAGTTATCCCTACTAATCGATTTCTTCAAAACCACTAGTCAATTGGGTTAGCCTTCACCTGAGTTTTTACAAATTAAAATACATGTTCTTTTCCCTATAAACAGAAAAAGCCTGGAAGAATGTACACCAAAATGTAAATAAGCTAAAAGGGATTCTATATGACTTCTTGTAGTTAAAAGAAATCAATAAAGGGGGTGCCTGGGTAGCTCAGTCGGTTAAGTGTCTGACTTCAGCTCAGGTCATGATCTCACGGTTGGTGAGTTCGAGCCCTACATCGGGCTCTGCACTGACAGCTCAGAGCCCGGAGCCGGCTTCGTATTCTGTGTCTCGTCTCCCTCTCTCTCTGCCCCTCCCCCGCTCACATTCTTTCTCTCTCAAAAATAAATAAACATTAAAAAATTTTTTTTAAAAAGAAATCAATAAAAAATACTTTCTATTAAAAAAAAAAAAACAACAGAGGGGGCACCTGGGTGGCTCAGTCGGTTAAGCGCCCAAGTCTTGCTTTTGGCTCAGGTCATGTTCTCACAGTTCCTGAGATCTAGCCCTACTTAGAGAAAGAGAATTCCAAGCAGGCTTCATGCTTACAGCAAAGAGCCTGCTTAGGACTTTCTCTCTCTCTCTCTCTCTCTCTCTCTGCCCCTCCCTTGCTCTCTCTCTCAAATTAAATAAACTTAAACACACACACACACACACACACACACACACACACAGAGTAAGTTCAGTTTCACTCACTGCTTTACCAAAAGAAAACAAGAAGATCTATCTGAATCGCTATTCGGGAAGCGACGGGTGTGTTGGGGCGTGTGTGCCTGTGCTGTGCTTCTCGTAATGATACAGTGTGTGTGCACTTGAAGAGCTCAGGGACAACAGAGCCAGGAGGGCTTTTGCCTTCCATCTGTAAGACCCTGAAGTGTGAATGCTTCATCTGTACTCCCCTGCTTGTGCAGAAGAAACAGTCAACACCTCCTCTCCAAATCACAGCTGTGCAGCCAGGAGGAGTAGGGCTCCTCTCGGTGTGTGCGCCAGGAACCCTCTGGAGGAGGTGGTGCATTGTGCCTGGCTACCAGCAATACATAACTAGCAAAAATAAAGACGTAACAAAAACTATGGATAGGGGCGTGCACACACACATTCAACCAACTAAGCCAACAGAAATTACACATGTAAATAAACATTAAAACAAGGAAATGGAAAAAAATGAAAGAGATAGTGGAATTACTAAAGTGACTGAAAACGGAGGAAGCTGACCTAAAGATGCCCTTGTGTTGAGGGGGAGGAGAAAAAAGGGAGAAGGGAGGACAGAATTTCTTCTTTATATCTCATCCTAAAGCCACGCCTTGGAAACATAACAACTCTCAGAAAGCAGTTGATATTTCCAGTTTCCCTCTTGGAAATGTAGAGAGCTGGAAAGAGCATTGCAGCCACAATTTACAACAGGAAATACTGGGACAAATAACAAACTGACAACTTTCCCTGAACCCATAAAAGAACTGAGGTCACAGGGCAAATATCCAAACTCAATTATAGGGAGAAACAGGCACCTGCAAAGAGAAACAAAGCCTAGTATTTGTTTACCTGGAGCAAACACTGCCAATTTCCAAATAAGCTGATAAGAAGATTTCGTGAAATTTAACAGAATCTCTAAAGGCCAAGGGTGGGTTAGTGAGACAGTGTGAAGCCCCTGGAGCCACAGACCTAGGGAGTTCATAACCTCTTGCAGAATTTATTCCACAAGCCTCCCCAGACTCATACAGGGAAAGCTTGCATCCACAGTGCGGGGTGGGAACAGCAACCCCTGCTGAGACTCCACCCAGACCTCTATTTCCTGTCTTCCCAGTAGAATGAAAGCTTTTATCTGCAAGGAGAAAGAACAGCAACAAAAATCTACACCTTAGATCACTGGTAAAGCCTACCGCAGCTACAAGAAGGGAACAGATTTTTTTAAAAGCTCTACCCCTGGGGAATGGCAGGATCATGTGCTAGGATAGCACTACCGATGGAAGAAGGGCAGGAACACTCATCAGGCCTCCTGCTGAGACTCAGGCTCACAGTGCCTGCTGCTGAAGACTGAGGCTAAGTCAGAACATCAGAGAACAAACAACCCCCTTCCCCGAACCACTCAGTAACAGGCGCTGACAAAATAACAGTAGGTTGCAGCTGGAAGAAGTCCAAGTAACAGACTCTCTCTGGTTAGTAGACACTGAGAAAACTCCTCTGGCAAAGTAGCCCACACTCTGGGGCCCCAGGGTGGCTCAGTCGTTAAGCTTCCAACTTCGGTTCAGGTCATGATCTCACAGTTCAGGAGTTTGAGCCCCGTGTTGGGCTCTATGCTGACAGCTCAGAGCCTGAAGCCTGCTTCGAATTCTGTGTCTCCTTCTCTCTCTGCTCCTCCCCCACTCATGCTCTCTCTCTCTCTCTCTCTCTCTCTCTCTCTCTCTCTTTCTCCTTCAAAAATAAATAAAAACATTAGGAAAATTTTTTAAAAAGTAGCCCACACTCTAAAAAAAAAGGTATTACTAGGGAAGTTTGAAGCCCGTGGTATAGTAAGGGTAACCCAGCACAAAGAGTCTTCAAAATCTCTCCAACTCCTGACTGAATTCACACAAACCTCCACAGTAAAGACATAGAGGGGAAAACAGATCCATCTTCAAGCATAAGAAATAATTACTTCAATATCTTCTGGTATCTTCTATCCTATAAAATATGGGAAGTTCTCTAAAAGAAAGAAAGAAAGAAAGAAAGAAAGAAAGAAAGAAAGAAAGAAAGAGAAAGAAAGAAAGATAAAAAAGGCATATAAAAAGGTAAGGAAAACTGAATCTGAAAAGCTAAAATAATAGAAACAGACTCATATATGACACAGGTGTTGGAAATCAGTCAGGGAATTTAAACCAACAATGATTAATATGTTTAAGACTCTAAAGGAAAAAACAGGCAACATACAAGATAGGTAATTTCAGTTGAGAGAGAGACACTGTAAGGAACAATAAAAGAAGGCCTTCAACAGAGCATTTAGGAGCTATGCTATATCAAATGGTTTGATATTGTAAAGTTGGAATCCCAGAAGTAAAAAATAGAAAGAATAGGGCAGAAGAAATACTTAGATAAATAATGGTGGAGAATTTTCCAAAAGTAACAGCATATACTAATCACAGATCAAATAAACTCAGAAAACACTCAGCAGATTAAACACACACACACACACACGCACACACACACACACGCACACACACACACACGCACACACACACACCTAGGTTTATCATATCAAAACTTGTGGAGATCAAAGACCAAACAAATCTTATAGGCAGCCAGAGGGAAGAAAACACATTGCTGATAGAGAAACAAATTAAAACTACATGAGATATCACTAAAAACTTACTAGAATGACTAGAAAATAAACTGAGAATATTGAGAGCTGGTGAGGATGAGAGGAAATTGGGGACTTATATTGCAGGTAGAGTATAAAAAGCAGTTTTCCAGTTACTTATAAATATACATGTATCATATGACCTCACACCTAGTACCTCCCCCAGAGAAATGAAAAGGTATATTCACACAGATGTTTATAGTAGTTCTATTTATAATCACCAAAGCACTAGAAACAACTCAAACGTCCTTCGTTGGGTAAATGAACTTTAAAAAATATGTTACGTGCACGCCATAGAATTACTTAGCAATGAAAAGGAATGCACTATTGGGGTGCCTGGGTGGCGGAGTCGGTTAAGCGTCCGACTTCAGCCAGGTCACAATCTCGCGGTCTGTGAGTTCGAGCCCCGCGTCAGGCTCTGGGCTGATGGCTCGGAGCCTGGAGCCTGTTTCCGATTCTGTGTCTCCCTCTCTCTCTGCCCCTCCCCCGTTCATGCTCTGTCTCTCTCTGTCCCAAAAATAAATAAAAAACGTTGAAAAAAAAAAAAAAAAAGAAAAGGAATGCACTACTGATCCAAACAGCAACATGGTAGAATCTCAAAGGCACTATGCTGAATGAAGAACTCAGTCTCAAAGTTGATATATGATTTCATTTATATTACAATTCTGGAAAAGGCAAAGCTATAGTGATGGTGATGTTTGCCAGTATTTTGTGGCGAGGGGAGGGTGTCACTACAAAAGGGCAGCATGAGGGATTGTTTGGGGGCAATGGAACTGTTTCGTGTACAAATTATTGCTTCCATATGCTATACGTGTTTAAACTTATAGAACTTTTCCCCCTAAAAAGTGAATTTTATTGTATATTAATTTTTTTAAGGTAACAACAACAACAAAAAAGAAAGGTTGAGACAAAGAGACACTGTGAAATTTTATAACCAGGAAATTCATGCTCCAGCCAATGAGGCTTATTCTCTCGTGATCATTGGATTACTTGATCCTGGTTGTGATTTGTTAATAGCATGGGGTTATCTTGATTGCTGGTAAGATTCTAGTTCAATGTTAGAACACCCATTTTGCCTTGCTACCAGCTATCATGCAGTTCTGCAACGGGTCAGAGAAAGTTGCCTCAGCAGAAGGGTGACATCATGGTGGTGCCCTAGAGAACCACCAACATCATGATAAAAATACATATGTTAAAGAGCAGCAAGTTTTCTGGCTCATTCTATTTAATTGTAGCAGAATAATGATGAGTTATTTTTTTTAATTTTTTTAAATGTTTTTATTTATTTTTGAGACAGAGAGAGACAGAGCATGAGCAGGGGAAGAGCAGAGACAGAGAGGGAGACACAGAATCCGAAGCAGGTTCCAGGCTCTGAGCTGTCAGCACAGAGCCCGAAGCGGGGCTCAAACTCACAGACTGTGAGATCATGATCTGAGCCGACGTTGGATGCCCAACCGACTGAGCCACCCAGGCGCCCCTAATGATGAATTATTAACTTATGTTTTCTTCTTACCATATTTTTCCCTCTTGCCTCCAATCTGAGCAGATGGACAGACTTTTGTTTGCCATTGCCTCAGAGAAGGTTGGAGCAGGAGATCGCATAAGCAACCTGCAGTCAACCAGTCTTCTTACTTCGGTTTGCCAAGTCCTGAGCCAAATGAAAGGGTGCTGCTCAGGACTAAGGGTGATAGGGAGCTAGAATTCCTTTGAAGGATGGCAGCATCAGAGCAGAGGATGCACTTGGAAACATTCAGGTTCCAACAAAGAATGAAGATCCATGGTCGACTGCCTGGCAGTGCCCTTGGGTGAACTTGGGATCAACAAGGGAAAAACAAAAGGTACCTGAGGAGGCAAATACCCAGCACTGGAGCTCCTGATCATAGCAAAGCTTTCCAAGTCCAAGAAAGCAAAAAAGCTTCCAGACATATGTAGAAACCATTCTGATCCAAACAAAGGTGGAGTGAAACCCATGGCCTCCCACATAGTTTGCTTTGCATGAGTTTCCTGGAAAGGAGCCAGGAAGAACCTGAAAAGGACCAGGAAGAACTCCATTAATAGATAATGTTATATTTTCTGAAGGTTAGCTAGATGTGGGCTTGGAATTAGGTTAAATCTCATTTAAAGAAAATGAAATGTTGTAACATTTTTTGAATGCTGTCAGTGCTATTGGGTCCCCACCCAAATACCTTTAGCACCTTGCTTGCTGGTTCAGTTTCCAAATGCCAAAACCTCCAAGCCTATGTCTAAGCGCTCTCCGTGGCTGCTGGAGTAATCTCTGCCTGCATTAAGTTCCAGAAAATTAATGCCTCCCCAGCCCCACTCCAAGAGGAACCTTCAACCTTTGACTAGTGAATATCCCAGCTCCTTTGCCTATAGGGCAGCATAAGACATGTGTTTTATATTGTTTAAGTGCCGGTTGCCCACAGTGGTAAATTTCTTGATAAAACACTCATGCTGTCTTCCTTCGTTTCGCTCTCATTTCCCCAGTGACTTAACTAGTAATTTCCTGAGATTACTTCCATATAGGAAGTAATATATGCCAATGTTAATATTTTATATGCTAAAGTTTGTATCCCCCCACCCCCAGAAATTTTTATGTTGAAAACTAATAATCCCCAATGTGATGGTATTTGGAGGTGGGGCCTTTGGGAGGTAATTGCATCACAAGAGAAGAACCCCATAAGTGGGATTACTGCCCTTATAAAAGAGACCCCAGGGGCACCTGGTTGGCTCAGCCAGTTAAATGTCCGACTCTTGGTTTCGACTCAAGTCATGATCTCACGATTTGTGGGTTCAAGCCCCATGTCAGGTTCTGCACTGACAGTGTGGAACCTGCTTGGGATTCTCTCTCACTTTCCCTTTCTCTCTGCCCTTCCCTCTCTCATGTGTGTGGGCATGCTCTCTCTCTCAAAATAAATAAATAGAAAAAAAAAAAAAAAAAAACTTTGTAAGAGACCACAGAGCACTCCCTTGCCCCATCTGCCTTGTGAGGACACAACAAGGTTTAGACTTCCCGGCCTGTGAGAAATAAATGTCTATTGTTTATAAGCCACAAAGTCAGTGGTGTTTTGTTACAACAGCCCAAATAACTAAAACACTACAGACACCACTTACACTCAAGTCCTTATCTCACAGTCCATTTCTGGGCAGCTCAAAATGAAAACTCCCAAGGTCCTGGCTGCAAATTAATACCAACTACGTTATTTTTTAAATTTATATTTTTCCTGATTATTGTTGGAGAGAACATTTATTCTGCCCCCCTCCTATTTCCATAAGGGGAAGAATGGTCAAAACGTTAGCAGATTCTTACTCTCTGTCCACATGCACCCCTACATGGAAGGAGCAAGTTATCTGGTTGGTGACTTCAAGGAGAGGAATGGAGCATGTTTGGCTCTTCTCAGCCCAGATCTGCCTGCCCTCAGACAGGGTGCCTTCTGGTCTATCCAGCCCTGTGGCAGTTTCCAGGTCAGGATATGCCTGTCACTGTACAAGTGTCACATTCAGAGGTTAATAATTAATATTTAACCCAATTTGATTATTGATCTAAGCCATTCTCTAAGTCTCTAATCAACTCTCTGCATGATACAGCTTAATGCTGATCTTCATCTATCTCCTCTGTTTTACTTCTTAACTGATCCTAAAGAGAGAAAGAGGGCAAAAGATGATATTTAATTGTTGTTTTATAAGTTCTCCCAACTATTTTTGAAATTAAGCATGTATTTCATTTGTTTATGGATTATTTATATGAGTTTAGAATTCTAGGTTGATAGAATTTTGTTGTTCCAGTTCTTCACAAATGTTGCTCTCTTGTTTTGTGAGAAACAATACTATCATCCTCAACTTTCTGTTCCTTTGTTTATGGCATGTCTTCTTTTCTGGCTGCTTTTAAATTTTTCTATCACTGGATTTGAGCAAATTATAATACTATGTACCTTGGTTAGATTTTTTTTTTTTTTTCTTGATGTTTCTCCTGCTTGGAGCTCGCTCACCTTCTTGGATCTATGGGGTTTTAGTTTTCACAAATTTGGAAATTTTTCTGCCATTATTATTCAAACTTTTTTCTATTCTCTTCCCTCCTGCAAGACTCTAATTACATATATATTAGGTTGTTTCGTACTGTCCTGCAGCTCACTAATGAATGCTCTTTTAATATTTTTTAATCCTTTTTACTCTGTGGTTCATTTTGAGTTGTTTCTATTACTATGTTTGCAAGTTCACTAATGTGTTCTTCTGCAATATCTAATCTACCATTAATTCCATCCAGAGTATTTTTCATCTCAAACACTGTAGTATTCACCTCCATGAATTTAACTCAGGGTCTCTTTTATATCTCCCATGACTCCAGTTGATGTTTTGAACATCTGGATTACAGTTACAACTATTTTTTTTTTAATTTTTTTTTTTTAACGTTTTATTTATTTTTGAGACAGGGAGAGACAGAGCATGAACGGGGGTAGGGCAGAGAGAGAGGGAGACACAGAATCGGAAGCAGGCTCCAGGCTCTGAGCCATCAGCCCAGAGCCCCACGCGGGGCTCGAACTCACGGACCGTGAGATCGTGACCTGAGCCGAAGTCGGACGCCCAACCGACTGAGCCACCCAGGCGCCCCAGTTACAACTATTTTAATTTCCTTGTGTGCCAAATTTAACATCTGCATCAGTTTTCAGTTAGTTTTGCTTGGCTGGTTTTGGTTTTGTGTTTGTTTGTTTGTTGTTGTTGTTGTTGTTGTTGTTGTTGTTGTTCTCTTCATTATGGGTTGAGTTTTCCTGAATCTTTTTCGCATGTTTAGTAATCTTTAATTGGGTACCAGAGATTATGAGTTGTGCCTTGTTGGGTGCTGGATATTTTTTTATTCCTATAAATATTCTTGAATAACTTGGTCTAGGACACAATTAAGTTCCTTGGAAACTAATCCTTCCCCCAACCCCAGCTTTGTTGAGGTGTAACTGAAAATAAAAAGGTATTTTTTAAAGCATACAATGTGATAATTTCATATACTATATATACTATGAAAGGATTCCCCTATCAGCTTAATTAACACATTACTTCACATATATAACCTTTGTGTGTGTGTGTGTGTGTGTGTGTGTGTGTGTGAGCACATTTAAGTTCTACTGTCTTACAAAACTTCAATTATACCATATGATATTATCAACCACAGTTACCATGTTTTACATTGGGTCTTCAGACTTCACTCACTTTATAACCGAAAGTTTGTATCCTTTAACAACCTCTCCCCATTCCCACACACCCCCCACAAATGTTTCTACTATTTCTGAGTTCAACTTTTTGTTTCGTTTTTTGTTGTCATTGTTTCCACATATAAGTGATACTAGGGCAACTGATTCTTTAGGCTCTTTCTTTTAAGAATTGTTAAGCAGGGGGCACCTGGGTGGCTCAGTCGGTTAAGCAGCCGACTTCGGCTCAGGTCATGATTTCACGGTCCGTGAGTTCGAGCCCCGCGTTGGGCTCTGTGCTAACAGCTCGGAGCCTGGAGCCTGTTTCCGATTCTGTGTCTCCCTCTCTCTGCCCCTCCCCCATTCGTGGTCTGTCGCTCTCTGTCTCAAACATAAATAAACGTTAAAAAAAAAAATTAAAAAAAAAAAAGAATTGTTAAGCAGGTCCAGAGCAGAGGTTAATCTAGAGCTAATCAGTTCCCATGGCTGAGGAAAGACCCCTCTGAGTCTTCCATCCTGTGAGTTAGGAGGTTTTCCAATCTGGTTTGTAGGAACAGGCACTGTGGGAGCGATGGCCACCGTTCCCCTGGTCTTTCCAGGTGCTTTTTCCCAGGTCTTTGGTTGTCTCCTCATATGTTTGTGCTGATCAGTACGCTGCTAAAGACTCAGGGGCCTCCATGTGTCTCTAGAGTTCTCTCTGTGCACAGCTCTCCTCCCTCTGGTACCTTTCTGTCTGCACTCAGCCACTTTGCCTCCGTGGACCTCAACTCAGGAACATTTCCAGCCTCTGTCTGGGTTACCCTCCCTGTGCTCAAGGCAGTAAGCTGGGGCAAGTGTAAGTTTCACCTGGTTTGGTTCCCATCTGTCAGGGATTACTGTCCTTCACTGCAAAAAGGAAGATGAAATAAAGTCTTTGTCAAGCAAAAAAGAAAAAAAAAAAAAAAAAACTGAGAGCACTCACCACCAACAGATCTTTAACAAACATGTTACAGGAAGTTCCCCTGGCAGAAGAAAAATGATACCAGATGGAAATTTGGATCTACACAAAGGAATGAAGAATGTCATAGTGGTAAATATCTGGGTAAATATAAAATCATTTTATTCAAATGGATAGCCAGTCCCAGTACCACTTATAGAATAGTCCATTATTTTCCCACTGAAACGAAATGCCTCCTTTATTATCTACCAAATTTCTTAAGTACACTTGGATCTGTTTCCCTGTTCTCTGTTCTATTTCAGTGACCTACTTGTCTATAATTATATACTAGTACCATTCTGGTTTTATTTCAATCACTATATAATTTGTTTAATATTTGTTAGGACAAGTTCACCTTGTTCTTCATTTTCAAAATTTCCTTGATAATGTCCCCATGTTTATTTTATGATATAAATTTTAAAAATCAATATATCCACTCTGCCTGCCCATAACATATATAAGTTTCTGTTGGGATTCTGACTAAAATTATCACAAATCCATACGTTAATTTTCAGTACAACAGTTAGCTGGGAACAAGTTTTCATTAGAAGAAAGACATCACAAGATTCTGGACCTGGGTAGAACCATGGGATACTGCATTTCATGCTGAAGCAGTGGCAGCTCAGGACAATCTCAGGAAATGTTTTGTGGAATACCAGCTGGGCAGGGGACATTAGTGAGAGGGCACATCCAGCTCAGCCGGGGAGCCAGGAGAGCAAAGCGTGCACATGTGATGGCCATTCTGATTTACCCAGCTCAGTGGCCTGTCTTAGAAACATCATCAGCTTTTCTCCCAGAGGTAAATTTATTGCTAAGAAATTCATCAAAGGAAGAAAGGGGGAGGGAGATTATCATAAACCCAATGAAGTAGACAGACCCAACTAGAAAGGTTTCTAATCCTTGGTCATGAACTTGCCATGGCTCTGCCATTCATTCTTGTATGTGCTCTTTGACATTCTCAAGGAAAGGTGAAAGGGCCATGATACCGTGATATTTAAAAACAGGTGGAAAAACATACTATAAAAATATTAAATAATTTTAAGAAAACAAACAGCTAAAAGATAACGTGTTCCAAGAATTTAAATTTCCCCAATGTACATGGAGGACTCTTTCAGTGGAGGCAGCTGCCAAAATTCCCACGGGTAAACTTCACCAGCCACCTGCCTGCCTTCACCTGGAACCCACTGCAGCGGTGAGAAGGGCGAGCAGTGGGCTTACCTGAGCTTCCGGTCTGTGGAGCAGGGCTCACTACCAGAGGGAACCAAGGGGCACTAAAAGTCAATCTGACCTTATTCTTAGCTGTGCTGGGAGCTGATGGTTCTCCATCCCTGAGATGATTGTACTTCCCAACTGAAACTCTAAACTGAGAAGGGTTTGAGATAAAAGCTTATAGCACTCACATAGAAATGTGTTCACATTTTGCCTAAATGCTTTCATACAAGAATTTCAGAGCACTATAAAAACCACGTGGCATCAGGGTTCACATATCCCCATCTTTAATGCAGAGGAACAGAGGAGAGAGGGAAGTATTGAAGTCACTTTGAGCTGGAGGATGACTCGAGGTTAGAGCTGAGGTTAGAGCACATGCACTTGGAAGCATCCCACCCCCATTGCTGCTCTCTCCCAGCTTGCACGGCAGTTCAAAAATATTCCATACGATACAGCGCTGTGCCCAGCAAGTGCCTGGTAATTACAGATATCAAGTATTCCTTATGCCAAATCCTCAGCTTACATCAGTTATTGGGCAGATTCAAAGGAAGGGAAAGATGGAGCCCCCATCACCTTCAAGAGGCTTACAATGTACTCAGAAAAGACATTGACACATAACACAGGTATGTCACACTATGAGTTCCTTGAGGGTGGAAACTGTTTTATTCAACTTTGTACCCCCAGAACCTGGCCCTTCCTCAAAAAAAAAAAAAGGGTAGGCTAAACTAAACACTTGTTTAATCCACAAATGAGCAAGATGGAAAATCAGCAGGTTCTGAAAATGGAGGATTCACAGTGGGCTAAGTGAAGAGGGAAGGCTACATGTCAGACCCCAAAAATCCTTGGAGAAAAATTCTTATATGATTATTGATCTTAAGTCCTCCCTTTTCACTTTGTACTGTGGAATATAAGTGAGAAAGTGGGGTCACAATGAATTATTTTCTTTATCTAATAAGAACCAGCTCATTCATTCATCCTACAAATGGTTTTTAGTGCCTACTAAGGGCCTGACATTGCCTCAGGGCCAAGAGATGTAAAAGTGAAGAAGTCAGGTGGTCCCTGCCCCGATACTCCAGAAGGCCATAGGGTCCACGTGCTCATGTGCTGATTTCCCCTTGCCTCTTCTTGCATTTTGTGTTAGGTCACAAGACTATCCTAATATCAGAGCATAATAGATCCTTTTATTTCTCCTTTTACCTAAAGAAGAGAGATGAAAGCCCATTAGGATCCCTCTGTGCAATGAAAAGGTTAGCAGTGTCTGTAAACAACAGATTATTCCCAGGCCCTTGGGAACCTCTAATGAGAAGAAACTGTCATGCTCAAACTCTCTGGTGACAGTTTCTTTGGGGAGTTTCCCTTGGGAAACATTGACTGGACAAAATGCACTTTTTTGTACTATGTACAATCCATTACTCCCAAGAGAAGGTGAGCTGGAAATAGTTCCAGGACACTATAATTAGCAGCACAATTCTCATAGCAACAAGGAAATCAGAAGGGGAATTCAATCTCAACAGCAAGCCACTGTCTTGCACCTTCTTGCTCTTCGACTTTAGTTCCATTTTTACAGCCATCTTTCTGGGATACAATGTGGACTGTCTCCCACAAACACCTATTCTATGGGTCCTGATATGCTCCCAGATCCATTTTCTAACTTCACTGGGTACCTGTTCTCTGACCCTGTCCAGTTAAGTCAAACACATTCTCAGAGATCTATTGAGCAACGTTACTACAAAGGACAGATGAGAAAATTATGGCGCATAGGCCAAATCTGGCTTATTGCCTGTTTTTTAGATAAAGTGTTATTGTAATGCAACTCTACCATTCATTTATGTATTGTTTAGGGCTGCTTTTGAACTACAACTACAGAGTTGAATAGTTGTTATAGAGACTGTATGACTCACAAAATCTAAGATATTTACTAACTGCCCTTTACAGAAAAAGTATGTTGACTCTGCTATAGGATGATTGAAATTTAGGACACACGTTCTATACTTTTCATTATATCAACGACACAAATGTTTATGTAAAGAAAATTGTATTTATATCTTATCTTTTCAGATAATATAAATTTCATATGTAGTTTTGGGTAATTTATCTCCGGTCATAAAATTCAATGGGATTTGTATCTGCATTACTGTTTCATTGGTTCCCAGGGTGGCTAAGGCTAATGATATATTCCACTGGGTTCAAAGCAAGGCTAGTAGATAAAGAGGTAAAACATTTCGAGATGGGCTCAGATGAAGTTTGTTTAGAGAAAGGGAACTTGGAAGGATATCTTGTCTTGACATGTACCCTTCCTCCTCAGGTCAATGTTTCAAGCAGTCCATACAAAATTAAAACAACAACAACAACAACAACAACAACAACAACAACAAAAACAGTTGTAGACTTCATAAGATTAGTATCATTTTCAGTTTGAATGAAAGGAGATCATCTCAAACATTAAAAAGAAAAATCCTGAAGGGATCTAAAATTAAGCCCTACCTAGGAAGCAGGAATTCCTGAGACATAAAAATCTTGTCTGCTATAAATGATCCTTTATTAAACTTGCTTAGGGACCATAAGAGCAGGAAGGCCTCTCACTGAGCAAGCAGTCATTTTTGTCACTTTGATATAAGCTATCTGTAGTTACTACTTAGCTAGTTGATAGTTTATTGGCTCAAAAGAGTGGCCTGTACCTTAAATTTGTAGAAATAGCTTTTTCTCTTGATAGGAAAGTTTACTCTGGCAGTACCTCTGACAGATCTATGGGTCAGCAGAATAGCACAGACGTGCTGAGTAGCTGCCATCCAGTGGCTGAACTGAGTAACTGCTTTAACCCTTAGGGGAGATTCAGCTTGGGGCCTGAAGAAAATAAATCACAGAAATGTGTCTTAGATAGAGGCTTTATTGACTTTAGTCACAGTGAAAGTGTGAGTGAAACTTATTTGCAGGTGGTATAATTTGATAATTGAAAAACTAAAAGTCTCCATTGAAACTATTAGAATAAGGGAATTTGATAAAGAGGCTGAAGATAAGATAAATATACAAAGACATGAAGCTTTTCTTTATGCTAGTGGTAACTGATTCAAAATAGAAATGGGAAAAATAATCCCATTTGCATTAGTTAGGAAAGCATGGGAGAGTGGTTTTCTTTCCTCCAGGAGGCTTCAGGCAAAGTATTTGGGATCATGACACTGATCTGATAGCTTTCAGAGCCATGAGGCTCTCATGAGCCTCTCAGTTTCTCTCATGAGCACAAACCTTCCTATTTACAATTTTTATGGGGTTTCTCAGTTCTACACTATACTGAACAAACCCTAATGCCATCCATCCCCATTCCTTCCATTCCTGCTAAATTCTTTTACTGAGCTCTCTAAAACTCTTAATCTATAATCAGAAACCTAATCTCTGAATGATTGTCCACAGAGAACATTGCTTCTCCTGCAGTCCTCTGGCATTTTATTACTCCCACATTTCATGCTTTTTGGAGCCAAAATGGAAGTAAGCCTATTTCTCATTCACCTTTGCCTCTTTTTGATGAAGTTTTGGGGTGATGGGGAGGTTTAGAGCCGACAGCCAAGAAAGAATTCTTAAAGATGTCTTTGGTGCAAAAACGTGATTTTATTAAAGCACGGGGACAGGACCCATGGACAGAAAGAGCTACACAGGGGTTGTGAAGAATAACTGGTTATATACTATGGAGTTGGAGGAGGTAAAGTCAAAGGGTAAGTTTTCAAAGAAATTTTCATATGCTAAAGAAGATTCACAGGATACTGGAGGCCTAGCTATTGTCAAGCTAAGGTTATTTTTCCCTCCAGCAAGGCATTAACATTAAGACAGTAGGGAGTTCCTGGAGAAATGTTCTACTCTGCCAGCCTCAAGTATTTGTCAATGGGCTGCAGGATATAAGGAAATTTAATTTTACCTGCCATTTCCTTCTTGCCTTTGTTCCCCATATCACTATGGAGGAGTGATGTTGGGGTTCCAGGAAACTGTGTCTACAGGTTTCTGGAGATTAGGCTATTGATAAGGTTGCCTTTTTCTTATAATTGAGTAAGATATTTGTAAACTGATGGAGGCCCATGTCCTATATGACTGTGATCTCTATCCGTTAACCATTTGTTTTCTGTCCTTTCCTTTGTTCTTGGGCAGCCGGGAGTACCTGAGGAATATCACACACATCCCATCTGGGGTGGGGTGGGGGGGTGTGCTGGCTTGTGCTTTGTCCTTAGCTTGCCTTATGCTCCCTTAGCATTTTCACTCAGACTACCACTTCATACCTTCTCTTACTTCAAACCTCCTACTCCTTCTCCCCCAAACTCTCGGCTGATGACCTCATCTTACACCTGACTGAGAGAACAAGAGCTATCATTAAAGCGTCCTCCTTCTCAGTGTAAATGTATAGAACAGTGGTTCTCAACCAAGGGCAATTTCCAGAAACATTTTGAATGGTACAACTGAAGAGAGGTGCTACTGGCATCTAGTAGTAGGTAGAGGCCAAAGATGCTGCTAAATATTGTACAACCGACAAGACAGCCCTAAACTACAAAGATCCACCTGGCCCAGGATGTCAACAGTGCTAAGTTGAAAAACCCTAGTGTAGACCAACCTGCACAGACATCTCTTTCTTCTCTTATTCCAAGGTAAAGATATCTCTGTCCCCATCAAAACTAGTTATCTCTCATTCTCAAGGACTTTCCTCTTGAAACAATCACTTCTTTCTTCATTTCTCCCTCTCTATTGTATGTATTCAGTCACTCAACAAAAATATTGAACCCTTACATATTCCAGAAATTCTTCTGAAGTGCTGGGATACAAAACAGATGGAAATTCCTGCCCTCTGTGAAAATTACATTCGAGGGGAGGAAGACAATCAATATTATAAATAAGTGAAATACATGTATTAGTGATGAGTACAAAGGGGAAAAGAGAAGAAAAAAATAAACTCCATGTGAGGGCAGGGGTTAAATTTTAAATAGGGTGGGAAGAAGAGGGCTCCCTGATATGTTGTAATGTGATAAAACCTGAAGGAAAAAGAAATACAAAGAAGGAGTGAGCCTGGTGTCAGGTTTGCCAGGGGGGGTCCAAGGAACAGAAAAAGGCTGGTGCAACTGGAGCAGATGAACCAAGGAGGGAGTTGTAAAATATGAAGTTAGAGAGGTAATGAAAGACAAATACTTGTATAATTTTGGCTTTTACTCATCTAAGTGACAAAGACTCATCAAAGAGTCTTTGGAGGAGTTGAGCAAAGGATTTTGTCATCTAACTTATTCTTTTTTTTTCTTTTTCTTTTTCTTTTCTTTCTTTTTTTTTTTTTTTTTTTTTTTGAGAGAGAGAGAGAGAGCTAACGCACAAGTGGGGAAGGGGCAGAGAGAGGGCGGGGAACAGAGGCTCTGAAGCAGGCTCTGTGCTGACAGCAGAAAGCCCGATATGGGGCTCAAACTCACAAACTGCAAGATCATGACCTGAACCAAAGTCAGACACTTAACCAACTGAGCCACCAACGTGCCCCCATCTGACTTATTCTTTAACGCAGAAGTCAATAAACTATAGCCAGCAGGCCACCATCTGCTTTTTGTAAATAAAGTTTTATTGCAACACAACCATACCCACTTCTTTGAATATTGTCTATGGTTGCTTTCAACCTACAGTGGTAGAAATGAGTAGTTGCTGCAGAGACCACATGGTCCACAAAGCCTAACATATTTGCCATATGACCCTTTACAGAAAAATGTAAACAGTAGAGAGGCCTTAATAAATTCAAGAAGTTCAAAAGGCATAAATAAAAAGATATATTTGACCACACAAACTTTAAAGTTATTTAAGTTGTTAAGTAAAAGTTATTATAAACAAAATGCAGAAACAAATAAGAAATTGTAAAAAATACATTAATTACAAATAAAGAATTAATGTTGCTATTACACAGGGAGTCCCTGAAAATTGATAGAAAAGATACTGAAATCCAGGAGAAAAACAGGCAAAGAAGATGAACAAGCAATTCATAAGAGAAAATGCAAATAGCCAGTAAACATATTAAAATATGCTCAACATCACTAGTGGTCAGGAAATACAAACTAAAACCATAAGAAGATCCATAAGAAGATACCATTTGTCACTTCAAAATTTAAGAGCATAAAAACAACTAGTCCTAACTAGGATGCAAAGGAACAGACACTTCCCATCCATTGCTGGTGGGGACGTGAATTCCTTCAGGCTTTTGAAAAGGTAATCTGTCAATAGCTATTAAAATTAAAATATACAGATTTCTTGAGCAAGCCATC